>NC_069075.1:2573315-2907138 GCF_025698485.1 Gossypium arboreum | reverse complement strand
CAAGTAAGAAGGATGATTTGGGTCGTGGTAGATAGATCGACTAAGTCGGCTCACTTTGTCCCCGACGCACGGATTTTTCAATGGACAAATTAGCCAATTGTACGCTTCTCGATCGTGAGATTACACGGGTGCCTATTTCTATCGTGTCGGATAGAGATCCAGATTTACCTCGCGATTTTGGAAGAAGTTGCAAGAAGCTTTGGGTACCAAGTTGCATTTCAAGACCGCTTTCACCCCCAAACCGATGGTCAATCCGAGCGGATAATTCGGATACTTGAGGATATGTTGAGATGTTGCATCCTCGAGTTCAGTGGTTCATGGAAGCGATTTGCCTTTGATTGAATTCGCTTATAACAATAGTTTTCAATCAAGTATTAGGATGGCACCTTACGAGGCTTTGTATGGTCGTAAATGCCGTACACCATTGTTTGACCGAGCTCGGTGAAAGCAAAGTTTTCGGGTGGATTTGATTAGAGATGCTGAATGTAAGTGAAAGTAATCCGTAAAAGTCTCGAAAAGCTTGCCTCCGATCGTCGAAGTCGGACGCGGATCTCGAAGCGTAAGGACATCGAGTATCGTGGGAGATAAAGTGTTTCTCAAGGTTTCGCTTGGAAAAGATACTCGATTCCGTAAGGGCAAGTTGAGCCCGAGGTTCATTGGGCCATATGAGATATCCGACGAAGTCGGTCCAGTGGCATATCGCTTGATTTTGCCCCGAACTCGAAAAGATTCACGATGTCTTTCATGTTTCGATGCTTCGACGCTATAGATCTGATCCATCGACGTGATTAGTCCAATGAAGTTGAAATTCAAGCCAATATGAGTTATGAGGAAGAACCGATTCAGATCCTATCACGTGAAGTGAAAGAGTTGCAAACAAGCGGTTCCGTTAGTGAAAGTGTTATGGCTCAAACACGGATAGAAGAAGCTACTTGGGAAACCGAGAACTCTATGAAAGAGCGATACCCAACCCTATTTACGTAAGATTTTCGGGACGAAAATTTCTTAAGTGGGGAGAGTTGTGACACCCAAAATTGACCCTAGTCGGAATGTGGTTTCGGGACCAAAAAGAGGCATAAAAATAATTTAAAATTTATTTTGATGCCTATAATATGTGTGCTCATGTGACATTTTGATGATTGATTTAGTGTTATATAGGTGAATTCCACTAGAAAGGACTTAGTAGTGAACTTTGAAAGTACGATAGGAAATGTGTGATGACTAATTAAAGCATGCATGCAAAACAATGGACTTGCATGTCAAATTCCCTTTATAGGTGGTGGCGGCCATGACCTGGTTTATAGGCAAAGAAAACATGTTGAAACATGTTTTGTTAATGGAGCATGAAAGAAATGATTAATAATTAGATGTGGGAAGATAAACAAAAAAAAATGTGTGTGAGAGTGTAGCATTCCACCCCCATTGCCGTGCAACTAAGAAAGAAAACAAAAATAATTTTGTTCATCCTTGTTGTCTCCTTTTTGGCCGAAAATTCTAAGAGGAAGAAGAGATTTTTGCTTCATTTTCTTTGTTTAGAAGAGATCTAGAAGGAGATTTGGCTAAACTTGCATCAAGAGTAAGGTATGTATGAGGTTGTGTTATGAGTTTCATGTATGTTTTAGTTGCTAACTTGATGTTCATGTTAGCCATGGTTCAAATCCTTGTTATGCCATGGGAATGGTATTTGGCCAAAGTTGTTATTGTGTTAAAGCCATTGCATGCTAAATGTGAAACTTGCTAATGATGCATGCAATGATGGATTGTCTACTCTTGAAATTTCTTTGTAGCCATCTTGAGTAAGACATTGAGTTTTCTTTTGTTTAACCATGATTGAAGTTGAAAGGGCATGATTGTGATGTATTCGCCATGATGCATTCATGAGCATGGTTCATGCTTCTTGCATGTTAGTTAAAATTTGTGTTTTGGATGGCTATGGACACCTTGAAATTGCCTTGCACCTATATGTGTATATATGATTGCACATGATATTTTGATTATGAAGAAAGTGATAAATATGTTGTTTAAAGAAGAAATTTGTTGAAGAATGTTGTGAAATTTGCATGTACATTCGCCTAGTACACATATGATGTGAAAATCTTGCAATTTATTGTTGATTTTGTGCAAGTATGACTAAGTATAATCGGCCACATGAGGGGAATTATTGTGCATGCATTCGGTTAGAGGCAAGCTTAATGATGCCTATTCTTGACTTAGGTAATCGGCTACCTTGTTGTGAGCTAAGGCCGAATGTGTGCGTAATTAAAGAAAATTGACCAAAGTGCTTAGTTATGTGATGTTGAGTCAATGATATGTGTATTCGCCAAGGCTAGCAAGCGAGACTTTAATGAATTGAATTTGTTTGAATTAGCTCAAGAGCTTAGAGGGCCACAATTGGATAAGGGAAGGAAAAGTGATCGATTAGCCGTCAAGGTTGCTCGACAACATCCGAGGTAAGTCTTCAAGAAATGACCCTACTCGAATTATGTGAAATGAAATATGGATGTGTAATGATTATTGATTTATGTGTATGAGTATTTGAATGATACCGGGCTAAGTCCCAAGGCGATTATGCAAGTGATATGTTTGTGTTTGAGCCTTAGTAACGAAAATGAAACATGGATGTGTAATGATTATTGATGTATGTGTGTGCATGAGCAATTGAATGATATCCGGCTAATTCCCAAGACATTTATGCTAGTAATTATATCCGGTTAAGACCAAGGCCATTGTGCTAGTGACCACATCCGGCTAATACCAAGGCATTCGTGCAAGTTGTTAAATCCGGCTAATACCCAAGGCATTTGTGCAAGTCGTTCTATCCGCTAAGACCAAGGCATTCGTGCATGTGGTTATATCCGGTTGTATTCAAGAAGCTTAAGAAGGTGAGCGTTGGTTGCTGTAATAAATTTAATTAGTACGCGAAAAGCCCAAAGGATAAGGTATGTTTATATGTGCATTGGAAAAAGTCGATATGTTTGAGTAACATTGCTCAATCGACTAACGAATTTTCAGCTATTGAATTGGTTGATATCTTGTGAAAGTATACAATGATGAAGTGTGAAGTAAGTATGATTATGTGAATGTGTATTAATGAAATGATTCATTTGGCTATGTGAATGTAATACTTTAGTTAAAGCTGATTTTATTGCTTGAGACTTACTAGGCATAAAAATGCTTACCCCGTTGCTTTGGCTCTCTGTTTTATAGATTTTGCTCGTTAGCGATCGAATTCGGGATCATTAAAGTCGAAGTCATCTACACTATCAAAGCCTCTATTTTGGGTATAATTTTGGTTGAACTTTGAAATGGCATGTATAGGACTACCCTATTGTAGAAGGTCATGTACCTTTCGGTTTTATGTAAGCTTGGATAGCCATGCGAAAATGGCTTATATACGTTGTTAGTATGATTCTATAATCGTTTGTATGATGATCATTATGGGGTATGGAATGGTTTTGAAAAGATTAGCCATTGGAATGGTTAATCATGATCACACTTGTGCTATGTATGCAAAAAGGGCCAATTGAATCGTGGAAATCATGAAATAGGTAAAGGTTACCTTGAAAACAGATGCTGGCAGCAGCAGTGGTGTGGTTTTGAAAAATCACCAAAATTTGTAGGAATGGTATTAAATAGTGAATAAATTATGTAAATGAACCTTGATGAGTCTACTTTCATATGGAAGAAACGAAACGGTCATAGGAGTTACTTGTTAAGAGATATTAAAGTTATTGTGAGACAGGGCAGAAGGGTTTCTGGGTCCCCTGTCGCGACTTTAAAAATTTGTTATAAATTATCTAGAAAGAATTAGAAGTCATGTCTTATATGTTCAGATTCTATTTTGAGTCTAGTTTCATGATAAACAAACGCCACCAGTATTAAAGCCCTGTACAGAGAGATATTCAAGTTGTAACGCACAAAGGTCAGCGTAGTCGACCCCTGTAACATGGGTGACTTTAACTAATAAACTGTACCAATTGGCCCTACCAAAATTCTAGAAATAAATCCATGGATGGATATATGAGTCTAAATTCAGGAAAATTTACGAAATCAGTTTCCGAGTTTTGAAACTCAAGATATGATTTTTAAGGCAACGGTGACGCAGTTTTCCAGCCTGTCTGGAAATGCCGAATTGGTCAAGATCTTTAAGAGGATTTAGCTTGTTAACCTCGCGTCCGACACGGCGATGGTCTCGGGTTCGGGTGTTACATATGGTTTCACGGGCATTTTGGAATGTGAATAAGGTACAGATCGGGTTTTCTCCGAAGGTTACTCCCTATTAAAAGAAGAGATAGCGATGCAAAGGAAAGATGATATTTCAGAATAGAAATGGATGGAAATTCTCCAAAATCTCAAGGAGGATGATGTAGAGTGGAGGGCTTTTTGGATGGTTCCTGATGAAATCTTGTATCGATGTGGGAGTTATAATTGGGTGCCATTGTTGGGAATTTGGGAAGTTACTAGATATACTCCTTTACTTGCACTAAGGCAATATAAATCGAGGTAGTTCATACCTACAATGCACGAGTTGGCTCAGTATGAACTCCCATATAAAGGAGACCATTATAGGAAGAAGGTTTGGGAATTGTCTGATGCTTGGAGGTAAATACACTATATGAAAAGGCTGACTATTGGTTCCATGGTAACACCTGAATACAATGGATGGTTTAGGAAAAGGGCCAATGATAATATTCCTAGACCAAGTTTGGAAAGCGCTTCACCAATGGAAGAACAGTACAAATTGCCCGTCGGAGTTGGAAATCATAAAGCAAGATTTTGAGAAGAGGAGTTCGAGTTTGGAAAGAAGATCGAACAGTTTGAAGAAGAAAAGATGCACCTAAAGTTAGATGTGGAAATTCGAAGTCGAGGCGTAAAAGCTACGTAAAAGGAAGAGCGAAGTTGAGGAAGATTTGGAAAGCTTGAAAATAGATTATAAGAAGTTGCGCTTATCAATGAGGACTGCTGGATTAGGAAAGACTTCAGAACAATGGCGCCAGGAGGCTCGAGAAGAAAGGGCTAAGGCAGATCAATGGGAAAAGAGGTTCCAAGAGGCTCAAGCTCGGAATGAGGCCTTGGAAAAAAGTCTATCGGAAAGTAAGAATGAAAAAGATGAATTAAGAGCCAGAGTAGCAGAACTTGAGAGATCTCTGTGTTTATATCGAAATCTCAATTCTGTGACAGAGTTGAAAGCAAGCTTAAGTAAGATCGAGGAGATGAAAGGGAAAATAGAAGAGTTAGAAATGGCATTGCAGAGTTGCGAAATGAGGATTGAGTTCTTGGAGGCAAATGAGGAGCAATGGAAGAATCAGGTTCATCACTCTCAAGACCAAGTTAGAAGTAGGGATTACATCATGGGAGAAGCTGTAACACAAATTCGAGAAGTAGCTGATTACTTTTAGTCATTGGCGGTACAAGCAGACGTATTAAGTGTAAAGTACGAGTTGGAGTCAGATAGGGGACAAGAACTAGCTTCATTGCTTAGGAAAATTAAGGCCCTGAGTGTTAGGGCGAAGTCGTATTTGTAACTCAGTTTTATGTACAAAATTTTATTTTCTAGTAAATTTTTCTAAAAGGAATTGAATCAGAATTGATGCCTCCTTTGCATTCATGCATTTGCATTACATTACATCATATGCATTAAAGAGCATAATAAGATTCTAATTAATTAAAAAATTATTTCAAGAATCAAAACCAACAAAACACACCAAATACGCATCCCTATGATACGAGGAAAAGAATAAGTCAATGGACAAAAGACTGGAAAAGTTAGAACAAATGCAAAAAGATATGCGGAGCAAATGCGCATTTGAATGCAGAACAGTTGGTTAAGATTCAGAAGAGATGAAAGAATGATGATGGAGTCCCAACAAGAGATGATGAGTCATTGTCCCAATTGATGATGGGAAGAGTGGATAAGGAAAAGGTCCTATGGATAATATGGGAGAAAGTAATGAAGACCTCAATATCCTCCCGGCTTCATTCTCTGACATGTGCGTAACAACTCGAGATTAATTTGCGAAGCCATCTGTTACGATCAGGCATCAGTAGTTTCAGGCCGGGGTTTCAGTACCAATAAATTTTCAAGCTAGTTCAGGTTATAATCCTGGTAACAACTCAAATAATCCAATGGTCCCTGATTTGGATGAGGTCGCGAAAGAGGAAAGAGTAAATGTGGAGTCACAAAAGCAGTTAGAGGAATGGTGTAAATGGCTGGAGAAAAAGGTCAGAGCAATGGAAGGTGTTGATAGACACTCGGGAATTGATGCAAAATATCGAGTTTGGTCCGGACTTAGTATCGCCATACAAGTTCGGATGCGTAATTTGAGAAATACAATGGAAAAAGTCTCCCAAGCTCATATCACTATGTTTTGCGTAGGATGACATGGTATGTTCATAATGATCAATTGTTGATTCATTGCTTCTAAGATAGCTTGGTAGGAGTAGTGCTAAATGGTACAATCAATTGAATCGAAATGTAATTAGTTCATGAGAGATTTAGCAAGCGCTCATGAAGCAATATAGTCATGTGACGATATAACTCCGATAGAATTACTCTGCAGAATATGGAAAAGAATCCAAACGAAAGTTTTAAGCAGATACGCAGAGGTGGAGGAAATGGCTATTCAAGTTCACCACCGCTCTTAGAGAAAGAAACTACGATGCTTTTATTAACACCTTAAAGGCCCGCTTATAACTCATATGCTAGGAAGTGCCACTAGGAGCTTTGGATGTGGTCATGACAGAGAAATGATTGAAAATGCGATAAGAAATGGAAGGGTAGATGCAGGAGAAAGTGCTAAAAGGTCCGTGCCATGGAAAAAAGAGAATGAGGTGAACAATGTGAACGTGGATATTCAAGTCTATTACGTGAGTCAACCAAAAGCGACAACGCTGGTCGTGGTTCATCACGAAATAGTCGAACCGTAGAATAATAAGAAGATTCAATTTACACCAATTCCCATGACATACAAAGAGTTATATCAAAGTTTGTTCGATGCACATGTGGTGGCACCTTTTACTTAAAGCCATTGCGCCTCTGTTCCTAAATGGTACGACACTAATGCTCAATGTGAGTATCACGTAGGAATTGTGGGTGATTCGATGAAAATTGCACCACTTTTAAGAAGCTGGTTGAGAGATTTATTCAGATGGGTATTGTGAAATTTGATAATGCGCCCAATACTGAAAATCCACTGCCTAATCATACTGATAGCGGGGTAAATGCAATAAATGGAGATATTGGAAAGAGGATCAAGAGGGATATTTCAGAAGTAAAGACGCATTTGAGATGAGTTTGGAAAGAGATGGCAAGAAGAGGGTTAATTACTTTAAACACAGAAAGAAATGATGATGGAGTGGAGAATTATTGTGAGTTCCATCATAAAGAGGGACACAGGATTCAAGAATGTGAAGAATTCGAGTCAGTTATTCGTGCCTGTTGGACAAAGAAAGAAATGGAGTTTTATGAAGAGGTCAATGAAGAGGAGTATATATGTGCCGAATCCACATCAAGTCCAAAATTCAATTATCCTGTGGTCATTATCTCGCATCCTAAGAATAAAGCAGGAGTTCAAATGATGCCAAAGATTATAATTCAGAAGCCAGCAATTTTTTCTTACAAGAATAGTAAACAGGTCCCGTAGAACTATGACGTAATGTGACAATCCTGGGAAAGAAAAGTTCACTAGCCCGTTAAAGGAAGATCAAAATATAGGCTCTCACACACGCAAGGGAAAGCGATATGATACTCGAATAGAACTGGTGAAAGAAAGAGATGTGCCTGTCGAGCAAAAGAAAGGAAAAGCAGTTGAACTTGATGTACCATTAATGAACCAAGAAAGAAGAAGAGGCTAAGGAATTCCTAAAATTTCAAACATACGAGTACAAGTGGTGGAACATATGTAAATAGCCAGCCGCATATCTATATTAGCCCTACTCTTGAGTTTAGAGGTGCATTGGAGTGCATTGATGAAGGTGCTAAATGAGACTTATGTAACCAACGATATTTCTGTCAATAAGTTGGATCGGTTGGTTAACAACATAAGTGCGCATAACTTTATCTTTTCAATGATGATGAGATTTCGCCAGAGGGATGGGATCTACCAAAGCTTTGCATATAACTAGTAGATGTAAAGGATACACGTTGTCGTGGTATTGGTAGATAATGGTTTAACATTGAATGTGTTGCCTTTATCCACACTAAGCAAGTTACATGTGGATAGTTCTCACATGAAAGGATGTCAAAACGTAGTATGACCATTTGATGGCACGAGAGGAGGGCCATGGAGAGAATAGAGGTACCCTTGTTAATTGACCCAACTACGTATGAGGTAGATTTTCTAGTAATGGATATTAAGCCCTCTTACAACCGCTTGTTGGGAAGACATTGGATACACTTGCAGGGCAAGACCTTCATCATTACATCAAAAGTCAAGTCGGTGTCGAAGGGCGGTTGGCAACAATAAATCATCAAGAAGATATTATCGCTGCCGTGAGCAAAGGATACGCCATATGTAGAAACAGATAAGGAAGCCATTGAGTTTTTTTTCGGTCTTTGGAGTTTGTGAATGCAACATTCATCATCGAGGAAGTAGAATTCGGAGCCGAAAATGTCCAAAACTACGATGATGGGTTTACAGCTGATGGTAGGTGGGAGTCAGAATGAAAGGGACTTGGAAGAGGCCTTTAAGGAAGAATTGCAATTCCAATGCTAAAAAAAATAGGATCGCTTTGGTTTGGGGTTCAAGCTAGACGCAAGACAAAGGAAAAAGGGACTAGAAAGAAGACAAGAGAGAAGAAGAGCACGGTGAGTGGAGGGAAATCAAGTGGGAGCCCATGATAATTCCTCATATTTCCAAGTCTTTTGTATCCGGGGCATTATTTATTCGAACAAGGGATGTAAGAAAGAAAGCATGGAAGAAGCATTGGAAAATATGTACATCAATGCCATATTTGAAGAGACAATTGAAGAGGGATTTCCAAATATTCGTCCATATGAACCGGGAGCATTCTAGATAATTGACTGCAAGGATCTTCCTGTAGTTTTAGAGCTTACTCAAAGTAATGTTCAAACAAACTTGTTGTTTTAAGCCTAGAAACAATAAAGATTTCTTTGTGAAATAGGCTCATGTTCAAACATCATTATTTCAATGAAGTACATTTTTGCCATCATTTTGAGTAAATATTATTCTTTTCACAAGCAATTGTGTTATTCTTTCTATCTAAATAATTATCTTGATTCTTTCTTCAATCATTCTTTTATTCATAAACGATCATACAAAATACTAAATTACCAAATTCATTCATTCTTTGTATATTCTTGTACCTATAATAGGTCTCTAGATATCAATGTCATGAGCGACGCTGTTACTGACTCAGAATCACTATTTGAGCAAGACATGTGTTTAGAGGGATCTCAAGACTTTGAAGATGACAGAGATTGTGATTTATCTCCAAACTTGTTAAGGATGGTAGAACGAGAAGAAAAGCAAATTTTGCCTCATAAAGAAACTGTAGACATGGTGACTTTGGAAGAAGGGAAAGTTGTAAAAATTGGAACATGCATAGCTAAAGAGACAAAGCGAGACCTTGTTGAGTTACTTCAGGAATCCAAAGATGTTTTTGCATGGTCATACCAGGACATGCCCTGTTTAAGTCCCGATATTACGTTACATTGCCTTCCCATAAGAGAAGATTGTAAGCCAAGACATCGAAACTTTGACGAATGAGGCCGATATTGTCTTAAAATCAAGGAGGAAATAAAAAGCGTTTGATGTGGGGTTCCTTCAGTGATCAAGTACTCGTAATGGGTAGCTAATGTTGTGCCTGCTCCAAGAAAGACGGCAAGGTGCGAATGTGTGGATTATAGAGATCTAAATAAGGCAAGCCCAAAGGACAACTTCCCTTTGCCTCACATTGATACACTAGTGGATAATACAACTGGTTACTCGTTGTTTTCCTTCATGGATAGTTTCTCGAGGTATAATCAGATCAAGATGCATCGAGAAAGACTACTTTTATAACCTTGTGGGGCACGTTCTGTTACAAGGTGATGCCATTTGGATTGAAGAATACTGGAGCGACGTATCAGAGAGCCATGGTGACTTTATTCCATGATATGATGCACAAGGAGATTGAAGTGTATGTTGACGATATGATAGCCAAATCTCGAACTGAAAATGAGCATATTGAAGTATTGAGAAAGTTGTTCATGAGATTGAGAAAGTTTCAGTTAAAGCTTAATCCCCAAAAATGTACTTTTGGGGCTAGATCTGGAAAGCTATTGGGCTTTGTAGTCAGTGAGATGGGAATTGGGATTGATTCGAAAAGTCCGGCTATCTGAGTTCTCTCCACCACGTACCCAAAAAAAAGTTTGAGGTTTCCTCGGAAGACTAAATTACATTGCGCGGTTTATTTCTCAATTAACAGAGAAGTGTGACCCTATATTCCGTCTTCTTAAAAAGTATAACCTAAGGGAATGGGATGATGAATGTGAAAAGGCTTTTGATAAGGTTAAAGAATATTTTTCAAGTCCTCCAGTGTTATCACCCCCAAGTTCACACAGCCGTTGATATTGTATTTAATCAGTCTCGTAATTCAATGGGATGTGTGCTTGGTCAACACGACTAATCGGAAGAAAGGAAAAGGCGATATATTACCTCAGTAAGAAATTCAACGAGTGTAAGTTGAGATATTCGCCAATTAAAAAATTATGTTGCGCTTTGGTTTGGACAGCACAAAGATTGAGGCAATATATGTTGTATCATACAACTTGGCTAATCTCAAATTTGGATCCTTTAAAGTATGTGATGGAGTCAAATGCCTTGAATGGAAGGATGGCTAGGTGGCAAATTTTTCTTTCTGAATTTGACATAATCTACATAAGTCAAAAAGCTGTAAAGGGGAGTGCAATAGCAGATTTTCTGGCTAGCCGAGCTTTAAAAGATTATGAACCCTTGAATTTTGATTTCCCCAATGAAGAGATAGTGTATGTGGCAGCCGCTGAAGACAAATGATGTGGGTAATGGGGTTGGGGTAGTTCTGGTATCCCCATGTGGAGATCATTATCCATTCACATGTAAATTGGATTTTGATTGTACGAATAATATGGCGAATATGAAGCATGTATCATGGGGCTCGAGTAGCTATAGAGCGCAAGATCAAATCATTGGAAGTATATGGAGATTCTGCATTGATAATTTACCAACTTCGAGGTGAATGCGAGACAAGAGATTCCAAACTAATCAATTACGTAAGGCTAGTGTTGGGGTTAGTGGAAGAGTTTGATGATATTACTTTCAATTATCTCCATACGATGAAAACCGGATGGCGATGCTTTGGCTACTTTGGCTTCCATGATCAAAGTAAGTAGATAAGAGGATGTGAAGCCCATTCGATGAGTATTTATGAGGCCCTGTCTTATTGTTATAATATAGAGGAAAAAGAAAGAGATGATCATCCTTGGTATCAGGATATATTGCGATATGTGAGAAACCGTGAATATCCAGATCAAGCCACGGAGAATGACAAAAGAACGTTGAGAAGGCTTGCCTACGATTATATTTTAGATGGAGAGATCCTGTACAAAAGAAGGAAGGATCAGGTACTTTTGAGATGTGTAGATGCCGTGGAGTCCAAGAAAATATTGGAAGAAGTGCACGAAGGTGTTTGTGGAACACATGCTAATGGGTTCACAATGGCCAGACAAATTATGAGGTTTGGATATTATTGGTCCACCATGGAAGGAGACTGCATCAATTATGCCAAAAAATGTCACAAATGTCAAATTTATAGTGATAAGATTCACGTACCTCCCTCGCCTTTGCATGTTATGACTTCTTCATGGCCATTTTCCATGTGGGCCATGGATGTCATAGGGCCAATTTCACCAAAGGCTTCAAATGGGCATCGTTTCATTTTTGTGGTTTTTTATTATTTTACCAAGTGGGTAGAAGCTGCCTCGTACGCCAATGTAACCAAATCAGCAGTCAGCAGATTTTTAAAGAAGGAAATTATATGTCGATATGGAATGCTTGAGAAGATCATATCTGATAATGCGTTAAATTTGAACAATAGCACAATAGCGGAGGTTTGCAGTCAGTTTAAGATCAGACATCATAATTCATCATCATATCAGCCAAAGATGAATGGGGCAAGGAAGCGACCAACAAAAATATCAAGAAAATTATTGGGAAAATGACCAAACTTATAGAGATTGGCATGAAAAGTTGCCATTTGCTCTTTATGCTTATCGAACATCTCGTCGAACTTCTACCGGGCAACACCTTTCTCATTGGTCTATGGAATGGAAGTAGTTCTACCCATTGAAGTGGAAATACATCCCTCTGAGTTTTGTCGAATTGAAGTTAGATGAAGCGTAATGGATAGTCTCGATATGATCAGTTGAATTTGATTGAAAAAAAGAGGCTAAAGGCTATTCAACATGGTCAGATGTATCAAAAAAGAATGATGCGAGCTTATGACAAAAATGTTCACCCAAGAGAGGTTCATGAGAGGGATTTGGTTTTGAAAATGATCCTTCCTATACAAAAGGATTTCAGAGGAAAATGGATGCCGAATTGGGAGGAGCCTTATGTGGTGAAGAAAGCTTTCTCCAGTGGTGCATTAATTTTAGCTGAAATGGATGGAAGAAATTTGTCTAATCCAGTAAACTTGGATTCAGTTAAAAAGAACTACACTTAACAAGGGAAAGAAGCCAAAGTGAAAACCCGTAAAGGGCGCTTTGAGACTTTTCAAAAAAAAAAAAAGGGTCCAAAGTGTGAACCCGCAAAAGGCGCTTTGAGACTAAATAAAATGGAAAGGGTCAAGTGAAAACCCGCAAAGGGCACTTTGAGACTCAATAACAATAAAAAGGAAAAGAGAAAAGGAGAGGCCAAGGTGAAAACCCAGAAGGGCGCCTTGTGACCAAAGGGATTTGAGTTGAAAACCCAAAAGGGCGGCTCAAATATGGATCCAAAGTGAGAAGGTCGTGATCTTGTTATACTTGAATTAACCATGAAGGGGTATGTTGCATCTTAGGACATTAACAAAGTGCTTCGATCTCTTAAACACATGTCAGTTGGAATTGGTCTTCAAGAAGTTTGTACAGAGAAGCTCAAAGTTGATAACAAGGGTACCTAGTCTTCATTTTCAGCAAATTGGTTATCTTTGAATTTTCCTTTCTTTTCAAGATATACATTCCCAAATTAATGGCTATTGTTGTTCTTTTGATAATTTACTTTGAACTCAAATTTAATTCCATTCTTGCCCATTATTATGATTTGATTGCAAGCATGTTGCATTGACATAATGATGAATGAACTAGTGATGTTTTTGCAATAGAGTTTTGCATATTACTCTAGGAGTTTCTAAATAATGTAGGAATCTGAAGTGGAATAGTTGTTTAGAATACGCTCAAGTTCAAGGATATATTTGGATAAATCGCCTCTTTGAGATCTCTGTCCAAATGATGATGGAGCAAATAGACTGGATATAGTATTGATGATAGAATTTTATTTTCGAGAAAAGGGAAATGACGTTTTGTATTTGGCTATAACACCGGAGGAGTGAGGTAGCAAATTGATCAGAGGAAGATCCAACTATGAGTTGCAATGTTTTGTCCGAAAAAATTTGGCTGTTACAACACTATAAAAGGTCACTTTTGGAAATTGAATTTTGATAGAGCTTCAAATGCTATGGGTAATGGAGTTGGGGCAGTTCTAGTATTCCCAGGTAGAGGTCATTATCCATTCACATGCAAATTGGATTTTGATTGTACGAATAATATGGCAGAACATGAAGCATGTATTATGGGGCTCAGGGCAGCTATAGAATGCAAGATCAAGGTGTTGGAAGTATATGGAGATTCTATGCTAGTAATTTACCAACTCTGAGGTGAATGGGAGACAAGAGATGCTAAATTAATCAATTATAGAAGGCTGGTGTTGGGGTTCGTTGAAGAGTTTGATGATATTACTTTCAATTGTCTCCCGCGCGATGAAAATCAGATGGCAGATGCTTTGGCTACTTTGGCTTCCATGATCAAAGTAAGCAGACAAGAATATGTTAAACCCATTCAGATGAGTATTTATGAGGCCCCGTCTTATTGTTATAATATAGGGGAAGAAGAAAGAGATGATCACCCTTGGTATCAGGATATATTGCGATATGTGAAAAATCATGAATATCCAGATCAAGCCACGGAGAATGACAAAAGAACGTTGAGAAGGCTCGCCTGCGATTATGTTTTAGATGGAGAGATCCTGTATAAAAGAAGGAAGGATTAGGTACTTTTGAGATGTGTGGATGCCGTGGAGTCCAAGAAAACCTTGGAAGAAGTGCACGAAGGTGTTTGTGGAACACACGCTAAAGAGTTCACGATGGCCAGACAAATTATGAGGTTTAGGTATTATTGGTCAACCATGAAAGGCGACTGCATCAATTATGCCAAGAAATGTCATAAATGTCAAATTTATGATGATAAGATTCATGTACCTCCTTCGCCTTTGCATGTTATGACTTCTCCATGGCCATTTTCTATGTGGGGCATTGATGTCATAGGGCCAATTTCACCGAAGGCTTCAAATGGGCATCGTTTCATTTTGTGGTCATTGATTATTTTACCAAGTGGGTAGAAGCTGCTTCATACGCCAATATAACTAAATCGGCAGTCAGCAGATTCTTAAAACAGGAAATTATATGTCGATATAGGATACCTGAGAAGATCATATCTGATAATACGTTAAATTTAAACAATAGCACAATAGCAGAGGTTTGCAGTCAGTTTAAGATTAGACATCATAACTCATCACCATATTGCCCAAAGGTAAATGGGGCGGTGGAAGCAGCTAACAAAAATATCAAAAAGATTATGGGGAAAATGACTGAAACTTACAGATATTGGCATGAGAAGTTGTCGTTTGCTCTTTATGCTTATCAAACATCTGTCAGAACTTCTACTAGGGCAACACCTTTCTCATTGGTCTATGGAATGGAAGTAGTTCTACCTATTGAAGTGGAGATACCTTCTCTTCGAGTTTTGTCAGAATTGAAGTTAGAAGAAGCAGAATGGATACAGTCTCGTTATGATCAATTGAACTTGATTGAAGAAAAGAGGCTAAAGGCTATTCAAAGCATGGACGGATGTATCAAAAAGAATGATGCGGGCTTATGACAAAAGGTTCGCCCAAGAGAGTTTCATGAAGGATATTTGGTTTTAAAGAAGATTTTCCCATACAAAAGGATTTCAGAGGAAAATGGATGCCAAATTGGGAGGGGCCTTATGTGGTGAAGAAATCTTTCTTTGGTGGTGCATTAATCTTAGCCGAAATGGATGGAAGAAATTTGTCTAATCCAGTGAACTCGGATTCAGTCAAAAAGTACTACGTTTAACAAGGGAAGGAAGCCAAAGTGAAAATCTGCAAAGGACGCTTTGAGACTTTCGAAAAAAAAGGGGGGCTAAAGTGAAAACCCACAAAGGGCACTTTAGGACCAAATAAAAATGGAAAAGGCCAAGGTGAAAATCCACATAGGTCGTTTTGAGACTCAATAATAAAAAGGAAAAAGATAAAAATGAGAGGCCAAGGTGAAAACCCGCAAAGGGCGCCTTGTGACCAAAGGGGATTTGAGTTGAAAACCCGAAAAGGGCGACTTAAATATGGATCCAAAGTGAGAAGGCTGTGATCTTGCTATACTTGAATTAACCATGAAGGGCGTATATTGCATCTTGGGGCATTGACAAAGTGCTTCTGATCTCTTAAACACATGTCGAGTTTGAATTGGTCTTCAAGAAGTTTGTACAGAGAAGCTCAGGTTGTGATAACAAGGGTACCTAGTCTTCATTTTCAGCAAATTGGTTATCTTTGCATTATTCTTTCTTTTTCAAGATATACATTCCCAAATTAATGGCCATTGTTGTTCTTTTGATAATTTACTTTGAACTCAAGTTTAATTCCATTCTTGTCCATTATTACGATTTGATTGCAAGCATGTTGCATTGACATAATAATGAATGAACTAGTGATGTTTTACATAATAGAGGTTTTGCATATTACTCTAGGAGTTTCTAGATAATGCAGAATCAAGTGGAATAGTTGTTTAGAATAAGCTCAAGTTCAAGGATATATTTGAATAAATTGCCTTTTTGTCCAAATGATGACATGGCGCTGGTGATACAATTTAAAAAAAATGATATTTGGCTATTGCAAATGAGTAGTGAAGTAGCAGATTAAACAAAGGGAAATTCAACTATGAGTTGCAATGTTTTGTCTCAAAAAGAGTAGTAGAAGAGACGTTGGAATTACAGTGGGGCAAGCTCGCCAGACAAGATAGGTTTGTTTCTTTAGAATACTCCGTCAAGATGATGGTTGAGCAAATGCCTCAGTAATAGCGTATTAATGAACAATGAGTGATGATACCTTAAATTGTTAAAATGGAATCATCTTCATTTTTTCATATATCATTTATGACACATTTAGTTAGGAGCATTGGGTTCATTGCAATCATAGCATCCTAATTATTTGGTATAAGGCTGCGCATACAAAATGGAGTCTACAGGATAGGTTCCCCAAAGGACAGTTTTTATCTCCTTGAGATTACAGGGGAGTAGATATTCGCAGATGGTGAATCTTAGCTCCATGTATCAGCAATGGAGCAGATTTTACCACCAGCCTCATCTCTCTGAGGTAGCAAAAGGGCAGGTTGAAGAACGAGTCTTATTTTCCTGAGGTAGCAAGGAAGCAGACTGAGAATTGAAGATTTTATCTCCCTGAGATTGCAGCGGAGCAGATCTTCATAGGTAGTGAAACCTATCTCCATGTATCGGCAATTGAGCAAATTTTATTTCTAGCCTTATCTCTCTGAGGTAGCAAGAGAGTAGGTTGAGGATGGAGTCTTATCTTCCGGAGTAGTAAGGAAGCAGACTGAAAACTGAAGATTTATTTCCCATAGCGGTTGTAGAGTAGATTGAGGAGGGCAAATCTTATCTCCATGTATCAGCAATGGAGCAGATTTGGGCCACCGGTCCTATTTCCCCAAAGTTACAGTCAAGATTCATCAAAACGGGGAAAATTGGTCCTTCTAAAGTCTTTATTCTACTCTCATTACATGACAATGAGCAAAGAGGGGCAGCTGTAAGGCCCAATTTTTGTCCGGGCTTATACCAAAAAATCAAAAAAACAATAAACACAAAATAAACTAAATTAAAACAGCCCAAATACATTTTCTAATCCAATTAAACAAATACCCCAAAATCCCTTAACCCAATTACATAAAATCCAATAATCTTAAAACCCATTTTTAATAACCCATGACCCAATAAACCCTAAAATATGAGGCCCAATACGCCCAAAATTATCTCAACAGCACTAGAAGCTTTTGGAACGTGCCAGAATAGGCCAGAAAATTGGGACTCCCATGAGCGGCTCCTCGCGGTGCCTCCTTCACATGCCTCCTCTGTACGGTCGAATCTGCACAGGAATATACCAAAAGAGTTACTAACAGAATACAGCAAATAATGTAATTTTTTTTATTCTAAAAATCTGGCTATAAAAGGCCGTTGATTTCATCTTTGTAATCTTACGCACACTACGTAAATCTAATACTAAGAATCAAAGAATCAGAAGGTGATTTAAATTTTTATTTCATCTTCAATTTTTTGTTCCTTTGTACATATATCTTGTTTCTCTGTAGTTTTTTTTTAAAAAAAAGAACGAGAAAGTTACCTTCACGAATGCATCGGTGAGACCCCTTGTCTTCTCCGTCGAGATCGGAGCTAGAAATGTGGATATACAAGTGAGAATGGTCTTTGAGTGTTGATTCTGATGAAATAAAGGCTGCTTCCATACCCCTCACCTGTAACGCCCCAATTTTCGGGAATCCTGTGAATGTTGGCATAGGTTTAATTATGTTAGTGGACTCTAGAAAGCCCAAGCTTAAGATAGAACCCTGCAATTTTAGTTAATTTTTGTTCTATAAGAAAAAGGGGGTGAAATTATGAAATAGGACCTATGTGAAAATGTTTGAAAATGCTATAGGCTAAATTGAAGTGGCCAAATAAATAGGAGTGCAAAATAGGAGGATTTGCATGACAAACCTCCCATTTTACATGAAGTGGCCAGCCATCATGTTGTTGTAGACAAAATGTACACTTGATAACCATAATTTATGGTACAAATTGATACAAATTGATAATAGGTTAGGTAAATGTTCCATGATAATGGGTTAGGTAAATGTTTCATGATAATAGGTTAGGTAAATGTTCCATGATAATGGGTTAGGTAAATGTTTCATGATAATGGGTTAGGTAAATGTTTCATGATAAGAATATCATGTCTTTTGTATTAAAGAATTAAATGGATGAAATATGAAGTTTTGTAAAAGAAAAAGGGGTGAAAAGAACAAAATTTTGTCCATCTTTGTTCATCATAGCTGAAAGTTAGAGAAGAGAAAGGAGAGGAGAAAGCTCTTGAGTATTCGGTCATTAGGAGGAGGAAAATTGAAGGTAAGTTCTTGGTACCTTGCTTCTATTTTGAAGTTCATGAGTTCTTCTTGATTCTACTTTAACTCTTGAAGTATATTTTGATTTTTAGTTGTGTTGTGAGCATTTAGTAATGAATTAAAATGAAGGAAATGGTTGTTATTTCATGTTCTTTTGATGAAAAATGGAAGATAGGTGAAGTTGAGCCAAACAAATGAACATGCATGTGCCTTAGATGCTAAAGGGAAAAATCGGCTAACATGTTTTGCTTTAAAATGATGAAATGGAGATTATACTTAAGTAAAATCATAGATATGTGATGATTGATTGGTGATATACATGTTTAAATAACAAGCATGCAAGTTAGGTGCGAAAGAGTGATTTGGTAATAAATCGCTTGGGACAGCTGCAGAACGTGACTCGGAAAATCACCATAAATTGTGGGAGATGAATTAGAAGCTGAATAAATTATGTAATTAAATCTTATTGAGTCTAGTTTCTAATGAAATAAACAAGAACATATTTTGAATTCTGTACAATGAGAAATTTGATTCGTAATGAAGAGTGGTCAGATTAGTCAAACAGTGAAACATGGGAAACTTTGAGAAAAATCTGGTATTGATTGGCTAAACCAAAAACTCTGAAAATTTTATGGATAGAAGATATATGAGTCTATTTTCAGGAAAATTAATGGCACTTGATTTGGAGTTTCGTAGCTCAGTTATAAATGATTTAGTGACTGTTGCTCAGGAAGACAGCTTGCAGTGAAATTATGATTATGTGGTAAACATTGACAAAATTTGTTAATGAGTTGCTTATTGATTTCTTATAAGCTTACTATGATCCGTAGGTGTGGTTGGCGAATATTGTAAGGAGTTAATCGTAGTTCAGATTTGAATAGTTAGATTAACGTGTTCGTAATCCAATTGTAGGCAGTCGTGTGTGGATCTCACAAGATATCGTCGCAAACAGTGTGTAACCGACACCCTCTCATAGACTAGATTGGCAAAAGCCGAAAAGCTGAAATGCCGAAAAGTCGGTATTTTGGGAATTTTTGAGTGTGCGAATGCTCGTAAGATAGTTGGGTTTGTATATTTGGTAATCTAAAGTAATAAACCGCAAGACGCTGCGATTTGTACATTTTGATAATTTGGGCTTAATGGGCCAAAGATCGGTTCATGGGCCAACGGCCCAATTAAATAAGTATCTTGTGTAAGTGTTCGATAGTATGTAAATAGTTAGGATATGCATGAAAACTCTAAAAGAAGCTAAATTACTATAATACCCCTATGTATGGAAAATTACTATTGTACCCCTAGGTGCAAAATTACCGTTATACCCCTAGGGTTAATTTTGACTGAAAAGCATGACGATCTGATTCTGTATGATGTATGCCATGATTATATATCTGTTGCATGGGGACATGGGTTATATTATGGAGGAAGCGTCCTGGTGGCTATGCCACGATTATCTGATCTGGTGGCTCTGCCACATATATCTGTCCTGGTGGCTTTGCCACGATTATCCGTATCTGGTGACTCTATCACATTATCTGTTCTGGCAGCCATGCTGCAAATTCTGTGGTGTGTGGCGGTTGGGTGGGTCGAGTTGTCTCCCCACACGGTGTAAGGTTGGTACGGGGGTGTATACGGTTGGATATGGTTGGGTTTCGCATAAACATGTAATATCATTACGTTACTGCATGGGCCTATGGGCTCTATTCTCAATTACGCTCGGGCTAAGGCCAACTTATTCTATTTCGTGGTTTGAGTGATATAGGCTATGGTTGGGTTAATTTACACCGAGTTTCCCCAAACTCACCCTTTTATTTTCATCCACGCAGTAATCCCCAACCATAGTAGGCTTGGAGCTGTGAGGGAATTCGGAGTGGCCACCCGTTCTAAAAGTTTGATTTTCTTCTGGTGAACTGGACATCCTTTTATTTACGTTTGAAGTTTTGGATTTTTAAATGTAATAAGGCCGCTTAATTATTTTTGATGGTTTTAATATGTATTACTAAGATAGGTATTACTTATTTTAAATGTTGAAATTGGATAGCTTTAGGGCGCATTTTCAAAAACAACAATTGATTTCAAAATAACACGACAACAAGCAAAGCTTCCGCAATGAAAGTATTTTCTAAAATTAATTACTTTTCCAAAAAATGACTTAATCAAATCGGTTTCCTAGAAATATCCATGACGTTAAGGTGTGGTAATGGCGGTATGCATGTCTAGGATTGGATCCGAAGGGAGCTTGGTACTTAAGCAGTCCGATGGACTCACCACCTCTTTTTCGGTTTCCTACCTGGTGCACAACTTCCATTCACTTTAACCCTTAATGAATTAATCTTTTGAACATCAAGTACGATTTTCTGGACTTAGAATGGAAATTTTTTTTTACGTTTTTGATGTGGCATACCGGATCTGGCCATAACTTCTAGGCCGGGTTTAGGGTGTTACATTTAGTGGTATCAGAGCCTAGGTTGCAACAACTCGGCTGTGGAATGGGTTTACAAAAACAAAGATTTTTGAAAACGAAAAAAAATTATAAAGATTGCGAAAAACGTGATTTTCAAAATTTAGATCTTTAGAAGGTGGCATTCCGAATCTCCAGCCCAAGCCTGTAAGTATTACTCTGAACTCTTCTGAATATTTTTCTGACTTATCTATCTATACTGAAATCCTGCTAGGATACTCTAGATAGGATGATACTGAAACCATAGGAAAATCTTATAAGAAATCGAAATCGTAGCTAGACTTCGATTCTCTGAAAACAAACTTTGAATTATCGTCGATTCATAAAACATCGTAATAAACTTTGGAATATTGAATTGATACATAAAATTAGTAATCAAGATAAATCGATATGAGTACGAGAGCTACTCGGGAAGAGGCCGTGGTCGAGGCCGAGGTAGTACTCAAGTGGAACTTCGTCTTACGAACACATACCCACCTGAGTAGCACGACCACCACCGACGGATGAGAATGGGCCGTATGATAGGGCATGAGGATGATGCCCGTCACGTGCAATGCTTCGTGTTCTGGAAAGGGTTGTCGGAGCAAGTTCGGGCAATGAAATTCAGGGATCTATTTCTGAATGACTTCGGGACTAACGGAACGGAAAACTTTAAGGGCGTATCTGGTATAGCCCCAAATGTGGCGGAATATTGGTTGGAGGCCACAGAATGGATTATGGACGACTTGGACTGCTCTGAGGAGATTGTGAGTGGGGTATCTGTACTAAGTCCCTTGGGTCACTCGGTTAGGGTAGACAAACTGTATAGGAATGTACCTTTAGAAACTTAAGGTAAGATTTTCCCTGGAGATCTGATGGAGTTACCATTCGGAGAGTTTGATCTCATTTTGGAAATGGACTGGCTTGTTAAGCATAAGGCGACTCCGGATTGTGCTGCTAAATGAATGGTGTTAAGGACCACAAAGGATGAAGAGGTTATGGTGATAGGTGAACGAAGGGATTATTTTTCCAATGTGGTGTCGGCATTAAGAGCCGAAAAGTGGATTCGGAAAGGTTGTGAGGTCTATTTGGCATTTGTAAGTCGGTCGAGAAGAGGAGGGGTGATGGATAAGGTTAGGACCGTAAAGGAGTTCCAAGATGTTTTTCCAGAGGAGCTTCCAGGATTACCTCCGAATCGAGAAGTTGAGTTTGGAATAGTCTTATTGCCTGGAATGGCGCCTGTGTCTATCACACCGTATAGGATGGCACCGAAGGAGTTAGTAGAGTTAAATGCTCAAATTCAAGAGTTGTTGGATAGGGGCTTTATTAGCCCAAGCGTGTCTTCATGGGGAGCACCGGTGCTATTCGTGAAAAAGAAGGATGGTACGATGCGGATGTGCATTGATTATCACCAATTGAACAAACTGACGATTAAGAATAAGTATCCACTGCCAAGGATTGATGATCTATTTGACCAACTTAGAGGAGATTCTGTATTTTCCAAGATCGACCTTCGATCTGGATATCATCGATTAAGGGTCAAGGAGGCGATATCCAAAAGACGACATTCGTGACTCGGTATGGTCATTACGAAGTTTCGTTATGCCATTTGGATGACGAAACGCTCTGCGGCGTTTATGGATCCGATGAATCGTGTTCCAACCATTTTTAGATCGGTCCAGTAGTCATCTTTATTGACGATATCCCGGTATATTCTAAAATTGAAACGAAACATGATGAGCATCTCCGTATAGTCTTGTAAGTATTAAAGGAGAAGGAACTCTTTGAAGTTCACAAGTGTGAATTTTGGTTGAGGAGGTAACCTTCTTAGGACATGTGGTCTCTGCTGAGGGATTAAGGTGGACCTCGAAAAATTGAAGCGATTTTGGAGTGGAAGCCGCTTAGGTCGGTGTCAAAAATCGAAGTTTTCTAGGATGGCGGGATACTACTGAAGAAGGTTTGTGGAAGGTTTTTCGTGATGGCAGACTTTGACAAAACTCATAAGGAAAGGAGTACTGTTTGTATGGACTAAGAAGCGCAGAAGCTTTTGAGAAGTTGAAGAAAGTTTTGACCAAGCACTGAGTTGATTCAAATGAGTCTGGGAAGGATTTTAGTGTGTGCGGTGACGTATCACACGTGGGTTTGGGCTGTGTTAATGCAAGAGGGTAAGGTGGTTGCATATGCATCACGGCGACTTAAACCTCACGAAGGAACTGTCCGACTCATGATTTAGAGTTAGCAGTGATATTTGCACTTAAGATTTGGAGACATTACTTGTGCGGAGAAAGGTGTATATATACACCGACCATAAGAATCTTAAGTATTTGTTGACTCGTATGAGTGAACCTTAGGCAAAGGAGATGGATTGAGTTTCTTAAGGATTATGACTGATTCGATCGAGTATCACCTGTGCAAGGCTAATGTGGTAGCCGATGCTCTAAGTTGTGGAGTCAGATCTAATCGAGAGCAATGTTTGCTCGCCTAAGTCTCATATGATGATGGAAGTCATTGGTGAGTTGCAAGTGAGGCCAACCTGGTGGATCGATTAAGGAAAAAGCAGTTGAACGATAAGTCTTTGGTCACTCGTTTTCAACAAGTTAAGGAAGGGGAAACTTCTGAGTTTGGGAGCCAGAAGAGACGATGCAACAGCAATACCCTCATCTGTTAGGTTTAGGTAAATTTCGAGGACGAAATTTCTTTAAGGTGGGTAGAGTTGTAACGCCCCAATTTTCGGGAATCCTGTGAATGTTGGCATAGGTTTAATTATGTTAGTGGGCCTCTAGAAAGCCCAAGCTTAAGATAGAACCCTGCAATTTTAGTTAATTTTTGTTCCATAAGAACAAGGGAGTGAAATTATGAAATAGGACCTATGTGAAAATGTTTGAAAATGCTATAGGCTAAATTGAAGTGGCCAAATAAATAGGAGTGCAAAATAGGAGGATTTGCATGACAAACCTCCCATTTTACATGAAGTGGCCAGCCATCATGTTGTTGTAGACAAAATGTACACTTGATATCCATAATTTATGGTACAAATTGATACAAATTAATAATAGGTTAGGTAAATGTTCCATGATAATGGGTTAGGTAAATGTTTAATGATAATGGGTTAGGTAAATATTTCATGATAAGAATATCATGTCTTTTGTATTAAAGAATTAAATGGATGAAATATGAAGTTTTATTAAAAGAAAAAGGGGTGAAAAGAACAAAGTTTTGTCCATCTTTGTTCATCATAGCTGAAAGTTAGAGAAGAGAAAGGAGAGGAGAAAGCTCTTGAGTATTCGGTCATTAGGAAGAGGAAAATTGAAGGTAAGTTCTTGGTACCTTGCTTCTATTTTGAGGTTCATGAGTTCTTCTTGATTCTACTTTAACTCTTGAAGTATATTTTGATTTTTAGTTGTGTTGTGAGCATTTAGTCATGAATTAAAATGAAGGAAATGGTTGTTATTTCATGTTCTTTTGACGAAAAATGGAAGATAGGTGAAGTTGAGCCAAACAAATGAACATGCATGTGCCTTAGATGCTAAAGGGAAAAATCGGCTAACATGTTGTGCTTTAAAATGATGAAATGGAGATTATACTTAAGTAAAATCATAGATATGTGATGATTGATTGGTGATATACATGTTTAAATAACAAGCATGCAAGTTAGGTGTGAAAGAGTGATTTGGTAATAAATCTGCTTGGGACAGCAGCAGTAACGTGACTTTGGAAAATCACCATAAATTGTGGGAGATGAATTAGAAGCTGAATAAATTATGTAATTAAAGCTTATTGAGTCTAGTTTCTAATGAAATAAACAAGAACATATTTTGAATTCTGTACAATGAGAAATTTGATTCGTAATGAAGAGTGGTCAGATTAGTCAAACAGTGAAACATGAGAAACTTTGAGAAAAATTTGGTATTGATTGGCTAGACCAAAAATTCTGAAAATTTTATGGATAGAAGATATATGAGTCTATTTTCAGGGAAAATTAACAGCACTTGATTTGGAGTTTCGTAGCTCCAGTTATAAATGATTTAGTGACTGTTGCTCAGGAAGACAGCTTGCAGTGAAATTATGATTATGTGGTAAACATTGACAAAAATTTGTTAATGAGTTGCTTATTGATTTCTTATAAGCTTACTATGATCTGTAGGTGTGGTTGGCCGAATATTGTAAGGGGTTAATACGTAGTTCGTATTTGAATAGTTAGATTAACGTGTTCGTAATCCAATTGTAGGCAGTTCGTGTGGATCTCACAAGATATCGTCGCAAATGTGTGTGTAACTCGACACCCTCTCATAGACTAGATTGGCAAAAGCCGAAAAGCGAAATGCCGAAAATTCGTATTTTGGGAATTCTTGAGTTTTGAATGCTCGTAAGATAGTTGGGTTTGTATATTTGGTAATCTAAAGTAATAAACTGCAGACGCGCGATTTCAGTACATTTTGATAATTTGGGCTTAATGGGCCAAAGATCGGTTCATGGGCCAACGGGCCCAATTCGGTAAGTATGCGCGGTAAGTGTTCTGATAGTATGTAAACAGTTAGGATATGCATGAAAACTCTAAAAGTAGCTAAATTACTATAATACCCCTATGTATGGAAAATTACTATTATACCCCTAGGTGCAAAATTACCGTTATACCCCTAAGGTTAATTTTGACTGAAAAGCATAACGATCCGATTACGTATGATGTATGCCATGATTATATATCATTGCATGGGGACATGGGTTATATTATGGAGGAAGCGCCCGGTGCCTATGCCACGATTATCCGATCCGGTGGCTCGCGATATATATCGCTTCCGTGGCTCGCCACGATTATCTCAGATCCGTGACTCTGTCATATTATTCGCTACGCAGCCATGCTGCAAATTTGTGGTGTAGCGTTTGGGTGGGTCGAGTTGTCTCCCACACGGTGTAAGGTTGGTACGGGGGTGTATACGGTTGGATATGGTTGGGTTTCGCATAAACATGTAATATACATTACGTTCGCTATGGGCCTATGGGTTTTATTCTAATTTGCTCGGCTAAGGCCAACTTATTCTATTTCGTGGTTTGAGTGATATAGGCTATGGTTGGGTTAATTTACATCGAGTTTCCCAAACTCACCCTTTTATTTTCATCCACGCAGTAATCCCCAACCATAGTGGGCTTGGAGTCATGAGGGAATTCGGAGTGGCCACCCATTTTAAAAGTTTGATTTTCTTCTCGTGAATGGACATCCTTTTATTTACGTTTAAAGTTTTGGGTTTTAAATGTAATAAGGCCGCTTAATTATTTTTGATGGTTTTAATATGTATTACTAAGATAGGTATTACTTATTTTAAATGTTGAAATTGGATAGCTTTAGGCGCTTTCAAAAACAACAATTGATTTCAAAATAACACGACAACAAGCAAAGCTTCCATAATGAAATTATTTTCCAAAATTAATTACTTTTCCTAAAATGACTTAATCAAATCGGTTTCCTAGAAATATCCATGACGTTAAGGTGTGACAATGGCGGTATGCATGTTTAGGATTGGATCCAAGGAGCTTGGTATTTAGCGATCCGATGGACTCACCACCTCTTTTCCGGTTTCCTACCGGTGCACAACTTCCATTCACTTTAACCCTTAATGAATTAATCTTTGAACATCAAGTACGATTTTCTAGACTTAGAATGGAAATTTTTTTACGCTTTTGATGTGGCATGCCGGATCGCCATAACTTCTAGGCGGGTTTGGGGTGTTACATCACCAATTTTAATGGTGTCTTGGTGATGAAATAGCCTTAGAAATTAAAGGTCACGAGTCGAAACCCTAAACAAATTGGGTGTTTGGTTTGCGTTTGGAAAGAATGGCTAATTGCCATTCAATTTCCTTTAAATTTTGGGCAAACAATGAAACGGCACCTCTTTAGGAAGGAGTAACCGGCGTCAACCCGCCCAAAGACTCGGATCCGCGCTTTTTGCTCTTAAAATGGGTTATTTATCGTGAGTCCTTCCTTTTTATGTCGTGTTCCAATTAGTCCCTGCTTAATGCCTCACATGTTTTTTTAATTTTCTCCTAAAACTTGCTTTTTGTAATCGAGTTGTGCTGCAAGATTACATTTTGGGGTCTAGACTATTCTCCATTCTAGTCCCTCTACATTCAGCAAGACGTTACACGTTAATCCTATTTGTAATTATTTTATGTGTAAATTGACCCTTTCATTTTAATTTTGTTTTAATTAAGTTTTTTATTTTTAGTCAATGCATATTGCTCTCTATTACATGCTGATTATATGTTTGGATATTTAATATGATTTCGGTTCGATCATCTTGATAATTGGTATATTATTCACAATAAAGTTCATGTTAATTTATGTATCTGTTAATTTTATAATTTCTTTTGAATTTATTTACATATTTTAATATACTTCTTAAAATTCATTTATTTTGTGTGTCATTTAAGTCATTATTAAGCATATATTTAATACTTATGTTTAACTCACATGCATTATTAAGGCCATGGTATTTTTATACATACAATTTTTAATAAAATTGTATATAATTGTGTTTTTAAAGTTATTACATATATAATTTATGATAATATTAAGTTAATCTTAATCCATATTTTAATTTAATATTATTTTGATATACGATTATTTTTAAAATTTCTTCACATGTATATAACCCATATTAAATTATTTTATTATAGTCTACATTATTGATTTCAAATTAATATTTCTTTTATGTATATATATATATTTTTTCTCTAAAATTATTCATGTGTATAATGTGTTTCTTTTAAGAACTATATTTTAGGTTGTACCATTTATTTATTGTATACACTCTCATATTTTATTATCCTTATACATGTATTATTTATATATGCCATTAATCCAAACCAATTTGTTACATGTAAAATTATGTTATATATTATTTGTTTTTATAAATAAAGTTTTATAAATGTACATCACTAAATGTAGGTATTTTGTAAATGTAGCTTTTACCTCTTTGTATGTATGATTATATTTTCTAAAATTTGTTACACATTATAAATTATATATTTACTTAATTTTTTCATACATTATTAATTTCATACTATTTTTTTTACAAATAATTATTTCTAAATTTATTTACATGTTTATGAATTTGTTATGTACATTATGTCCTATCATGTGTTTTATTTTTCTTTTATATTTTATATGTTATTTAAGCAACCATGCACATTGTCAATTTTTAAAATTTGTGTGAAATGTTTTGCATATTATTCAACTGCTTTTAATCTACAATATTTATTTTAAATAATTATATATCCTTGGTTTTCATAGTAACTTGTCAATTTATGTAGCGTGTTAATTAATTCATCATTATGTTGAAAATGTCTTATATTATATTGATTTCTAATTCCATTTTATTTTGTACATATTTTTGTGCATCATTTTATATTGTGTCATGTTAATTATTGCGTATATTATTTTTGTATTAATCATTCACTATCCATGCTTAAAGAATTTTTGGTCACATTGTACTTAGAATAATTGTACATAATTGTTGGATTTATTAAGTAAGGTTTATTGTACTACATATGCGTATATTATTTCATAGTTATTAACCCTTCTTTATACAAATGTTTTGTTACAATGTATTAAGTATTCCATTTTTTTAAAATAAATAAATAAACGTGTTTTGAGCGAATTTTCAATTTTCTTTATTGTTCAAAAACTACGAAATAAAGCGGATATCAATATTTGGGAATTGAAAAATCGTCTTGGGTATGATTTTCTCGGTGAACTAAATATTTGGATAACCTTTTATAATTTTAGTGTACAAGTTTTAAAAGTCAAAAATCAATCTTATTTTAAAAGTATAAAGGATCGTATCCAATCGCATTGGGTATGATCTTGCATATCTTTGAAACGATAAATTTTGACCGCTAATTTGAGCTATTCAAACATTTTAAAAAAGAATAATACTTTGGAAAATCTTTTCTTTAAAAACTTTTTTGGTATAAGGACGACATCAAATCAATTTGGTACTATTTTTTGGGCGTAATGAGGTGCTAACCCTTCCTCATGCATCTTATCAAATCGAATCTATTCTTTTTTATTTTACATGAACCAAATTTATTTTTTTATGGAATAAAATGTTTAGTAGATGGCCCAATCACACCTAAATCAACAGATTGGTATGCTCTCACATTTTGTTTCCAAAAGTCTATCCCTATTGTTTTCAAAATAAAAAAGGGTTTCACAATAGACTTGCTACCTTCCTTTTATATATAATTAATAGATATTCATTAACAAAAAGTAAAATTATTAAAAAGACCCTTAAACTTTATCAATTTATTTAAACAAGCCCCTTATTTAAAAATTTGGTCATTACAACACTATAAAAGGTCACTTTTGGAAATTGAATTTTGATAGAGCTTCAAATGCTATGGGTAATGGAGTTGGGGCAGTTCTAGTATCCCCAGACAGAGGTCATTATCCATTCACATGCAAATTGGATTTTGATTGTACGAATAATATGGCAGAACATGAAGCATGTATTATGGGGCTCAGGGCAGCTATAGAATGCAAGATCAAGGTGTTGGAAGTATATGGAGATTCTACGCTAGTAATTTACCAACTCTGAGGTGAATGGGAGACAAGAGATGCTAAATTAATCAATTATAGAAGGCTGGTGTTGGGGTTAGTTGAAGAGTTTGATGATATTACTTTCAATTGTCTCCCGCGCGATGAAAATCAGATGGCAGATGCTTTGGCTACTTTGGCTTCCATGATCAAAGTAAGCAGACAAGAATATGTTAAACCCATTCAGATGAGTATTTATGAGGCCCCGTCTTATTGTTATAATATAGGGGAAGAAGAAAGAGATGATCACCCTTGGTATCAAGATATATTGCGATATGTGAAAAATCGTGAATATCCAGATCAAGCCACGGAGAATGACAAAAGAACGTTGAGAAGGCTCGCCTGCGATTATGTTTTAGATGGAGAGATCCTATACAAAAGAAGGAAGGATCAGGTACTTTTGAGATGTGTGGATGCCGTGGAGTCCAAGAAAACCTTGGAAGAAGTGCACGAAGGTGTTTGTGGAACACACGCTAAAGAGTTCACGATGGCCAGACAAATTATGAGGTTTAGGTATTATTGGTCAACCATGAAAGCGCATCGCATCAATTATGCCAAGAAATGTCATAAATGTCAAATTTATGATGATAAGATTCACGTACCTCCTTCGCCTTTGCATGTTATGACTTCTCCATGGCCATTTTCTATGTGGGGCATTGATGTCATAGGGCCAATTTCACCGAAGGCTTCAAATGGGCATCGTTTCATTTTTGTGGTCATTGATTATTTTACCAAGTGGGTAGAAGCTGCTTCATACGCCAATATAACTAAATCGGCAGTCAGCAGATTCTTAAAACAGGAAATTATATGTCGATATAGGATACCTGAGAAGATCATATTTGATAATACGTTAAATTTAAACAATAGCACAATAGCAGAAGTTTGCAGTCAGTTTAAGATTAGACATCATAACTCATCACCATATTGCCCAAAGGTGAATGGGGCGGTGGAAGCAGCTAACAAAAATATCAAAAAGATTATGGGGAAAATGACTGAAACTTACAGATATTGGCATGAGAAGTTGTCGTTTGCTCTTTATGCTTATCAAACATCTGTCAGAACTTCTACTAGGGCAACACCTTTCTCATTGGTCTATGGAATGGAAGTAGTTCTACCTATTGAAGTGGAGATACCTTCTCTTCGAGTTTTGTCAGAATTGAAGTTAGAAGAAGCAGAATGGATACAGTCTCGTTATGATCAATTGAACTTGATTGAAGAAAAGAGGCTAAAGGCTATTCAGCATGGACAGATGTATCAAAAAAGAATGATGCGGGCTTATGACAAAAAGGTTCGCCCAAGAGAGTTTCATGAAGGATATTTGGTTTTAAAGAAGATTCTTCCCATACAAAAGGATTTCAGAGGAAAATGGATGCCAAATTGGGAGGGGCCTTATGTGGTGAAGAAATCTTTCTTTGGTGGTGCATTAATCTTAGCCGAAATGGATGGAAGAAATTTGTCTAATCCAGTGAACTTGAATTCAGTCAAAAAGTACTACGCTTAACAAGGGAAGGAAGTCAAAGTGAAAATCTGCAAAGGACGCTTTGAGACTTTCGAAAAAAAAGGGGGGCTAAAGTGAAAACCCACAAAGGGCGCTTTAGGACCAAATAAAAATGGAAAAGGCCATGGTGAAAACCCACATAGGTCGTTTTGAGACTCAATAATAAAAAGGAAAAAGATAAAAATGAGAGGCCAAGGTGAAAACCCGCAAAGGGCGCCTTGTGACCAAAGGGGATTTGAGTTGAAAACCCGAAAAGGGCGACTTAAATATGAATCCAAAGTGAGAAGGCTGTGATCTTGCTATACTTGAATTAACCATGAAGGGGGTATATCGCATCTTGGGGCATTGACAAAGTGCTTCTGATCTCTTAAACACATGTCGAGTTTGAATTGGTCTTCAAGAAGTTTGTACAGAGAAGCTCAGGTTGTGATAACAAGGGTACCTAGTCTTCATTTTCAGCAAATTGGTTATCTTTGCATTATTCTTTCTTTTTCAAGATATACATTCCCAAATTAATGGCCATTGTTGTTCTTTTGATAATTTACTTTGAACTCAAGTTTAATTCCATTCTTGTCCATTATTACGATTTGATTGCAAGCATGTTGCATTGACATAATAATGAATGAACTAGTGATGTTTTCGCAATAGAGGTTTTGCATATTACTCTAGGAGTTTCTAGATAATGCAGGAATCTGAAGTGAAATAGTTGTTTAGAATACGCTCAAGTTCAAGGATATATTTGAATAAATTGCCTTTTTGTCCAAATGATGACATAGCGCTGGTGATACAATTTAAAAAAAATGATATTTGGCTATAGCACATGAGTAGTGAAGTAGCAGATTAAACAAAGGGAAATTCAACTATGAGTTGCAATGTTTTGTCTCAAAAAGAGTAGTAGAAGAGACGTTGGAATTACAGTGGGGCAAGCTCGCCAGACAAGATAGGTTTGTTTCTTTAGGATACTCCGTCAAGATGATGGTTGAGCAAATGCCTCAGTAATAGCGTATTAATGAACAATAAGTGATGATACCTTAAATTGTTAAAATGGAATCATCTTCATTTTTTCATATATCATTCATGACACATTTAGTTAGGAGCATTGGGTTCATTGCAATCATAGCATCCTAATTATTTGGTATAAGCCTGCGCATACAAAATGGAGTCTACAGGATAAGTTCCCCAAAGGACAGTTTTTATCTCCCTGAGAATACAGGGGAGTAGATATTCGCAGATGGTGAATCTTATCTCCATGTATCAGCAATGGAGCAGATTTTACCACCAGCCTCATCTCTCTGAGGTAGCAAGAGGGCAGGTTGAAGAACGAGTCTTATCTTCCTGAGGTAGCAATAAAGCAGACTGAGAATTGAAGATTTTATCTCCCTGAGATTGCAGTGGAGTAGATCTTCGCATATGGTGAATTTTATCTCCATGTATCAGCAATGGAGCAGATTTTACCACCAGCCTCATCTCTCTGAGGTAGCAAGAGGGCAGGTTGAAGAGCAAGTCTTATCTTCCTGAGGTAACAAGGAAGCAGACTGAGAATTGAAGATTTTATCTCTCTGAGATTGCAGTGGAGTAGATCTTTGTATATGGTGAATTTTATCTCCATGTATCGGCAATGGAGAAGATTTTACTACCAGCCTCATTTCTCTGAGGTAGCAAAAGGGCAGGTTGAAGAACGAGTATTATTTTCCTGAGGTAGCAAGGAAGCAGACTGAGAATTGAAGATTTTATCTCCCTTAGATTGCAGCGGAGCAGATCTTCATAGGTAGTGAAACCTATCTCCATGTATCGGCAATTGAGCAAATTTTATTTCTAGCCTTATCTCTCTGAGGTAGCAAGAGAGTAGGTTGAGGATGGAGTCTTATCTTAGGAGTAGTAAGGAAGCGGTGGCGAAGATTTATTTCCCATAGCGGTTGTAGAGTAGATTGAGGAGGGAAAATCTTATCTCCATGTATCGACAATGGAGCGATTTGGGCCACCGGTCCTATTTCCCCAAAGTTACAGTCAAGATTCATCAAAGCACGGGAAAATTGGTCCTTCTAAAGTCTTTATTCTACTCTCATTACATGACAATGAGCAAAGAGGGCATTGTAAGGCCCAATTTTTGTCAAGCTTATACCAAAAATCAAAAAACAATAAAAACAAAATAAACTAAATTAAAACAGCCCAAATACATTTTCTAATCCAATTAAACAAATACCCCAAAATCCCTTAACCCAATTACATAAAATCCAATAATCTTAAAACCCATTTTAATAACCCATGACCCAATAAACCCTAAAATATGAGGCCCAATATGCCCAAAATTATCTCAAGAACACTAGAAGCTTTTGGAGCGTGCGAATAGGCCGAAAATTGGGACTCCATGAGTGGCTCTCATGGCGCCTCCTTCACACCTCCTCCTCATGCGGTCAAATCGCTGCACAGAATATACCAAAAGAGTTACTAACGAATACTGACAAATAATGTAATTTTTTATTCTAAAAATCTGGCTATAAAAGGCCGTTGATTTCATCTTTGTAATCTTACGCACACTACGTAAATCTAATACTAAGAATCAAAGAATCAGAAGGTGATTTAAATTTTTATTTCTGTCTTCAATTTTTTTGTTCCTTTTGTACATATATCTTGTTTCTCTGTAGTTTTTTTTTTAAAAAAAAGAACGAGAAAGTTACCTTCACGAATGCATCGGTGAGACCCCTTGTCTTCTCCGTCGAGATCGAAGCTAGAAATGTGGATATGCAAGTGAGAATGGTCTTTGAGTATTGATTCTGATGAAATAAAGGCTGCTTCCATACCCCTCACCTGTAACGCCCCAATTTTCGGGAATCCTGTGAATGTTGGCATAGGTTTAATTATGTTAGTGGACTCTAGAAAGCCCAAGCTTAAGATAGAACCCTGTAATTTTAGTTAATTTTTGTTCCATAAGAACAAGGGAGTGAAATTATGAAATAGGACCTATGTGAAAATGTTTGAAAATGCTATAGGCTAAATTGAAGTGGCCAAATAAATAGGAGTGCAAAATAGGAGTGCAAAATAGGAGGATTTGCATGACAAAACTCCCATTTTACATGAAGTGGCCAGCCATCATGTTGTTGTAGACAAAATGTACACTTGATATCCATAATTTATGGTACAAATTGATACAAATTGATAATAGGTTAGGTAAATGTTCCATGATAATGGGTTAGGTAAATGTTTCATGATAATAGGTTAGGTAAATGTTCCATGATAATGGGTTAGGTAAATGTTTCATGATAATGGGTTAGGTAAATGTTTCATGATAAGAATATCATGTCTTTTGTATTAAAGAATTAAATGGATGAAATATGAAGTTTTATTAAAAGAAAAAGGGGTGAAAAGAACAAAGTTTTGTCCATCTTTGTTCATCATAGCTGAAAGTTAGAGAAGAGAAAGGAGAGGAGAAAGCTCTTGAGTATTCGGTCATTAGGAGGAGGAAAATTGAAGGTAAGTTCTTGGTACCTTGCTTCTATTTTGAGGTTCATGAGTTCTTCTTGATTCTACTTTAACTCTTGAAGTATATTTTGATTTTTAGTTGTGTTGTGAGCATTTAGTCATGAATTAAAATGAAGGAAATGGTTGTTATTTCATGTTTTTTTGATGAAAAATGGAAGATAGGTGAAGTTGAGCCAAACAAATGAACATGCATGTGCCTTAGATGCTAAAGGGAAAAATCGGCTAACATGTTTTGCTTTAAAATGATGAAATGGAGATTATACTTAAGTAAAATCATAGATATGTGATGATTGATTGGTGATATACATGTTTAAATAACAAGCATGCAAGTTAGGTGTGAAAGAGTGATTTGGTAATAAATCTGCTTGGGACAGCTGCAGTAACGTGACTTTTGAAAATCACCATAAATTGTGGGAGATGAATTAGAAGCTGAATAAATTATGTAATTAAATCTTATTGAGTCTAGTTTCTAATGAAATAAACAAGAACATATTTTGAATTCTGTACAATGAGAAATTTGATTCGTAATGAAGAGTGGTCAGATTAGTCAAACAGTGAAACATGGGAAACTTTGAGAAAAATCTGGTATTGATTGGCTAAACCAAAAATTCTGAAAATTTTATGGATAGAAGATATATGAGTCTATTTTCAGGGAAAATTAATGGCACTTGATTTGGAGTTTCGTAGCTCAGTTATAAATGATTTAGTGACTGTTGCTCAGGAAGACAGCTTGCAGTGAAATTATGATTATGTGGTAAACATTGACAAAAATTTGTTAATGAGTTGCTTATTGATTTCTTATAAGCTTACTATGATCTGTAGGTGTGGTTGGCGAATATTGTAAGGAGTTAATCGTAGTTCAGTATTTGAATAGTTAGATTAACGTGTTTGTAATCCAATTGTAGGCAGTTAGTGTGTGGATCTCACATCGACATATAAATGCAAAGCAGTGTGTAAGCGACACCCTCTCATAGACTAGATTGGCAAAAGCGAAAAGCGAAATCTTTGAAAAGTCGGTATTTTGGGAATTTTGAGTGTGCGAATGCTCGTAAGATAGTTGGGTTTGTATATTTGGTAATCTAAAGTAATAAACTGCGATGCAGCGATTTAGTACATTTTGATAATTTGGGCTTAATGGGCCAAAGATGGGTTCATGGGCCAACGGGCCCAATTCGTAAGTATCTTGTGTAAGTGTTACGATAGTATGTAAATAGTTAGGATATGCATGAAAACTCTAAAAGTAGCTAAATTACTATAATACCCCTATGTATGGAAAATTACTGTTATACCCCTAGGTGCAAAATTACAGTTATACCCCTAGGGTTAATTTTGACTGAAAAGCATGACGATCTGATTCTGTATGATGTATGCCATGATTATATATCTGTTGCATGGGGACATGGGTTATGTTATGGAGGAAGCGTCCTGGTGGCTATGCCACGATTATCTGATCTGGTGGCTCTGCGACATATATCTGTCCTGGTGGCTTTGCCACGATTATCTGTATCTGGTGACTCTATCACACTATCTGTTCTGGCAGCCATGCTGCAAATTCTGTGGTGTGTAGCGGTTGGGTGGGTCGAGTTGTCTCCCCACACGGTGTAAGGTTGGTACGGGTGTGTACGGTTGGATATGGTTGGGTTTACGCATAAACATGTAATATCATTACGTTACATTATGGGCCTATTGGCTTTATTTCAATTACATTCAGGCTAAGGCCAACTTATTCTATTTACGTGGTTTGGTGATATAGGCTATGGTTGGGTTAATTTACACATTGAGTTCCCCAAACTCACCCTTTTATTTTCATCCACGCAGGTAATCCCCAACCATAGTAGGCTTGGAGCTGTGAGGGAATTCGAAGTGGCCACCCGTTCTAAAAGTTTGATTTTCTTCTGGTGAACTGGACATCCTTTTATTTACGTTTGAAGTTTTGGATTTTTAAATGTAATAAGGCCGCTTAATTATTTTTGATGGTTTTAATATGTATTACTAAGATAGGTATTACTTATTTTAAATGTTGAAATTGGATAGCTTTAGGGCGCGTTTTCAAAAACAACAATTGATTTCAAAATAACACGACAACAAGCAAAGCTTCCGCAATGAAAGTATTTTCCAAAATTAATTACTTTTCCTAAAAATGACTTAATCAAATCGGTTTCCTAGAAATATCCATGACGTTAAGGTGTGGCAATGGCGGTATGCATGTCTAGGATTGGATCCGAAGGAGCTTGGAACTTAAGCGATCCGATGGACTCACCACCTCTTTTCGGTTTCCTACGGTGCACAACTTCCATTCACTTTAACCCTTAATGAATTAATCTTTTGAACATCAAGTACGATTTTACGGACTTAGAATGGAAATTTTTTTACGTTTTGATGTGGCATACCGGATCCGCCATAACTTCGGGCGGGTTTGGGGTGTTACATTTAGTGGTATCGAGCCTAGGTTGCAACAACTCATTTGTGGAATGGGTTTACAAAACAAAGATTTTTGAAAGCGAAAAAAATTATAAAGATTGCGAAAACGCGATTTTCAAAATTTAGATCTTTAGAAGGTGGCATTAGAATCTCCACCCAAGCACCGTAAGTATTACTCGAACTCTTCGAATATTTTTCGACTTAACTATCTATCTTGAAATCTGCTAGGATACTCTAGATAGGATGATCTGAAACCATAGGAAAATCTTATAAGAAAGCTGAAAGCGTAGCTAGACTTGATTCTCGAAAACAAACTTTGAATTCTTGTCGATTCATAAAACATCGTAATAAACTTTGGAATATTGAATTGATACATAAAATTAGTAATCAAGATAAATCGATATGAGTACGAGAGCTACTTGGGGAAGAGGCCGTGGTCGAGGCCGAGGTAGTACTCAAGCTGGAACTTCGTCTTCTGAACACATACCCACTGGAGTAGCACGACCACCACCGACGGATGAGAATGGGCCGTATGATAGGGCCGCCGAGGATGATGCCCTGTCACAAGCAATGCTTCGTGTTTTGGAAAGGGTTGCCGGAGCAAGTTCGGGCAACGAAATTCAGGGATCTATTTCTAAATGACTTCGGGACTAACGGAACGGAGAACTTTAAGGGCGTATCTGGTATAGCCCCAAATGTGGCGGAATATTGGTTGGAGGCCACAGAATGGATTATGGACGACTTGGAATGCTCTGAGGAGATTGTGAGTGGGGTATCTGTACTAAGTCCCTTGGGTCACTCGGTTAGGGTAGACAAACTGTATAGGAATGTACCCTTAGAAACTCAAGGTAAGATTTTCCCTGGAGATCTGATGGAGTTACCATTCGGAGAGTTTGATCTTATTTTGGAAATGGACTGGCTTGTTAAGCATAAGGCGACTCCGGATTGTGCTGCTAAATGAATGGTGTTAAGGACCACAAAGGATGAGGAGGTTATGGTGATAGGTGAGCGAAGGGATTATTTGTCCAATGTGGTGTCGGCATTAAGAGCCGAAAAGTGGATTCGGAAAGGTTGTGAGGTCTATTTGGCATTTGTAAGTCAGTCAGAAGAGGAGGGACTGACAGTGGATAAGGTTAGGACCGTAAAGGAGTTCCAAGATGTTTTTCGGAGGAGCTTCCAGGATTACCTCCGAATCGAGAAGTTGAGTTTGGAATAGACTTGTTGCCTGGAATGGCGCCTGTGTCTATCACACCGTATAGGATGGCACCGAAGGAGTTAGTAGAGTTAAATGCTCAAATTCAAGAGTTGTTGGATAGGGGCTTTATTAGGCCAAGCGTGTCTTCATGGGGAGCACCGGTGCTATTCGTGAAAAAGAAGGATGGTACGATGCGGATGTGCATTGATTATCGCCAATTGAACAAACTGACGATTAAGAATAAGTATCCACTGCCAAGGATTGATGATCTATTTGACCAACTTAGAGGAGATTCTGTATTTTCCAAGATCGACCTTCGATCTGGATATCATCAGTTAAGGGTCAAGGAGGCAGATATCCAAAAGAAGACATTCAGGACTCGGTATGGTCATTACGAGTTTACGGTTATGCCATTTGGATGACGAGCGCTCTGCGGCGTTTATAGATCTGATGAATCGTGTGTTCCAACCATTTTTAGATCGGTTCAGTAGTCATCTTTATTGACGATATCTGGTATATTCTAAAATTGAAATGAAACATGATGAGCATCTCCGTATAGTCTTGTAAGTATTAAGGAGAAGGAACTCTTTGCGAAGTTCACAAGTGTGAATTTTGGTTGAGGAGGTAACCTTCTTAGGACATGTGGTCTCTGCTGAGGGGATTAAGGTGGACCCCCGAAAAATTGAAGCGATTTTGGAGTGGAAGCCGCCTAGGTCAGTGTCAGAAATACGAAGTTTTCTAGGATTGGCAGGATACTACAGAAGGTTTGTGGAAGGTTTTTCTGTGATGGCAGCACCTTTGACAAAACTCATAAGGAAAGGAGTATTGTTTGTATGGACTAAGAAGCAGTAGGAAGCTTTTGAGAAGTTGAAGAAAGTTTTGACTGAAGCACCTGAGTTGATTCAGCCGGAGTCTGGGAAGGATTTTAGTGTGTACAGTGACGTATCACACATGGGTTTGGGCTGCGTGTTAATGCAAGAGGGTAAGGTGGTTGCATATGCATCACGACAGCTTAAACCTCACGAAGGGAACTGTCCGACTCATGATTTAGAGTTAGCAGCAGTGATATTTGCACTTAAGATTTGGAGACATTACCTGTACGGAGAAAGGTGTATTATATACACTGACCATAAGAATCTTAAGTATTTGTTGACTCAGAAGGAGCTGAACCTTAGGCAAAGGAGATGGATTGAGTTTCTTAAGGATTATGACTGTTCGATCGAGTATCACCCAGGCAAGGCTAATGTGGTAGCCGATGCTCTAAGTTGTAGAGTTGTATCTGATCTGAGAGCAATGTTTGCTCGTCTGAGTCTATATGATGATGGAAGTCTGTTGGCTGAGTTGCAAGTGAGGCCAACCTGGGTGGATCAGATTAAGGAAAAACAGTTGAACGATAAGTCTTTAGTCACTCGTTTTCAACAAGTTAAGGAAGGGGAAACTTCTGAGTTTGGGAGCCAGAAGAGACGATGCAACAGCAACACCCTCATCTGTTAGGTTTAGGTAAATTTCGAGGACGAAATTTCTTTAAGGAGGGTAGAGTTGTAACGCCCCAATTTTCGGGAATCCTGTGAATGTTGGCATAGGTTTAATTATGTTAGTGGGCCTTTAGAAAGCCCAAGCTTAAGATAGAACCCTGCAATTTTAGTTAATTTTTGTTCCATAAGAACAAGGGAGTGAAATTATGAAATAGGACCTATGTGAAAATGTTTGAAAATGCTATAGGCTAAATTGAAGTGGCCAAATAAATAGGAGTGCAAAATAGGAGGATTTGCATGACAAACCTCCCATTTTACATGAAGTGGCCAGCCATCATGTTGTTGTAGACAAAATGTACACTTGATATCCATAATTTATGGTACAAATTGATACAAATTGATAATAGGTTAGGTAAATGTTCCATGATAATGGGTTAGGTAAATGTTTCATGATAATGGGTTAGGTAAATATTTCATGATAAGAATATCATGTCTTTTGTATTAAAGAATTAAATGAATGAAATATGAAGTTTTATTAAAAGAAAAAGGGGTGAAAAGAACAAAGTTTTGTCCATCTTTGTTCATCATAGCTGAAAGTTAGAGAAGAGAAAGGACAGGAGAAAGCTCTTGAGTATTCGATCATTAGGAAGAGGAAAATTGAAGGTAAGTTCTTGGTACCTTGCTTCTATTTTGAGGTTCATGAGTTCTTCTTGATTCTACTTTAACTCTTGAAGTATATTTTGATTTTTAGTTGTGTTGTGAGCATTTAGTCATGAATTAAAATGAAGGAAATGGTTGTTATTTCATGTTCTTTTGACGAAAAATGGAAGATAGGTGAAGTTGAGCCAAACAAATGAACATGCATGTGCCTTAGATGCTAAAGGGAAAAATCGGCTAACATGTTGTGCTTTAAAATGATGAAATGGAGATTATACTTAAGTAAAATCATAGATATGTGATGATTGATTGGTGATATACATGTTTAAATAACAAGCATGCAAGTTAGGTGTGAAAGAGTGATTTGGTAATAAATCTGCTTGGGACAGCAGCAGTAACGTGACTTTGGAAAATAACCATAAATTGTGGGAGATGAATTAGAAGCTGAATAAATTATGTAATTAAAGCTTATTGAGTCTAGTTTCTAATGAAATAAACAAGAACATATTTTGAATTCTGTACAATGAGAAATTTGATTCGTAATGAAGAGTGGTCAGATTAGTCAAACAGTGAAACATGGGAAACTTTGAGAAAAATCTGGTATTGATTGGCTAGACCAAAAATTCTGAAAATTTTATGGATAGAAGATATATGAGTCTATTTTCAGGGAAAATTAACAGCACTTGATTTGGAGTTTCGTAGCTCCAGTTATAAATGATTTAGTGACTATTGCTCAGGAAGACAGCTTGCAGTGAAATTATGATTATGTGGTAAACATTGACAAAAATTTGTTAATGAGTTGCTTATTGATTTCTTATAAGCTTATTATGATCTGTAGGTGTGGTTGGCCGAATATTGTAAGGGGTTAATACGTAGTTCGTATTTGAATAGTTAGATTAAGGTGTTCGTAATCCAATTGTAGGCAGTTCGTGTGTGGATCTCGTCAAGATATCGTCATAAGCAGTGTGTAATGCGACACCCTCTCATAGACTAGATTGGCAAAAGCGAAAAGCGAAATGCCGAAAATTCGGTATTTTGGGAATTCTTGAGTTTGAATGCTCGTAAGATAGTTGGGTTTGTATATTTGGTAATCTAAAGTAATAAACTGCGCAGACGCGCGATTTAGTACATTTTGATAATTTGGGCTTAATGGGCCAAAGATGGGTTCATGGGCCAACGGGCCCAATTCGATAAGTATCTTGTGATAAGTGTTACGATAGTATGTAAACAGTTAGGATATGCATGAAAACTCTAAAAGTAGCTAAATTACTATAATACCCTATGTATGGAAAATTACTATTATACCCCTAGGTGCAAAATTACCGTTATACCCCTAAGGTTAATTTTGGTGAAAAGCATAACGATCGATTACGTATGATGTATGCCATGATTATATATCATTGCATGGGGACATGGGTTATATTATGGAGGAAGCGTCCGGTGGCTATGCCACGATTATCGATCTGGTGGCTCGCACATATATGATACGGTGGCTCGCCACGATTATCATATCTGGTGACTCTGTCATATTATTCATTCGCAGCCATGCTGCAAATTCGTGGTGTGTAGCGATTGGGTGGGTCGAGTTGTCTCCCACACGGTGTAAGGTTGGTGCGGGGTGTATACGGTTGGATATGGTTGGGTTTCGCATAAACATGTAATATCATTACGTTACGCTATGGGCCTATGGGCTTTATTCAGAATTACATTCGGGCTAAGGCCAACTTATTCTATTTACGTGGTTTGAGTGATATAGGCTATGGTTGGGTTAATTTACACCGAGTTTCCCAAACTCACCCTTTTATTTTCATCCACGCAGTAATCCCCAACCATAGTAGGCTTGGAGTCGTGAGGGAATTCGAAGTGGCCACCCGTTCTAAAAGTTTGATTTTCTTCTGGTGAACTGGACATCCTTTTATTTACGTTTAAAGTTTTGGGTTTTTAAATGTAATAAGGCCGCTTAATTATTTTTGATGGTTTTAATATGTATTACTAAGATAGGTATTACTTATTTTAAATGTTGAAATTGGATAGCTTTAGGGCGCGTTTTCAAAAACAACAATTGATTTCAAAATAACACGACAACAAGCAAAGCTTCGCAATGAAAGTATTTTCCAAAATTAATTACTTTTCCTAAAAATGACTTAATCAAATCGGTTTCCTAGAAATATCCATGACGTTAAGGTGTGACAATGGCGGTATGCATGTTTAGGATTGGATCCGAAGGGAGCTTGGTACTTAAGCAGTCCGATGGACTCACCACCTCTTTTCCGGTTTCCTACCTGGTGCACAACTTCCATTCACTTTAACCCTTAATGAATTAATCTTTTGAACATCAAGTACGATTTTCTAGACTTAGAATGGAAATTTTTTTTTACGTTTTTGATGTGGCATGCCGGATCTGGCCATAACTTCTGGGCCGGGTTTGGGGTGTTACATCACCAATTTTAATGGTGTACTGGTGATGAAATAGCCTTAGAAATTAAAGGCTGCTGAGTCGAAACCCTAAACAAATTGGGTGTTTGGCTTGCGTTTGGAAAGAATGGCTAATTGCCATTCAATTTCCTTTAAATTTTGGGCAAACAATGAAACGGCACCTCTTTAGGAAGGAGTAACCCACGCGTCAACCCGTCCAAAGACTCGGATCCGCGTTTTTGCTCTTAAAATGGGTTATTTATGCAGCAGGTCCTTCCCTTTTTATGTCGTGTTCCAATTAGTCCCTGTTTGCGTCTCACATGTTTTTTTTTAATTTTCTCCTAAAACTTGCGCGTTTTTGTAATCGAGTCTGCGCTGCAGTACTACATTTTGGGGTCTAGACTATTCTCCATTCTAGTCCCTCTACATTCGCGCACGTTACACGTTAATCCTATTTGTAATTATTTTACGTGTAAATTGACCCTTTCATTTTAATTTTGTTTTAATTAAGTTTTTTATTTTTTAGTCACTGCATATTGCTCTCTACTACATGCTGATTATATGTTTGGATATTTAATATGATTTGATTCGATCATCTTGATAATTGGTATATTATTCACAATAAAGTTCATGTTAATTTATGTATCTGTTAATTTTATAATTTCTTTTGAATTTATTTACATATTTTAATATACTTCTTAAAATTCATTTATTTTGTGTGTCATTTAAGTCATTATTAAGCATATATTTAATACTTATGTTTAACTCACATGCATTATTAAGGCCATGGTATTTTTATACATACAATTTTTAATAAAATTGTATATAATTGTGTTTTTAAAGTTATTACATATATAATTTATGATAATATTAAGTTAATCTTAATCCATATTTTAATTTAATATTATTTTGATATCGATTATTTCTAAAATTTCTTCACATGTATATAACCCATATTAAATTATTTTATTATAGTCTACATTATTGATTTCAAATTAATATTTCTTTTATGTATATATATATATTTTTTCTCTAAAATTATTCATGTGTATAATGTGTTTCTTTTAAGAACTATATTTTAGGTTGTACCATTTATTTATTGTATACACTCTCATATTTTATTATCCTTATACATGTATTATTTATATATGCCATTAATCCAAACCAATTTGTTACATATAAAATTATGTTATATATTATTTGTTTTTATAAATAAAGTTTTATAAATGTACATCACTAAATGTAGGTATTTTGTAAATGTAGCTTTTACCTCTTTGTATGTATGATTATATTTTCTAAAAATTTGTTACACGTACAAATTATATATTTACTTAATTTTTTTCATACATTATTAATTTCATACTATTTTTTTACAAATAATTATTTCTAAATTTATTTACATGTTTATGAATTTGTTATGTACATTATGTCCTATCATGTGTTTTATTTTTCTTTTATATTTTATATGTTATTTAAGCAACCATGCACATTGTCAATTTTTAAAATTTGTGTGAAATGTTTTGCATATTATTCAACTGTTTTAATCTACAATATTTATTTTAAATAATTATATATCCTTGGTTTTCATAGTAACTTGTCAATTTATGTAGCGTGTTAATTAATTCATCATTATGTTGAAAATGTCTTATATTATATTGATTTCTAATTCCATTTTATTTTGTACATATTTTTGTGCATCATTTTATATTGTGTCATGTTAATTATTAGTATATTATTTTTGTATTAATCATTCACTATCCATGCTTAAAGAATTTTTGGTCACATTGTACTTAGAATAATTGTACATAATTGTTGGATTTATTAAGTAAGGTTTATTGTACTACATGTGCGTATATTATTTCATAGTTATTAACCCTTCTTTATACAAATGTTTTGTTACAATGTATTAAGTATTCCATTTTTTTTAAATAAATAAATAAACGTGTTTTGAGCGAATTTTCAATTTTCTTTATTGTTCAAAAACTCTGAAATAAGGCAGTATCCAATATTTGGGAATTCGAAAAATCGTCTTGGGTATGATTTTCTCGGTGAACTAAATATTTGGATAACCTTTTTATAATTTTAGTGTACAAGTTTTTAAAAGTCAAAAATCAATCTTATTTTTAAAAGTATAAAGGATCGTATCCAATCGTACTGGGTATGATACTGCATATCTTTGAAACGATAGAATTTTGACCGCTAATTTGAGCTATTCAAACATTTTAAAAAAAGAATAATATTTTGGAAAATCTTTTCTTTAAAAAACTTTTTGGTATAAGGACAGCATCAAATCAATTTGGTACTATTTTTGGGCGTAATGAGGGTGCTAACCCTTCCTCATGCGTAACCGACTCCCGAATCCATTTTTTTTATTTTACATGAACCAAATTTATTTTTTTATGGAATAAAATGTTTAGTAGATGGCCTAATCACACCTAAATCAACAGATTGGTGGCGACTCCACATTTTTGTTTCCAAAAGTCTATCCCTATTGTTTTCAAAATAAAAAAGGGTTTCGATAATAGACTTGCTACCTTCCTTTTATATATAATTAATAGATATTCATTAACAAAAAGTAAAATTATTAAAAAAGACCCTTAAACTTTATCAATTTATTTAAATAAGCCCCCTTATTTAAGAATAAATCAAAAGTTAATGTCTAATAGAGTACAAAATGCAGTTAATTATATTTATAGCTTATAATTTTTAAAAACTAAAACAACGAATAGAGAATTTTTCTTTTTGAGGGGAAGTCCTCTTCCCTCTTCCTTTATCCTTCTTCCTTCTCTCCACTTCTTATTAATCAAGTCTAAATTAAGTTGTTAAATTATTAAAAGATTATTATTTTTCAAAGTAATAAATATTATTTAAGAGTATTTTTACTTTTTGCATAAAATTCAGAAAAATACATACATATATTAAAGTTTGAATCCAAGATACTATAACATCTACCCTTCAACCTTAGATTCCAATCGAAGCCACATGTCAGTTTTCAATATGCTTATTACATCATTATTGTTACTCAGATCGTAGGTTAACCACTCTATGATATATAATTCCCTGATCCATCCTTATGATTCAAAAGCATATATATTTTGAAGGCCAAACATGGTTGTGATGCTCAGCAAGCTCCCACAGTGGAAAAACATTTCTATATAATGCAAAGTGTAACATACAGTTCCTCATGAAGACTCCAGCGATTCCCTGCTATTTTTCATTTGATCCAAAAACCACAAAATTAGTATATATAATTAAATATTTCTTTTCCTTTCCCTTTTTCTAATGATAAATATACAAATATAAAAAGTTACCTGCTGAGGAAAATCACCGTTTGATAACTGAGAATTTATCAACAATTTTGCAGCTCGATGTAGAGGTGTAGGATCCCTCTCAGCCTATTTAGTAGCATATGCATATATCTTATAGTGATTAAGAAAATCAACACACCAATAATTTTAAAATATATAGAATCTTTGTTTTTGGGTACATTTAAGTCATAAAATCATTGTTAATTGTAAGTAAAGCATACCTGGCCACTAACAATTAAACTATCACTGCTTGTGCAGTATTTACTAAATTCGATTCTTTTATCTCAATGGGTGTATATACCTTTCATCAAAAACCAACAAAAATAAAAGTATTTATAATTATATGTCATTTAAACGTGATATGAGATAATGTGCGATTTAGATAAAATATTGTAGTGGATGAGTTCTTTTCAAAGTTACTTAATTAATTTAACTTTCAACAGTATTATCTCTTAGAGAGAATTTTATCTCTCGTACTCTATTAAGAGTTAATATATCTTGAGAGTCTGATTCATAGAGCCGAAAGCATTCACTTGGTGGGTGGCTGTGCACCCATGTACAAACGAGGCGCTCCCTGCTCTACGAACTAGTCTCTCAAGGCAAGTTAGCTCTTAGAAGAGCACGGGAGATAAAACCCTTCCCAGAGACAAAACTTTCATTGTTGGGAGTTTTATCGGCTACTCAGATAATGACATTTTGAAAACTTCTCCCAAATGAGCTGGTCCACCCTCAGTAGATATAAATCTTAAAATTGTATATCAATTTTTATTTAATACACATGTGATATGTAAACATTTACAAAATAAATAAATTCAATTATTTTCATATGGAATAAATTTATTTATTTGTATATGTGTAAAATTGTACTATATTAATATCTACGTTAATAAATGGTGAAAAGTAAATTATACTTAAAATTTCAGATTAAACAAAAATCTAAATTCATTTATCATATTATATTATACCATCTTTTCAATTAAATGAAGAAAAGAAAACCTTCTTTAAATATTAATTACCTTTTTGGGACAAGAAAGGTAACTCTCTCCCCAACCATCTTCTCCTCGTGTTTTAAGCAAAAAATCAACTCCTTTCCGAATAGCCAAACAATTTTCGAAGTTCTTCCCAGCAGCTTTAAGACCTAAGAGTGCAAACAATGTCCCATAAAAGAAGCATATTCCCTAACATCCTTACCTATATATTATACAAGCCCAATTTTGGGCCCAAAACCCCTAAACCCACTAAGCCAATAACCCCAAAACCTACTAAACTCAAAACCCAACAGCAGCCCAATTCAAACCCTAAAACGAAAAGAACAACAAACCCTAGCTGCTGCCTCCCTGTCCCATCACCACTTGCCTGGCCACCGTCTTTGCTGCAGCACCGCCCCATCAAGTCCACCGCCACAAGCACCTGCAATGCATTAAACAAGAATAGACAGAAAGCAAGAAAGAGGGCAGTGTAAACAAATATGTAAGCAAGAATAAACAATGTAAAAAAGGGCCTTTTTTTGCTTCCTGATTTTCATTTTTATTTTCATAATGCAAAAACAATATTAACATCAAAAACATAATCAAACACAAACTCAAAACCGAAGCAAAACAGATCGAGGGCCGAATCTAAGGTTATCGACTTTTCTTTTATTTTCTTATTTTCTTTTCGAATTTATTTGTATATATAGTATCCCTTCTATTAAAACAATATACACATATATTAAACGAATAAATAAAATAAAGAAAAGGGAAAAATCTTTACCTCGGGGCGATTTTCGGCCACCGTGTATGGTGGCCGGCACGGCGGAAGACACGGCGGTGGACGGCCTGCCCCTCACGGTTTCTGGGCAAACCCAGAGAAAAAAGAAAGAAGATGAAGTTTTTTTTTTAAAAATGCAATGGGGAAATGAAATTTTTAAAAAAGTGACTTATATAATGGTACCAAACGGTACTGCTTTGGCCCTTCCCCCCCAAGGCGTAAAACGGCGTCGTTTTGGGGTGGAGCGGGCTGACTCGACCCGTCGACTTGGGATCCGCGTGTTTTTGAAGCGGAGGGGTTATTTGCGCTTTTGGCCCCTCTGCTTTTACGTGACTTCGCAACTAAATTATTTTTAATTTTAATTCCACCCTGAAATTTAATTCGATTTTCAATTTAGCCCCTACCCGAAAGACGCCGTCTAGGAGGGCGGGGATTATTTCACTTTTGGACCCCGTATGTTATTTTCGCTTTCAAATTAGTCCCTTTCTCTTTATTAGTTTTTTAAATCAACCCCAAAACTTAATATTTGTTTCAAATTTAGTCCTTTTCTCATGTTTAATACGGTTTCTATATTATTTTTACTCTTTATTATTTTAATGTTATTCATTATTCTATTTTACCATTCTTGTATTATTATTTTTAGCATATTTTATTATTATTTAGCCCCTTTTTAAATTAATACTACATATATATATTTTTTATATATATTCTTATAGTTGTTTTATATGTATTATTATTGTTCCTAATATATGTTTTATGTATACATATTTAAATATTCTATTATATATGTTTTGTTATATCTATTTTTACCTTTATATTTATTATTAATATTAATATATGTTCTATAATATATCTTTAACATATATCGTATACTTTTTATATTATTATTATTATTAGTTTTTGATGTTATTGTTTTGTTAATACATTTGTGTCATATATACCTACTTTTAATATATATTTGTATATTATACTTCATATTATGCCCATGTAAATTAATATTATGTATATCGTTTTATTATAGTTTTATACCTTGTAAATATCATATTATGTTCTATCATATTACGTGTGTCCTGTATATGTTTTAATATATTATGTGTATATTTTGTTTTATATTTCACGTACATATTATGTATATACATTTAATATTATCACATATTTATTTTCAATATATACTTATACAATATTTCTTTATTATTATCATTATTTCGTATTATTACTATTATTATTATTATTCCTTCCATTACCATCACTATGATATTATTATTTTTATAACATTTTATATAATTACCTATACGCTATTGCCTTTACACTAACTAATAATATATACACATTTTGCGTACATATTTCGCTTATATATATCACTACCCACGGTATTATCGTTTCATCACCTATTTATACCTTCATAAATTCTTTCAAGCCTTAAGTCATTCATTGGTTACGTTATTATTATTAATATATATATATACTATGTAATTTTATATTGCATATACATTCTATATGATGCATATGTAACTCGTAATATTGTACTATTATTATTATGTATATATATGTTTCTATATTTCTTCTTACTTTTATTATCATGCATATACTTTAGTACATATAATATCATTATTATTGTTTTCATTATCATTTTATGTTACCATTACTTATTATTTATTTGCTTGCGCGTTCGATCCTTTCATTTTTTCTCACATATGTGTTTACATTTGCTTAGCCTCGTCATTATATCATCTTTTACAACTGTTCATATTATTGCTTTTGACACTATCGCACCCATCATTATGTTATTATTCATATTAATTTGCTTTTATGTTTACTATAAATCACGATTTTACTCAAAACATTAATAATTTTCTCATAAAAGTAAATATTCCGTATTTAGTAATTCGAGACAATCGTGCCCTAACTTACTGGGTCTCGATTTGTCTCATTCAACCTAAATAAACGGAATATTCTTTTAAATCACAATATGAGTCTAAAAAATGCTTATTTTCGGAGCTTCGAGGTGTGGTGCCCTAACTTACCAAGTATGACATTTTGATACCTCGAAATAAGATCTTTTGCAAATAAAGGCAATGTTCGGTGTTCGAAAATTTGAGAAAACGTGCCCTAACTTACTGGGTTTCAATTTTCCTCGTTCACCTAACTAATCGAATATCCTTTTAAAAGAAGTTAAAACACATCGATTTTAAATAAAAGGCAAGCTCATTCTCAAAAGTTCGAGATGTCGTATCCTAACTCACTGGATATGACGTATCGTTGCCTCGAGATGAGAATGTCTTTAACATTTTAATGTTTATTTTACAAAAGAGGGATCATATTTCAAAGTCTTTCAAGTTCTTAATTTTCGACAATTAAGACATTAATTAATCAACTAGGTACCAATTTTGGGCGTAGCGAGGGTGCTAACCCTTTCTCGTGCGTAACTAACTCTCGAACTCATTTTCTGATTTCGTAGACCAAAAAAATTATCGTTTTAGTAAATCTTAACTTTTATTAAAATGATTAATTTAAGGTGATCCGATTACACCTCATCAAAAAGGATTGGTGGCGACTCTTATTTTTGTTTTGTTTTCAAATCCAAGTTGGTCCTCGTTTTTTCAAAAAATGGTTACGACAGCTTGGCGACTCCACTGGGGACACAAATAAGAGAGTCAAGCCACAAGTTGATTAACTTTTATCTTTTTATCGAAAATTGAAAATTTGGTTTTGAAATATGATCCTTCCATTGCATTTCATCAGCTATTTTTTGTGATTTATGATACAATACCTGCTGCATTGGTTTGAGTCTTTAAATGGTTTTGCATATTGCATTGCATGACCGCTGTGGTCACACCCCTTTAAGTGGGAGTGAGAAACTACTCCTTCGTGAGGTTTTCACCTCCGTGCAAGATAGTGGATCGATTTTGGGATACATCCGTACCTATGTCTTCGTGAGATTTTCATCTCCGTGCAGCCAAAGGGAAATGTATTCCCCTGGACTGAACTCGGTCTGTATGAGCCTATAATGGGTGAAGATCGAGGAATCTGCTGGTTCAGGTACCCTTACTCTAGAACCAAACCCCATATAGCGAGCCTTAAGAACCCACCCTAGGTAGAGCCACTCTGAAACCCTAGTGGTTACTTGAGCAAGTGCGATATTTATTATTCTTTGTTTGCTTTGAACTGCGTATAAATTACTGACTTGCTTTGTTTTGCTTTGATTGTATTTGCATGGCATTTTCATCATAAAAGGTGTTGATTCGCATTCGGTTCCTAAATAGATAGCTTATCACGGAAAAGGGGTTTTTTGATAAAGTAGAAGACAACGCGGCTATCTAGATATGGGCTGAGATAACATAACAAGAGAAAGGTGACAGTCTTATCGAGGGGTACGTGTCAGAGTTATGGAATTTTACTCGGATCAGCGTAACTCAGAATAATCTCCAAGAGATGAAAGAAATTTGGGGTCAGTGGGATGATGAGGTCAAACATCTATTCTATTGTCATTACGGTGATTTACCTTATCTGCTCGATGTCAAGATAGATGAACACCTGTTTCGAGCCCTTGCCCAATATTGGAATTCTGCTTACAGTTGCTTCACTTTTGGGAAAGTAGATTTGGTACCTACTATAGAAGAATACACGACCTTGCTCCATTGCCCAAAAATTCAGGTTGACAGAATTTATGCCAGACCTGCTAACATCCCAGCATTTTGAAAAAAGATGATGAACATCACAGGGATGAGCGAACAGTGGGTAACAACCCGGATCAAACAAAAAGGAGATTGTAAATGCATTCCTTGGAAGAACCTGAGGGATCTAATCTTAGCACACCCCGATATGAAGAAAAGGGTAGATGTCTTCGCCTTTAGCATTTATGGACTGGTCATCTTCCCCAAAGCTTTGGGGCATGTAACGAGGCTGTTTCTGACCTTTTTGACAGGCTTGGTAAGGGAACTACACCTGTACCCGCAATCTTGCCTGAAACTTTCAGATCATTAAATGCTTGTAGAAGAGCGGGTGAAAGGAGATTTATTGGATGTGCACAGCTCTTGCTATCTTGGTTCCACAGCTATTTTTGGAAAGTAAAAAAGGTCTCGTATCGTATCTTCTCTGAAAATTACTCTCCGCTGAAGGAGTTAGTGGCTACACCGAGGCGAGATGATATTACAGAAAAAAATTGAATGACAGTTCTCCGAAATTTGCAAGAAGAAGATGTTGAATGGAGAGCCCCGTGGATGGTTCCTGATGAAATATTATACCGATGCGGAGATTTTGATTGGGTTCCCTTGTTAGGAGTATGGGGAGCCATCGGATATGCTCATCTGCTTGCATTAAGACAGAATAGATCCAGACAGTTTACACCACTAACGTACGGGTTAGTCCAGTGCGAGTTCGTGTTCACAGGGAATAATTACAAAAAGAAAGTTCGCGAGATATCAAATGTCTGGAACCAGACTCGTAGAATGAAGAAGTTTGCTGCCAATCCCATGACTACTCCTGAGTACGACTGATGGTGGAATCAGAGGATTAACGACAACATCCTTACATCAGATCAAGGAAATCCTCAATCGATAGAAGAACACTTGAAAGTAATCCCATCTGAGCTAAAAATCATTAGGCAAGATTTCGAGAGAAAGATTTTGGAGCTAGAAAAAAGGATCGAGCTGTTGAAGAAGAAAAGATGCAATTAGGGTTAGATGTCGATGTCCAGAAACTAGAAGCTGAAAAACTCGGAAAAGGGAAAAACAAGGCTGAAGAGGACTTGGACAGTTTGAAGACGGACTATAAGAAGCTGCGCAGATCAATGAGAACCAGCTGGGTTAGGAAAAACATCCGAACAGTGGCGACATGAAGTTAAAGAAGAACAAAGCAAAGCTAACTAGTGAGAAGAAAAATTTCGCGATGCTCAAGCTCGAGAAGGTGCTTTGAAAAGAAGTTTGGTAGAAAGCCAGAATGAGAAAGAAGGGTTAAAAATCTGGGTATCAGAGATAGAGAGGTCATTGTATCAGCATCGCTCTGCGTAACTCTACAATCGAGTTGAAACCTAGTCAGAACAGAATCGAGGAATTAAAAGAGAATATAGAAGAACTCAAAACAGCGCTGCAAAATCGTAAGCTTCAGATATAACTCCTCGAGGTAAATAACGAGCGATGGAAGGAGCAACTTCATCAATCTCAAGACCAAGTCAGGAGCAAGGACTACGTCATGGGCGAAGCTTTGACTCAAGTGCGAGAAGTGGCCGATCACTTGCAAACATTAGCAGTATTAATCGATGTACTGAGTTTAAAATATGAGTTGAAATCGGACCGAGGCCGAGGCCGAGAGCTAGCTTGGCTTCTTAGATAGGTCAAGGCCTTAAGTATCAGGGCCAAGCCTTATATGTAATCTATTTTATGTAAAGAAACTTGTTTTCTAGAAAGTTACTCTAATGAAATCGAATTGGAATCAACGCTTTTTTGCATTCATCGCATTTGTTGCATTCATGCATCAGCATTACATCACACGCACTAAAACTCACAAAAAAACCCTAAAAATCATGGTAGTTACCCTGGAACATCGTTACGATACAAGAGGAAAAACAAGAGCGATGGATCAAAGGTTAGAGAGATTGGAACAAATGCAAAAAGAGATGCAGGATCAATTACAAACACGTATGCAAGAACAGCTTGCCAAAATCCAGCAAGATATGAGGGACTAGATGCTGGAGTCCCAAAAAGCATGATGGACCAACTAACGCGTTTATTGGCTAGCGGGTTAGAAAAAGGGAAAAGCCCCTTGATCAATGCGGGAGATGATAATGAAAATCCTACCTACCCTCCGGGTTTTGCCCCAGTGGACGTTCAGACACAACCTAACATGTACCCAAGAAGGCCATCGGTCACAATTAGGCCCCAACTATTTCAAGCCGATGTTTCAGCACCGATGAATTATCAGGCCGACTCGGGTTCTAATCCGGGGGATAATCCGACCAACCCTGTGGTCCTCAATCTCGATGAAGTAACAGAAATAGAAAAGGCAAGGATAGAACTCCCAAGAGAGCTTGAAGAAAGGTGTAGATGGTTAGAAGAAAAATTTAAAGAAATGGAAAGCACCGACTATCGTGGTGGAATCGACGCTAAGGAATTAAGTTTGGTTCGAACTGGTACTCCCTCCCAAGTTCAAAACTCCGAAATTTGAGAAATACAACGGGACTAGCTGTCCCGAAGCTCACATCACTATGTTCTGCAAGTGAATAGTAGGCCATGTCAATAATGACCAACTATTAATTCACTGCTTCCAAGAAAGTCTGGTTGGGGCCGCTTCTAGATGGTACAACCAACTGAGTCGCGCCCAGGTCAGTTCATGGAAAGATTTAGCACAAGCCTTCATGAAGCAGTACGGTCATGTGGTAGACATAGCCCCTGATAGAATCACTTTACAGAATATGGAGAAAAAGCATAATGAGAGCTTTAGGCAGTACGCCCAGCGATGGAGAAAGGTGGCCACACAAGTCCAACCCCCTTTGTTGGAAAAGGAAACCACTATGCTCTTCATCAATACCCTGAAGGCATCTTTTATTAACCACATGCTGGGTAGCGCAACCAAGAGTTTTTCGAACATAGTAATGTCTGGAGAAATGATAGAAAATGCCATAAGATGTGGGAAAATAGAGGCTGGGGAAAACGCTAAGAGGTCAGCACCGAGAAAGAAAGAGCACGAGGTGAATAATGTGACCTCATATTCGAAATCGATCACCGTAAATCAACCAAGGTCGACAACTACTGGACAGCAGGGCCCACCCAGACAAGAGCCTAACATAAAACAACTCCAATTTACGCCCATTCTAATGACGTACAATAAGTTATACCAAAGTTTATTTGATGCACATGTCGTGTCTCCCTTCTATCTAAAGCTAATGCAACCTCCATACCCCAAATGGTATGACACAAATGCCCAATGCGAATACCATGCGGGAGCCACAGGACACTCGATAGAAAACTGCACCACTTTCAAGAAATTGGTTGAAAGACTCATCAACATGGGGATTGTGAAATTTGATGATACATCTAGTGCAGAGAATCCATTACCTAACCATGGGGATAAGGGAATAAATGCGATAATCGAGAGTTCGGGGAAAGAAATTACGATGAATATTGCAGAAGTGAATACCCCGTTAGAAGAAGTTTGGAAGAAAATGGTGGAAAGAGGGTTGATAGCACAGAATTCAAGGGGCAGGCCCCAAGAAGCGAAGAATTATTGTGAGTTCCATGACCAAGAGGATCATGAGATTCAGAAATGCAGCGAATTTAGGGCTTTGTTACAAGGATTGATGGATAATAAGGAGCTGGAATTCTTCGAATATGTCGGGAGCCCGGAAGAAATAAATGTGTGTGCCTCTGAAGAAGGATCAATGAACGGTGTTTACAAAGCCAACCACCCAGTGGTTATCATATAACGTCTGAGAATGAATGAATCCGGGGCACAAGTTGAGCCAAAGGTCGTGATCTAGAAGCCCGTTGCTTTTCTTTATAAAGATAGCAAAAGAGTACCGTGGAACTATAGCTGCAATGTGACATTCTCGGGAGGGGAGACCCCGATTAATGCATCAGATGAAATTCAAAGCGAAGGTTTTTATACGCACAGCGGAAGGCGTTATACCCCAAATACAAAATTCGAGCAGGTTAAAGAAAAATCATTAGCAATTGAGCAAAAAAAAAGAGAAGCCGGCAGGGCATGAACCAACTGTTAATGAATTAGTGACTGAAAAAGAAGCCAAGGAATTCTTAAAATTTCTAAAGCACAGCGAATATAGTGTTGTAGAACAGTTGCACAAACAGCCAGCGCGTATATCGGTACTGGCCTTACTTTTAAGCTCTGAAACCTATCGCAGCGCATGGATGAAAGTGCTGAATGAAACTTATGTTGCTAACGGTATCTCTGTAAACAAACTGGACCTCTTAGTCAACAATATAAGTGCCAACAACTTCATATTCTTCAATGACGATGAGGTACCGCCAGGGGGCCGAGGATCAACTAAAGCTTTGCACATCACGACTCGTTGTAAAGGGTACACGTTACCGGGCGTATTGATTGACAATAGGTCTGCACTGAATGTCCTACCCCTATCTACGCTGAGTAGGTTTCCAGTGGATAGTTCCCATATGAAGACATGCCAAAGTGTAGTGAGAGTATTTGATGGCATGGAAAGGAAGGTAATGGGGAGAATTGAAGTACCCCTCTTAATCGGGCCGAGCACATACGAGGTAGATTTCTTGGTCATGGACATTAAGCCTTCGTATAATTACCTATTGGGGAGACCATGGATACACTCGGCAGGGGTTGTCCCTTCATCGCTGCATCAAAAGTTGAAATTAGTGACCGAAGGTCGGTTAGTAATGATCAATGCTGAAGAGGACATCATCGCGGCAATAACCAGTGACGCCCCATATCTGGAGGCAAATGATGAAGCAATCGAGTGCTCTTTTCGATCTTTGGAGTTTGTGAACGCGACGTTCATCACCGAAGGAAATAAGATTCCAATGCCCAGGTTATCTGAGACTACAAGAATGAGATTACGGCTAACTGTGGGAAAAGGGGCTCTACCCGGAAGAGGACTCGGGAGATACCTCCAAGGAAGGATTAACGTACCAGTGATGAAGGACAAACAAGACCATTTTGGGTTAAGGTTTAAGCCGGACATAAAACAAAGAAAGAAAGAGCTAGAGAAGAAGCAAGAAAAAAGGAGAGTGCGATTGAGTGGGGAAGAAATCGAATGGGAACCAATGATCTTCCCCCATATATTGAAGACTTTTGTGTCTGGAGGGGTCATTCACTCCGAGCGGAAGACATTGGGAAAGGAAATCGTGGAAGGAATGATGGAGAGTTTGGACATCAACGCCACATATGAAGAAGGAACTGAGGTAGAGAATTTGTCGGGCATTCACCCCTATGAGCCAGGAAGTGTTCTGAATAATTGGACTGCAGAAGAGATTCCTGTAGTCTTTAGAACTAACTCAGAGTAATGTCCAGAACACACTTATTGCTCTAGGCCTAGGAGTAATAAGTGTCCTTTTGTGAAATAGGCTTATGTTCGAAATCGTTATTTCAATGAAATACATCCTTTTGACTTATTCCTTCCAAATATTCTTTTATTCTTTCATTCATGATCATACTATACATATCATTGTTCTTAGATTCTCTTGTTCTTTGTATCTTCCTTCGCACCCACAACAGGTCTCCGGATATCAATGATGTGAGTAACGTTGCTACTAATTCAGAGTCTCCTTTTGAACGGGATATGTTTCTAGATTGATCTCAGGACCATGAGGATGATAGAGACTGTAACTTATCCCCTGATTTGTTAAGGATGGTGGAGCACGAGGAAAACAGATTCTACCCCACAAAGAGACCGTAGAAGTCGTAAACTTGGGAGATGAACTGGAAAAGAAAGAAGTAAAGATCGGGGCTTGTATTACCACAGAGACAAAGCAGGACCTTATTGAGTTGCTCCAAGAGTTCAAGGATGTCTTTGCATGGTCATATCAAGATATGCCTGGGCTAAGTACTGACATTGTGGTACACAGGCTCCCCATCAAAGAAGAATACAAGCCAGTTTAGCAAAAGCTTCGAAGGATGCGGCCCGATGTTTTACTGAAAATAAAAGAAGAGGTCAAGAAGCAATTTGATGCTGGTTTCTTACAAGTAGTTAAGTACTCGGAATGAGTAGCCAACATCATCCCCGTCCCTAAAAAAGATGGAAAAGTGCGGATGTGTGTAGACTACAGAGACTTAAACAAAGCCAGCCCGAAGGATAATTTCCGTTGCCTCATATTGACACCTTAGTGGATAACACGGCAGGTTACTCACTCGTCTCCTTCATTGATGGTTTCTCAGGGTACAATCAGATCAAGATGCATACTGAAGACATGAATAAAACCACATTTGTGACCATGTGGGGAACCTTTTGCTATAAGGTGATGCCGTTCGGATTGAAAAATGCGAAAGCAACATATTATAGAGCCATGGTAACCCTGTTTCATGATATGATGCATAAAGAAATTAAAGTCTACGTTGACGAAATGATCGCCAAATCTCGGACTGAAGAAGAGTATGTGCAAGTCTTGAGGAAGTTATTTTTTAGGTTGAGGAAATTCCAGTTGAAACTCAATCCAGCAAAATGTACCTTCGGGGCCAGGTCAGGAAAACTGCTAGGATTCGTGGTCAGTGAAAAAGAGATTGAGATTGACCCAGATAAAGTCAAAGCCATACAAGAGTTACCTCCACCGCGTACTCAAAAGGAAGTTTGGGGATTCCTAGGAAGATTAAATTACATCGCTCGGTTTATTTCACAACTAATCGAGAAATGTGACCCCATATTTCGTCTCCTTAAGAAACATAACCCTGGTGTTTGGGACGAGGAATGCCAGAAGACGTTCGACAAAGTTAAGCAATATTTGTCTAATGCCCTAGTGTTGACACCACCTAATCCAAATAAGCCACTGATACTGTATTTGACGGTATTTGAAAATTCTATGAGATGCGTGCTTGGCCAACACGATGAATCGGGAAGGAAAGAAAGAGCGATATATTACCTTAGTAAAAAGTTAACTGAGTGTGAGATGAGATATTCGTTCATTGAAAATTTGTGTTGTGCCTTAATCTAGACAACCGAAGACTGAGACAATACATGTTGTATCACACAACTTGGCTAATATCTAAAATGGACCCTCTGAAGTACTTGATAGAGTCGATTGCCTTGAAAGGGAGAATGGCCCAATGGCAAATTCTACTTTCTGAATTCGATATAGTCTATGTAAACCAAAAAGCCGTAAAAGGGAGTGCGATAGCAGATTTCCTAGCCAGCAGAGCCCTAGAGGACTACGAGCCTCTAAACTTTAACTTTTCAAATTAAGATCTAATGTACATAGCAACCACTGAAGAAGACCCTCAAGAAGGTCATCCTTGGAAGCTAAACTTTGACGGAGCATCAAATGCCGTGGGCTGGTATCCCCGAACGGAGATCATGATCCCTTCACTAGTAAATTGGATTTTGACTGCACGAACAATATGGTAGAATACGAAGCATGCATCATGGGAATACATGCGGCCATAGAACGTAAAATCAAGGTGTTAGAGGTATATGGAGATTCTGCCCTAGTGATTTATCAACTCAAAGGTGAATAGGAGACGAGAGACCCCAAGTTGATCAATTATCGAAGGCTGATCCTTGAATTAATTAAAGAGTTTGATGATATTGTCTTCTGCTACCTCCCGCGAGAGGAAAATCAGATGGCTGACGCCCTAGCAACCTTAGCTTCTATAATCAAGGTGAACCAACCAGAGGATGTGAAACCAATCCAAATGAGCATTTACGAGGCCCCGGCTCATTGTTACAACCTCGAAGAAGAAGAAGAAAATGATGATCACCCTTGGTACCACGATATCCTACGATATGTGAAGAATCGTGAGTACCCCGACCAAGCTACTGAGAACGACAAAAGAACGTTGAGAAGACTGGCCCATGACTATATCTTAGATGGGGAGATCCTATACAAAAGAAGGAAGGATCAAGTACTGTTGAGATGTGTAGATGCTATAGAGGCTAAGAAAATCTTAGAGGAAGTCCATGAGGGAATCTATGGGACACATGCTAATGGCTTCACAATGGCCAGGAAAATTATGAGATTTGGTTATTATTGGTCCACCATGGAAGGAGACTGTGTTAACTACGCCAAAAGATGTCATAAGTGCCAAATCTATGGAGACAAGATTAATGTACCTCCTTCACCTCTGCATGTCATGACTTCGCCATGGCCTTTCTCGATGTGGGGCATGGATGTGATTGGGCCAATTTCGCCAAAAGCTTCAAATGGTCATCGTTTCATCTTTGTGGTCATCGATTATTTCACCAAATGGGTGGAGGCCGCTTCTATGTCACTAAATCAGCAGTCAGCAAGTTCCTGAAAAAGGAAATCATCTGTCGATATGGAATGCCAGAAAAGATCATATCTGACAATGCATTGAATTTAAATAACAGCACGATAGCGGATGTATGCAGTCAGTTCAAGATCAGACACCACAACTCGTCACCATATCGCCCGAAAATGAACGGTGCAGTCGAGGCAGCTAATAAAAACATTAAGAAGATTGTGAGAAACATGACTGAAACTTATTGAGACTGGCATGAAAAGCTACCATTCGCTGTCTATGCTTATCAAACGTCTGTCAGGACCTCCACCGGGGCAATTCCTTTCTCATTGGTTTATGGAATGGAGGCGATTTTACCTATCGAGGTTGAGATTCCTTCCCTCAGAGTTTTGTCAGAGATAAATTTGGATGAAGCAGAATGGATCCAGTCCCGATACGATCAGTTGAATTTGATTGAAGAAAAGAGGCTACGGGCTATTCGCTATGGTCAGATGTACCAAAAGCGAATGATGCGAGCTTACAATAAAAAGGTTTGCCCTAGAGAATTTTACGAGGAAGACCTAGTATTGAAAAAGATCCTGCCCATACAAAAGGATTTCAGAGGAAAATGGATGCCGAATTGGGAAGGACCTTATGTGGTGAAGAAAGCCTTTTTTGGCGGAGCATTGATATTGGCTGAAATGGATGGCAAGATTTTACCCAATCCTGTGAATTCAGATTCGATTAAGAAATACTTCGCCTAAAAAAAAAAAGGAGAGAAGCCAAGGTGAAAACTCGCAAAGAGCACCTTGAGACCAAAGGGATTTTGAATTGAAAACCCATAAAGGGCGATTCAAATTTTGATCAAAGGTGGGGCATGTGATGGTCTTATGATACCTAAATTAACAAGGAGGAGAGATGTTACATTTTGGGGCATCTGCAAGAGTACTCTAGATCCCCTAAACACATATTGGGCAAAAAGGAGTCCTCAAGAAGTTAGTACAGAGAAGCTCACACTGCGATATCTGGGGCACCTATTCCCTTTTATTCATTTTGTATTCCAGCAATGTTTGTTGGCTGTGATTAATCAATTCCCTTCAAATCCTGTTTCTGACGAATTTCAGTTTGTCATTGTTATAATCTTTCGCAAGCATTTTGCATTGAAATGATGATTAATGGACTAAAGCTATTTTTGCAAAAAAGAGTTCTGTATATTACTCTGAAAGTTTCTAAATAGTACAGGAATCTAAAACAGGACTATTATTTAGAACTAACGAAACTCAAAGATTGAGAGCATATGAGAAGAAAGAGTTTAAATTGGGACTACCTCTTCGGGTTTTCTGTTCAAAATTTACAAAAAGACAGAGTATCATTTCAGTGAAAGAACCTTGATGAACAAAGAGCAATGGCAACAAAAGGGATTCACGCTCACAACATGTTGCACCCATACATTCATAGATCATTCATAATGCATCTAATTAGGAGCATTTGATTCATTTTGATCATAGCATCCTAGTTCTTTGGCATAAGCATAAATACATGGAACTGATTCTACAGGTCATGTTCTTAGAATCAGTAAATTCACGAGAACTTAAATCCCTAAGCAGTAGGGTAACATGCTGAAGATTTACGGATCTTATCACCCTAAGCAGTAGGGAAACAGATCGAAGATGATGAGCTTTAACCCCCTAAGCAGTAGAGTAATAGGCTGAAAAATTACAAATCTTGTCCCCCTGAAGTTGCAGTGGAACAGATCGAATCCAGCGAATCTTGTCTTCCTGAAGTTGCAATGAAGCAGGTCGAATTTACAGATCTTAACCCCCTAAGCAGTAGGGAAACAGATCGAAGATGATGGGCTTAACCCTCTAAGCAATAGGGTAGCAAGCCAAATTTACATACCTTAAACCCCTAAGCAGTAGGGTAACAAGTTGAATTCACAGATCTAAACCCCTAAGCGATAGGGAAACAGAACGATGATGACAAGCCTTAAACCCCTAATCAGTAAGGGTAACAGGTTGAAAATCAAATGTCTTCTCCCTGAAGCAGCAGTGGAGTTGACCCAAGCCACAACAGATCTCCTTGAAGTTTTAGTAGAGTTAGCTGAAGTCACAGGTCTTATCTCCCTAAAGCTGTAGCGGAGCAGACTGAAGATAGCAAATCTTACTTCCCTAAAGATGCAGTGGAACGGAGTGAAGCTAAACGAACAGATCTTATCTGAAGTTGCAATGGAGTACATTGAAGATACCTGGAGAAAAGGAGCGCTAAACAAGTCCAGACATGGTGAGATCGGGCAAAATTGGTCTTTCTTAAGTCTTTGCTCTGTTCTCGTTACACGATAACAAGCAAAGAGGGGCAACTGTACAAGCCCAATTTTGGGCCCAAAACCTCTAAACCCACTAAGCCAATAACCCCAAAACCTACTAAACCCAAAACCCAACAACAGCCCAATTCAAACCCTAAAACAAAAATAACAACAAACCCTAGCTGCTGCCTCCCTGTCCCATCACCACTTGCCTGGCCACCGTCTTTGCTGCAGCACCGCCCCATCAAGTCCACCACCACAAGCACCTACAATGCATTAAACAAGAATAGACAGAAAGCAAGAAAGAGGGCAGTGTAAACAAATATATAAGCAAGAATAAACAATGTAAAAAAGGGCTTTTTTTTGCTTCCTGATTTTCATTTTTATTTTCATAATGAAAAAACAATATTAACATCAAAAACATACTCAAACACAAACTCAAAATCGAAGCAAAACAGATCGAGGGCCGAATCTAAGGTTATCGACTTTTCTTTTTATTTTTCTTATTTTCTTTTCGAAATTATTTGTATATATAGTATCACTTCTATTAAAACAATATACACATATATTAAACGAATAAATAAAATAAAAAAAGGGAAAAATCTTTACCTCGGGGAGATTTTTGGCCATCGTGTACGGTGGACGGCCGGCCCCTCGCCGGTTTCTGGGCAAACCCAGAGAAAAAAGAAAGAAGATGAAGTTTTTTTTTTTAATTGCAATGGGGAAATGAATTTTTTTAAAAAAAGTGACTTATATAATGGTACCAAACGGTACCGTTTTGGCCCTTCCCCCCCTCCCCAAGGCGCAAAACGGCGTCGTTTTGGGGAGGAGCGGGCTAACCCGACCCGTCGACCTGGGATCCGCGTGTTTTTGAAGCGGAGGGGTTATTTGCGCTTTTGGCCCTCCGCTTTTATGTAACTTCGCAATTAAATTCTTTTTTAATTTTAATTCCACCTTGAAATTTAATTCGATTTTCAATTTAGCCCCTACCCGAACGACGCCGTCTAGGAGGGCGGGGATTATTTCACTTTTGGACCCGTATGTTATTTGCGCTTTCAAATTAGTCCCTTTCTCTTTATTAGTTTTTTAAATCGGCCCCAAAACTTTATATTTGTTTCAAATTTAGTCCTTTTCTCATGTTTAATACGGTTTCTATATTATTTTTACTCTTTATTATTTTAATGTTATTCATTATTCTATTTTACCATTCTTGTATTATCATTTTTAGCATATTTTATTATTATTTAGCCCCTTTTTAAATTAATACTACATATATATTTTTTATATATATTCTTATAGTTGTTTTATATGTATTATTATTGTTCCTAATATATGTTTTATGTATACATATTTAGATACTCTATTATATCGTTTTGTTATATCTATTTTTACCTCTATATTTATTATTAATATTAATATATGTTCTATAATATATCTTTAACATATATACGTATACTTTTATATATTATTATTATTATTAGTTTTTGATGTTATTGTTTTGTTAATACATTTGTGTCATATATACCTACTTTTAATATATATTTGTATATTATACTTCATATTATGCCCATGTAAATTAATATTATGTATATCGTTTTATTATAGTTTTATACATTGTAAATATCATATTATGTTCTATCATACTACGTATGTCCTGTATATGTTTTAATATATTATGTGTATATTTTGTTTTATATTTCACGTACATATTATGTATATACATTTAATATTATCACATATTTATTTTCAATATATACTTATACAATGTTTCTTTATTATTATCATTATTTCGTATTATTACTATTATTATTATTCCTTCCATTACCATCACTATGATATTATTATTTTTATAACATTTTATATAATTACCTATACACGCTATTGCCTTTACACTAACTAATAATATATACACATTTTTGCGTACATATTTCGCTTATATATATCACTACCCATGGTATTATCATTTCATCACCTATTTATACCTTCATAAATTCTTTCAAGCCTTAAGTCATTCATTGGTAGCGTTATTATTAATAATATATATATACTATGTAATTTTATGCTTATGTATACATTCTATATGATGCATATGTACCTCGTAATATTGTACTATTATTATTATGTATATATATGTTTCTATATTTCTTCTTACTTTTATTATCATGCATATACTTTAGTACATATAATATCATTATTATTGTTTTCATTATCATTTTATGTTACCATTACTTATTCATTTATTTGCTTGCGCATTCGATCATTTCATTTTTTCTCACATATGTGTTTACATTTGCTTAGCCTCGTCATTATATCATCTTTTACAACTGTTCATATTATTGCTTTTGACACTATCGCACCCATCATTATGTTATTATTCATATTAATTTGCTTTTATGTTTACTATAAATCACGATTCTACTCAAAACATTAATAATTTTCTCATAAAAGTAAATATTCCGTATTTAGTAATTCGAGACAATCGTGCCCTAACTTACTGGGTCTCGATTTGTCTCATTCAACCTAAATAAACGGAATATTCTTTTAAATCACAATATGAGTCTAAAAAATGCTTATTTTCGGAGCTTCGAGGTGTGGTGCCCTAACTTACCGGGTATGACATTTTGATACCTCGAAATAAGATCTTTTGCAAATAAGGCAATGTTCGGTGTTCAAAAATTCGAGGAAACGTGCTCTAACTTACTGGGTTTCGATTTTCCTCGTTCACCCTAACTAACCGAATATCCTTTTAAAAGAAGTTAAAATACATCGATTTTAAATAAAAGGCAAGCTCATTCTCAAAAGTTCGAGATGTCGTATCCTAACTCACTGGATATGACGTATCGTTGCCTCGAGATGAGAATGTCTTTAACATTTTAATGTTTATTTTACAAAAGATGGATCGTATTTCAAAGTCTTTCAAGTTCTAAATTTTTGACAATTAAGACACTAATTAATCAACTAGGTACTAATTTTGGGCGTAGCGAGGGTGCTAATCTTTCCTCGTGTGTAACCGACTCCCGAACTCATTTTCTGATTTTCATAGACCAAAAAAATTATCGTTTTAGTAAATCTTAACTTTTATTAAAATGATTAATTTAAGGTGATCCGATTACACCTCATCAAAAAGGATTGGTGGCGACTCCCATTTTTCATTTTCGTTTTCAAATCCAAGTCGATCCCCTTTTGTTCAAAAAATGGTTATGACATATATAGTTGTATTTTATGTTTGTCAATGTATTATTAAAAAAAGATACTCAAACTTTATTAAGAATAAATCAAAAGTTAATGTCTAATAGAGTACAAAATGTAGTTCATAGAATTTTTCTTTTTGAGGGGAAGATCTCTTCCCTCTTTCTTCTTCCTTCTTCCTTCTCTCAACCCCTTATTAATCAAGTTGTTAAATTATTAAAAGATTATTTTTTTCAAAGTAATAAACATTATTTAAGAGTATTTTTACTTTTTACATAAAATTCAGAAAAAACACACACATATATTGAAGTTTGAATCCAAGATACTATAACATCTACCCTTCAACCTTAGATTCCAATCGAAGCTACATCTGATTTTTATGCCAGTTTTCAAGAAACTTATTACATCATTATTTTTACTCAGATCGTAGGTTAACCAATCTATTATACATAATTCTCTGATCCATCCTTATGATTCAAAAGCATATATATTTTGAAGGCCAAACATGGTTGCGATACTCAGCCAGCGCCCACAGTGGAAAATCATTTCTATATAATGCATAGTGTAACATACAGTTCCTCATAAAGACTCCAGCCATTCCCTGCCATTTTTCATTTGATCCAAAAACCACAAAATTAGTAAATATAATTAAATATTTCTTTTCCTTTCCATTTTTTCTAATGATTTATATACAAATATAAAAAGTTACCTTCTGAGGAAAATCACCGTTTGGCAACTGAGAATTTATCAACAATTTTGCAGCTCGATGTCGAGATATAGGATCCCTCTCAGCCTATTTAGTAGCGTATGCATATATCTTATAGTGATTAAGAAAATCAACACACCAATAATTTTAAAATATATAGAATCTTTGTTTTTGGGTACATTAAGTCATAAAATCATTGTTAATTGTACGTAAAGCATGCCTGGCCACTAACAATTAAAGTTATCATTGCTTGTGCAAGATTTACTAAATTCGATTCTTTTTCCTCAATGGGTGTATATACCTTTCATCAAAACCAACAAAAATAAAAGTATTTATAATTATATGTCATTTACGGAGAGAATTAAGCGTGATATGAGATAATGTGCGATTTAGATAAAATATTGTAGTGGATGAGTCGGTTCTTTTGAAAGTTAGGTAATTAATTTAACTTTCAACAGTATTATCTCTTAGAGAATTTTGCCTCTCGTATTCTATTAAGAGTTAGTATATCTTGAGGGCTTGATTCATAGAGTCGAAAGTGTTCATTTGGCGGGTGGTCATGCGCCCATGTACAAACGAGGCGCTCCCTGCTCTACGAACCAGTCTCTCAAGGCATGTTAGCTCTCGAAGAGCACGGAGATAAAACTCTTCCCAAAGACAAAACCTTCTATTGTTGGGGGTTTTGTTGGCTACTCAAGTAATAACACTTGAAAATATCTCCCAAATGAACTGATCCACCTCAGAGATATAAATTTTAAAATTGTATATCAATTTTGATTTAATGCACATGTGATATGTAAACATTTACAAAAATAAATAAATTCAATTCAATTATTTTCATATGGAATAAATTTATTTATTTGTATATGTAAAATTGTACTATATTAATATCTGCGTGGTGGAAAGTAAATCATACTTAAAATTTCAGATTAAACAAAAATCTAAATTCATTTATCATATTATATTATACCATCCTTTCAATTAAATGAAGAAAAGAAAACCTTCTTTAAATATTAATTACCTTTTTGGGACAAGAAAGGTAACTCTCTCCCCAGCCACTATCTTCTCTTTGGGTTTTAAGCAAAAAATCAACTCCTTCCCGAATAGCCAAGCAATTTTCGAAGTTCTTCCCAGCAGCTTTAAGACCTAAGAGTGCAAACCATGTCCCATAAAAGAAGCATATTCCCCAACATCCGTACCTATATATAGTTGTATTTTATGTTTGTCAATGTTATGGAGAAATCCCATCAAATTCATGCTTTGAAGAAATGAAAAGGCCTTATTATGTACTTACCAAGAACCATCAGGGTATTGTATATCTTCCATGAACTTTTCAGCTTTTCTGATGCAAATTTCAATCTCTTGTTCTCTATGCCCTGGGTATAATTTCTTGAAAAGAACTAGTGCCTGGATTGAAGATGAAGTGCACTCTACATACCTGGAGTTTACTTTTGTTTTTTCTCTCCTTTCATTAATATATAATTTTATAAATTGGTTTCTTTTACATTAGTTAATTAATGAAATTTATTAACGGAAAAGATGAGCTTTTTTCTCATGTTCTTTAACTAGATCCTCTAGAAACTCGACTGGATTCAGCCACTAAAAAAATAATTTAAGGTGAAAGTTATTGATAGCAAATGTAATGACATGTATATAAAGACTAATCCAAATATTGAAATAGTTATTACCTCCCACCAGAATCCACCTCCTGCTGGCTCCCAACCTGAGAAACCACCATTTTTACTCTGCAATCATTAGAACAAACTTAAAACAAGATATTTATCATTTTAAGGACAAATTATAACGTGCATTCTATGCTCTTTTGGATATAATTAATCGGGAAAGTTTTATTTAAACTATTAAGGAAATTTTAAGATTCATAATCAACTTGCATTAAAACCAATCAAATTAATTAGAACCAAATCCCCAACATTACTCCATGGAGAAAAGGCTTGTCCTCAAGGTTGAAGTCAGAATCTTGTAGATTTACTCAACCTAGTTCTTTCATAGTTTCAGTTTCTAGTTTTACGTTGGTTAAATGTTCAAATTGGGTCCATCCTTTTTAAGGATTGTTCATATAAGAATTAAACTTTTCAAAATCATTATTTAAAGGGTTTAACATTTACAAAAATGCTTAAATGAAAGTCAAACCTTTCAAAATGGTTAAATAAGGGTCAAATCTATTTTAAAGTACGGACTTCTTAAATATTGTATATCAAATTTAAAATTATGTTTTTATTACATTTTTTAAGCAATATTTGATTTATCTATTATGTATTTTATTCTAAACATGTTAGCATTCTCCTAATTTTAATTACAAATTAAGTTAAAAACGTAAAAAATCTTTATTCAAGCGCTTTTATAAATGTTAAATTCTTTTTACGAATAACTCTTAAAAATTTAGACCCGAATCATTTACATTGATGTCTAGCAGAATATGGTTCATCACAATTATAAATAAGCCCTTCTCCCTTCTCTCTGCATTTCTTCCCTTGATATTTTTTAATAAAAGGGTAGATTAGTTTATTGAATATGCTTTAGTAGTTCCCTTAACATATCCCTAGCCTCGTTACCTTTATAGGTATTTCTAGCATGTAGCATTTGGTGTTTGAACTCAAGCTCTAGCAAGTTTAGTAGCCATGGCTAAATTAGAGGGTTTTTTTTTTGCATTTGAACATCAAATTAATCTAAATCACCCAACCTAATTAAAAATAACTTAACTAATTTATCTAAAATTATTAATAAATCTCTACTGTTCCTATCTATTTTGAATAACCAAATCTTCTAAAAGAAGGATAAATAATTAATTATGAAACCCTAACCAATACGCCCCTCCAATTTCATTTGATAGTACTAGAGTTGCTACTCCTAGCATGTGGAAGGCTGCTAACCTTACTTTATTGGCTCATTAGTGCATAGATAATATCATAGCAAACTATACTAATGAATTAGGAATGTTTTAATTGAACTACTCATATTTTTTAAAATATCATAGCTAAGCCTACTTGTAGGAGAACTTCAGCTCAAGAGGCATCTTCTCATACTTCTAAGTAGCATTGACAATCTTATCATTTTGCAGAAATAGAATTTGAAATATCAGAGATCAATAAGGAGATTAAGCTTACTAAAATATTTATAAAAGTCAAAGATGAAATAAACTAAAATACAATGAAAATGTAAAAATTATATATATTGTACTATTTTATTAGAAAAATTATTTGGTACATTGTTAGGTTGACAAGTGTCCTATAAGATATAGTAAAGTATTAAAAAATATTTACAAAAAACGAAATACATGCCAATTTTAAGACTACGTGTGAAATAAAAAATACACTACTAATGTACTAAATACTCACACATTTTATTATATATAATATTCTTATAGACTTTTTTTTTATTCAAAAGATACATATTTTGAAGGTGAAACATGGTTGCGATACTCACCAAAGCCCACAGTGGAAAAATGTTCCTATATAATGCATAGTGTAGCATACAGTTCCTCATGAAAACTCCAGCTAGTCCCTGCCATTTTCATTTGATCCAAAAATTACATCATCACAAAAATATTATATATATACATATATATTTCCTAGTAATAGTATTATGAAAGTCTTTGTATTAAGAGTCAGATTATATTTTATTCCAGTTACTCAAAAAATAGATAAATTAATTTCTATAGATTAGACCAAAGAACAAATTGTTCCTTTATTGTTAAAAGTTTTATCAATTTCTACTGTTAAAAACTGACGTGGCTGATAAAATAACTAAACAATTACATGCCATGTATATTTCATTCTAACTTACAGGGACCAATTTTTAATAATAGAAATAGATGAAATTTATAACAGAAAGATCAGTTTATTCTTTGATCTAATATATAAAGACTAACTTACTTTTTTTTTAATAACAAGGCAAAATATAATCTAACTCTTAATACAAAAGTATGGTTATCACTTTTATCCCATTTCCTTTCCCTTTTCTCTTAATGGTGTATACATAAAGAAACTTACCTGCTGGGAAAATCACCATTTGGTAGCTGAGAATTTATCAACAACTTTGCAGCTCGATGCAAAGGAGTAGGATCCCTCTCAGCCTATTTAGTAACATATGGGTATATGTATAGTGATAAAGAAAATCAATGTAGCAATAAATTTAAGGTTAGAATATATATATATAGTTTTGGAATAATGCCAAATTTCACCTTCAAACATTAATTTGTTAATGATGTTGACATGGTAGTTCATATTTATTTCATGTTGACATGTTTATCTTATATGTGCCAACAAATAATTTAAAATTTATAAAAATATTTGAAAAATAAAAAATCTAAATTCAAAAAGTATATAAAAGTTCATTTTTTTAAATAGCATGGAGTATATGCGAATTGAATTGCAATGCTAGTTGTTATGTTTAAAAATTTAATATTTTAATCAATATTTTTGTTAAAAAATAATTCAACTCTTTTGAAATATTGATGGTTAAATTCAACTTTTATTTTAAAAGATTGAGGCCAAATTTAATTAAAAAGATAATAATAATCAAATTAAAAATAATGTATAAGCCTTTCTTTATTTGGGCACATTAGGATTATAATAATAAATTTATATTCTAGTCTTTAAGATTTCATCATTTATTTTTATCTCTAAAATAATTTTCTGCCTTCGACTTTCTAAAAATTGGTACAAATATTAAATTAATTATTTTCTGCCTTACTAAAAAATTGGTACTACCTCCCACCAGAATCCACCTCCTACTGGTTCCCAAGCTGAAAAACCTCCATTTTTGCTCTGCAATAATTTGTATCATAGAATATACTTAAGACCAAGATGTTTATCATATAAGGACAAATTAAAATAATTTGACATTAATATATCTTTATTATATGATATGATATGCACTAATTAATTATTGGTATTCAGCGGGTAGGTATGAGTTTTGGCCTCGAAAAATGATAAATTTATTATAAAAACTCTTTCAATTTTGTCAAATCATAAATTAATATGATGGTAAAATCATATTTTATCTTACAAAATTTATTATTTATTTCTAGTTCTCTAAAATAATTTTCTAGTTCCGTCAGTATTTGGATTACAATCTATACCTGTAAAGATAGAAGAACATTGACAGCATCATAGACATGCTCTCTTTCCATTTTCTCACCTACCATTTCAGGTGCCATCATTGAAAAATATAGGCAACACTGCAAAACAATTAACAGGCTTTTAAGCAATAATTTCCAATTGCAAATTTGTTTCAAAATCAAAATGCATTGTGTTTAATTGTAATTAAAACAAAATTACCTTTAAACTTTCTGCAGTACAATCAGAAACTTGCCATCCATGATCACGATCAGAGAACGTCCATGATCCTTTAGAAATGTGTCTAAACATTTTTTTAAAATCTCCTGGAGGATCATCCCTAACCTTAAAATTTTCAACCAAATCTTTCAACCATCAATTCTAAGTAGAAGGTTGGAGAAATTAAAATAGAGGTGAATAAGAAACCTAAACATTAAACCTGTGAGTTCTTTAAGAAACTATGCCCCTTCATCAATGTAGGTCCAATTTCATTAGATAAATTGCTAGCAAGCATAGCTTGGAGAACCAGACTAGCATCCCAAACTTGACTTCCAAAGTTCTGCATGGTGAAATATTGAATATTGAAAATATACAGTAAAATGAACTCTATGATTTCTTTTAATTTTGATATTAATTAAATTAATTCTTTTTTAAAAAAAATCAAAATAAATTAAGTTTGATCAATTTCGAAAATGAACAACTAAGGATAATTAATCACAACTTTAATATTTTTCGTCAATTGTACAAATATTCTATTGGTATAATAACAAGTTTAGCCCGCAACATTTACACATCCTGACAACATTTTATGCCGAATATATAAATTTCGAGGGATAAATTTGTTATCATACCGATCAGAATTATATACAATTGACAAGAAACATTGACACCATGATTAATTGTCCTTAATTGCTCACTTTCAAAAGTTGCTAAATTTTAAGAGTTAAAGTTATCATTATACCAACAAAAATATGTACAATTAACAAAAACATTAATATTGTGATTAATTGTTCTTAATTGTTGATTCTCAAAATTAATAGGGACTAAATTACTTTAATTATTTTTAGAGAGAAATTAATTAAATATGGAAAGTTTATTTATAGTGTTTTTATAATTAGCAAACCTGCATCTTTATTCCATCTTCTCCAACCCAAACATAGTCATCAACCCTAGAAAGATGCTTCTTAAAGTGAATTCCATTTGGATCTTCAACCCAACAAGCTAGCATACATAAAGGCTGCCCAATGTATTATCAAATTTTAATTAGTTAAATAATTAACAATCACTATATATATATATATATATATATATATATATAATATTCAAAATCTATTCTAATTGAATTAGGTTACCTTTTCCACACATCCAATAGTAATATATTTACTGCTTTCGTCTTCATAATGAATGAGATCCATTGTTACTTTAAGAGCTTTTTCTCGTAACTTATTAAAGGGCCAACAATTAAGGAGAGGCTCTGAAAATCTGTAAAGACTATCCCAAAGCAATATTTGAAGCCATGTATGAGGGTAATGAAGATCTTCCTGCATGCAATGTATACAACATTTTTTTCATTTACATTTTAACTATAAATATTGTATCAAACATTATGATTATAAATTTTACCTTTGCACATAAATGTCGCTTTGTACTCCAATCAATTTCATTATATGGTTCAATGTGGATTTCTTCTCTTAATTGTGAAATTAGAGGTGTGATTGGACCCACAAATTTTCTTCCATACAAATACGACATTGGCATGTACGTTAATCGGCAGTAACAAAACATCTTTGCTGCATTATAACATCATCGTCATTAATACGTATGATAAACTCGACGCATCTTATCTTGCGTTCTGATTTAATATCTAAATAATTAAATCTAAAATAAATCAATATTGAAATTATCCAAATTCTAAAATTTTAGTACTCAAAATAATCTAATCCACTTAAACAATATACAGTCAACAAGGGTAACCTCTAAAAATTTTAGGACCGAAATTAAATTATAATTTTTACGATAGTAATAATATAATTTTTAAAGGATTAAATTAAAATTTTATCATTTTTAAGGATACCAAAATACAATTTTATCTTTATTAATTTAAAATTTTAAAAATTTTAAAAGATCAAAATATTCCATTTGAATGGGGGCGGGGGCCCTGCCACCCCTAGATTTGTCCCCGACAGTCAATATATATTATACATATTTTGAATTAATCACAAACAAATAAATATTGTAAACCTGGATGAACGGGAAAATAAGCAGGAAAGAGCCAAAACTCCGGGGGCATTGGATGGCAGCCTGACCATTCATGAACACCCAGTATCTACAACCAAATTAAATAGAAATATTGTAGCACCCCAAACCCGGCCCAGAAGTTATGGCTGGATCCGGCATGCCACATCAAAAACGTTAAAAAAAAAATTTTCCATTCTAAATCCAGAAAATCGTACTTGATGTTCAAAAGATTAATTCATTAAGGGTTAAAGTGAATGGAAGCTGTGCACCAGGTAGGAAACCGGAAAAGAGGTGGTGAGTCCATCGGACTGCTTAAGTACCAAGCTCCCTTCGGATCCAATCCTAGACATGCATACCGCCATTGCCACACCTTAACGTCATGGATATTTCTAAGAAACCGATTTGATTAAGTCATTTTTAAGAAAAGTGATTAATTTTGGAAAAAATACTTTCATTGCGGAAGCTTTGCTTGTTGTCGTGTTATTTTGAAATCAACTGTTGTTTTTGAAAACTTGCCCTAAAGCTATCTAATTTCAACAGTTAAAATAAGTATTACCTATCTTAGTAATACTTATTAAAACCATTAAAAATAATTAAGCGGCCTTATTACATTTAAAAGCCCAAAACCTCAAACGTAATTAAAAGGATGTCCAATTCACCAGAAGAAAATCAAACTTTCAGAACGGGTGGCCACTCCGAATTCCCTCACAGCTCCAAGCCCACTATGGTTGGGGATTTCCTGCGTGGATGAAAATAAAAGGGGTGAGTTTGGGGAAACTCAGTGTGTAAGGAAAAACCCCTTCAAAGCCCAAGTTAGCTCAAGCCTATTGGGCCTAAGCCTATTCAGGTAATAGTGGTACTGGGCCAGAGCCCTTTTCAGATTACAATAAACTGGGTCTTAGCCCCTTATTCAGATAACAGTATGGCCCATAGGCCCATTTCAAAATACATGCAACATCAATAACATATGCAAGCCCATTTGCGGAGACTACTCAACCCACCAACCACTACACTCCACCCGTACCAGCCATACACTCCATGTGGGATAGCTCAACCCACCCAAATTTAACACTTCACATTCTTGACAAGATTGCTCAGTTAATAGTAAATTGAGGCAAAGCCTCCAGTACGTGGACAAGCCACTTTCAGTACTTCCTCCGTCAATATCCCAATCCCATGCATGCAGTAAATAACAACAGTCAAACATGCATTTAAGTCAATTTAACCCTAGGGGTATTTCGGTAATTTATCTCCTAGGGGTAAAACAGTAAATTTTCCACTTTTAAAGGTATTTCAGTAATTTATCTATTTTAGGGTTTTTCATGCATATTCCTACCTTTCACGTACTAGTAGAATCACTACCGAGGGTTCTTACCGAATTGGGCCCATTGGCCCATCATTCCAATTTTGGCCCATTAAGCCCAAAAATATCGAGGGCACAGAAATCATGCACTTTGCAGTCCAAACATTGCAGCTTACCAAAAACATTAATCGATTTACCTCACAGGCATTCGCTTTTCAGAATCTACAAAATACCGATTTTCGGCATTTCGGCTTTTCGGCTTTTGCCGATCTAGACTAAGAAAGAGGGTGTTAATTACACACCTGTTTGCGACGATATGCTGACGAGATCCACACACGAACCGCCTACAATTGGATTACTAACACGTTAATCTAACTATTCAAATACAAACTACGTATTAACCCCTTACAATATTCGGCCAACCACACCTACAGATCATAGTAAGCTTATAAGAAATCAATAAGCAACGCATTAACAAATTTTTGTCAATGTTTACCACATAATCAAAATTTCACTGCAAGCTGTCTTCCTGAGCAACAGTCACTAAGTCATTTATAACTGGAGCTACGAAACTCCAAAACAAGTTCCGTTAATTTTCCCTGAAAATAGACTCATATATCTTTTATCCATAAAATTTTCAGAATTTTTGGTATGGCCAATCAATACCAGATTTTTCTTAAAGTTTCCCATGTTTCACTGTTTGACTAATCTGACCACTCTTCATTACGAATCAAATTTCTCATTGTACAGAATTCAAAATATGTTCTTGTTTATTTCATTAGAAACTAGACTCAATAAGCTTTAATTACATAATTTATTCAGCTTCTAATTCATCTTCCACAATTTATGGTAATTTTCCAAAGTCACGTTATTGCTGCTGTCCCAAGCAGATTTATTACCAAATCACTCTTTCACACCTAACTTGCATGCATGTTATTTAAACATGTACATCACCAATCAATCATCACATATCTATGATTTTACTTAAGTATAATCTCCATTTCATCATTTTGAAGCACAACATGTTAGCCAATTTTTCCCTTTAGCATCTAAGGCACATGCATGTTCATTTGTTTGGCTCAACTTCACCTATCTTCCATTTTTCATCAAAAGAACATGAAACAACAACCATTTCCTTCATTTTAATTCAAGACCAAATGCTCACAACACAACTAAAAATCAAAATATACTTCAAGAGTTAAGGTAGAATCAAGAAAAACTCATGAACCTCAAAATAGAAGCAAGGTACCAAGAACTTACCTTCAATTTTCCTCCTTCTAATGACCGAATACTCAAGAGCTTTCTCCTCTCCTTTCTCTTCTCTAACTTTCAGCTATGATGAACAAAGATGGACAAAACTTTGTTCTTTTCACCCCTTTTTCTTTTAATAAAACTTCATATTTCATCCATTTAATTCTTTAATACAAAAAGACATGAAATTCTTATCATGAAACATTTACCTAACCCATTATCATGAAACATTTACCTAACCCATTATCATGGAACATTTACCTAACCTATTATCATGGAACATTTATCTAACCTATTATCATGAAACATTTACCTAACCTATTATCAATTTGTATCAATTTGTACCATAAATTATGGATATCAAGTGTACATTTTGTCTACAACAACATGATGGCTAGCCACTTCATGTAAAATGGGAGGTTTGTCATGCAAATCCTCCTATTTTGCACTCCTATTTATTTGGCCACTTCAATTTAGCCTATAGCATTTCAAACAATTTCACATAGGTTCTATTTCGTAATTTCACCCCCTTTTTCTTATGGAACAAAAATTAACTAAAATTGACTGGTTCTATCTTAAGCTTGGGCCTTCTAGAGGCCCACTAACATAATTAAACATATGCCAACATTCACAGAATTCCCGAAAATTAGGGCGTTACAAATATATATATATATATATATATATAAAGAATTAAGTTTGATCGTAAATATTGTTGTAAAAGAAGAAAGATGACATACCGAAAGCCAAGTTTTCCCCCAAGAAGAAATAGTAGTGACACCCCCATGATCAAGAATCCATTTTCGGCCTCTCTCACAAGCATTATTGAGGCCACCATCAGGTCCTACTCCCAATAAACGCATACAAATGTAGTTGAGAGCTGTGCAAAACATTGTGCTGTGACCCCCTATGTATAATCCCCATCCTCCATCCTCATTCTGCCATTCAAATCCAAGTTTTAATATTTATTAATACTAGTCCACCGTTTAATGCATATACACCAAACCATATGTTATATATACTCAAATGAAGAACAAAGACACCCTTTGTTTACTTAGAAAAAACAAGATCAAATTTATAACCTGATGACAATAAATGTAACGGAGAATTTCATTGCGATGTTCTGCAGAGAATATAGTATTGAGATGTCCTGTGATATATAAAGACATGACCTGCAAAGATTAGGATAAGATTTGCATAAAAATTTGTGATTTTATGCAAGGAAAATTAGAAATAATATATATAATATGAATAAAGGGAAAGGAATAAGTGGACTGACCAAAGGAGGAAAATAAAACATGGGGCCAGCATTCTCAGCTGGCCAGTGGCCATGTATTGATTGTAGAGCTGAAAATAAGTGCGCACTTCTCTTCACTGCTGCAGTTGTAGCTTCATATGTAACTTCTTCACCATCCTCTATCTTCGATTGGGGAATGGTTTGTTTCATCTTTTTTTCTCTTAGAAACTGCATTCAACATACATGATTTAGCTATAACGAGTCTTTCTAGGTATTTTTCATCCAATTTTTAGTGTGTGAATTGATTGAGAAGATGAAAAGAAAGAGACATTTTACTATTATATATATATATCATAATTTCTACAACTGATTTTTTTAATCAATTTATCTCAAGTATTCTTAAGATTTCTCAAAACCTAATCCCTAAGTTTAGACCAACAAATCCAGATGTATTTTCTATTAGATATTAACTTATAATTAGTTTTCAATATAAATCTATACAAGTAATTATTTGGTAAATTAGAGATAGAAAATTTTTAACTTCACAAGCGAGATTAAAATTTTATTATGTGTCTTTAAGTTGTACTTAAAAAAAGTAAGTAAATAGATTAAACATGTGATAAAGTCTCAACCCCACATGGAAAATTAAAAATTTTCACCACCTGCGTATCAAATAATTACCCAATACTATAAAATTGATTATATCTATAAAAATATATAAGTTCAGAAAAGCATTAAATATTGTCTTAGTTAGAAAAATAGATTAATGTCTATCTATACACCTTCATATAAAAGGAAGGTCAAGAGGAACTTCCTCTTGTCCTTTGTTGACAAGTGGCACACTCAACATGAAGTTCTTTTCTAATATTTTAGTTAAATAGTTGAATTTTAGTTTTATATTATAATTTTTATACTTTAATTTGTAACATAATTTGATGATTTTATTTTATAATATTATTAGTTAGTTTAAATAATTAATATTTTAATTTTTATTAAAATATTACGTTATTATATATCATTTAAATATTCTAGAAGTATTAGAGAATGAAATGTGATTTCTTTTTCCTTCTAGGTTTGCATTCCTTTTCTTTTACAATAAAAACAATGGTCAAATTTTAATTTTGACCCACAAATTATACTAAAACTCAAGATTTAGTTTATATATTTTAATTTTAACATAATTTGGTCTCTCTATTTTTATAATGTCACTAGTTAACCTAAATAGTTAAAACTATTAACTATTTCAATCAAAATACTGCCATCATTTTTTTCTTAAAACACAAGTCCAACAAAAAATATTTTATCATAATGAGTTTGAATAGATATTTTAAGAAAAATCCTAATCAGTATTTATAAAAAAATTTAATGGTAGAAACAACTGAACCACAAATTTTAAATTTAAAAGTAAAAATGTAAAAATATATAAAAATTTAAAATAAAATATATTTTAAACTTTAATTTTTATTTTATAAATTGATATAAATAAATAATCAACCAACTAATTTAGATATAATTAAATTGTGCTGATAATTCTCGCAGAAAATTCAGATGTTCCTCTATTTGTTTATTTTTGCTTTTATGCATTTAATTGTTTTTGCTTTTCAAAGAAAACATTCCAGTGCATTTAATTCATTTTAATCCTCCTGCAGTTTACAGCTAGCAATAAATTTCTGGAAGTTTTTAAAAATATTCATTTTAAACCTCCTTTTTTTATGTCCAGAATAAAACCCTACCCAAGCTTCCGACATGTCTTCCTCATCCGTCACTATCACCATCAACCCAAAAGACACATTGTACAGTTCACAAAAATCTCAAAAAATATAAACATGCAGCCTCTCTCAGCAGTCAAGATGATGAGTTTTAGTGTTTTGTTCAGCACCATAGTATTATCATGCAGATGAAATTTGTTGCAACATTAACTAATTTCCTGCAACTTATTTGATCGGTGTGGGAATGCAAGTTAAACTCCCGATGTTTATCAAGTAATACCCGTTATAAATCTATCGAATTTGAATATATACAAACTTAATTAAATTCGAGTCAAATTTAAATACGAAATCTAATAAATAAATTTATTAGAGTTTGAACTCAAATTTGAATAGTTTAATTATATTTAGAATTGAATTCAGACTAAAAAATAAATATTCAATCGAATTCGAAATTTTAAATTAAAAACAAATAATGCTTTAATTGAAATTGAAAATCGATTTTCTTCTTCACCAAACATACCTATAACTTTTCCAATTCAAAAGAAAGTTTGATGAAATAGTATCACTTCAATAACTCTTTTAACAAAATCAATTAGAAACACCGAATTATTATTATTTTAACAACTTAATCCTACTTTTATATTATTTTAGTGTTATATCAACGCAAAATGATATACCTGCAATTGCCATAGGAGATCAGAACTAGGCTGAACATTGAACCGATTGTTGTAGAAGTTAAGACGAGCTTCTTCAACCTCAGCTCGTTCTTCATCTGTGCCTGCATTTGGATCAAACTTCCATGTTTGTCTTCCCAGAAAATTGTTGGTACTGTGAAGGTAAGGATCGTTGCCACCTTCCCCTATCTTAAGCCTCCACATTTTCTTTCTTGAATTCTAAGTGATAGTGATCAGCTTATCACTAAATAATTTAGTGTTTCATAGTTAAATGGAGAAAATAGGAATGAAAATATGGTTACTAAAAACCTCCCACTTATATAGAGACTTGAAGACAACTACTACTTGCCATTATTAAATGAAGGGCAAAATTTAAGTTGGATAGTCTAATAATAATATTTTTTAGGAATTTTCTTTTGATATTAGACATATCTATTTTACGGATTATGGTAAGGTTGAATTTAGAATTAAGGTACCCTGTTATAGCATCCAATCCTGTCACTGAAAAATCTTTTTTTAACATTAAAAATAAAGAGGGTTCATGCGTAAGGCCTGTGGAAATTGTAGTGTCATTTGGGGAGAAATGAATAAGGGGCCGGTTTTGTTATTTATATGATTAGGTCTCTATCTGAAGCATTTAGCATGTTCTGTTGGGTCCATGTCTTTGACTAATAAATTTATTTTATTAGATCAAAATAAAGTATATTTTTTGGGAAAAAAAAGAGAGAAAATTTGTGAATTTATTTTCAACATTATTTTTATGATTATTATGTAACTATCAAGTGAAATTTAAATAAAAGGTAGGGCAAAATTGAAAAGGAAAACAATTAAACAATTAAATCGACAAATATCCCAAAACATAAGAGTTTCTTTCCTCAATACTTCCATCGCTAATTAAAACTAAAACAATAAACAAAAATTTTATTTATATTTAATCTATTATTATTATTATTTAAAATCAACCTCTACATAATTTATTAATTAGAATTAAGATTTGATTTTAATTATTATTATTTAAAATTCAATTTTAATTTATATTTAAATAAAAATTTTTGTTATGCATATCTTCACCTATATAATTTTAATTAATAATAAAATTAATTATTCTAAATTTATTAAATAACATATAACTTTGATATAATATTATTTAGAAATTTTAAATATTTAATAGTTTCATAAAATTAAATTTAGATACATTGATATGACGTTATTTTTTATTGTTAAATTTTATTACTTTTATAAAACTCCGTGATTTAAATATTTTAAATATTTAAATTTATAAATTATTGATATTAGGTAAATAATGTATTATGTAGAATCGAGGGATTACTTACTTAGTAAATTGAAATTGTGGCTAAAATGGTGTTTGGAATTGTGACCACAATTTCAATCACGAAATTAAAATTACAGAAAAAGTAAAGATGAACACCGAGATAGTTTATGTAGTTTGACCTCGGCTTACGTCTGTGGAGCCTTTCCCAGAGCAATGATTCACTATCCTTCTCATAGTACAACCAATTATTTAAACCCTAACATCGGTCTAACTCTCACTAATTTAGATACCATACCGTTGTACAAAGGCTAGATCACTCTCCCTCTATGCTTCCCCATGAAAACTTAGTTTTGCAATCCAAGTTGATTGCTTACAAAAATAATGCACACATATATGTTCCTAACTTGAACAAATTTGTGCTCTCTCAAAGTTTTTTTTCCTCATTTGGTACTCTTAACCTAAGCAAAACTTAAGTTTATATAGTACTTAAGTTATGTTTACATAAAAGTTATAAACTAATCACTTTTCTATAAAGTAAGGCTAAAATCAGCAAAATAATTTTTCCTCTCAACAAGATATATATATATATATATATATATATATATATATATATATATATATATATTTAAAGAATATTAATAAAAACAAAATATTTAGGCATACGACGGGTATGTGACCAATGATCTTTCATATCACATTGCTAAGATAATTTATATCTATCTTTTAAAGATTTATCTTAAAACTTTCATCGTTCTTTTTGAAAGTTTTGCACTATGTAAGAGAAACTTATTTCTCTTAATATTCGAGTGCTATTAATTTCATCAATGACGGAATATCATCAAGTATGATAGCAATGAAAAAGCCCTATTTTTGCTCAAATGGCCAAATGCCATTTGTTAATGGTAGAATGTCATTTTTAAACTTTTGTAATGACCATATGGTCATTTTATTAAAACTATAGAAGTAGTTGTTTTTATAGGAAAAAAAACTTTTATATATATATAAACAACAAATAGATTGATAATTTTTTGGTAACTGTTTTTTAATAACTTTAAGGGGTTTAAGTTATACTCCATTATAGGTAGACCATATCCTTTTCAATCCAATATTGTCAATCAAAATATAATCTCAAAAGAAAATTTTAATTACCAATTATGAATTTTATTAATATAGTACTCATGTGACGTAAAAGTATATATGAAAAATTGGTGTAGCTAAATAATTGAAGCCCTAAACCTAAAAAATACATCAAGCTCCTATCAATTTAAATTTTACTCAATAAATCCAATATCAATTATCAAAATCAATACTGAGATAGAATCTTTCACCATTTTGAAAAGATAGAAATAAAACAAGTTAATCAAGTAATAAAAATATTTGAATGGTTAAAGAAGGAGCTTTAATCTTTTAAGGCTTGGTTCGATTCTAGCTTGGTTATGCAATAATATTTTCATAATTTTGTTTGGGTCTAGGGAAATAATTAAGAAGAAGAAAGTTTAGTAGAAAACTATGTCGATAATGAGTTATGAAATAAATAATAAAGAGAATAAAATAATAAAAATAAGAGAACAAAAGAGAATGTATTTTATTCATCAATAGGGACGTAAACTATGGTTTTCCAAAGTTATTATATATGGACATAAGTGTTAAGTATAGGATAAGTTAGGTTGTTAGCAATTTGTTATACAAACTAGTATACTGTTAATAGAGTTAGTTAGCAGCAGTTAGTCATTCTTCCATGTATATAAGTCCTACTACTGTACTGATCAAAACAACCAAAGAATACCAGTATATTCATTCATATTCACTTTGTATTTCTTCATTTTCTATACTTACTAACATGGTATCAGTCGCCTGAACTCTTGGAGGTTCTTCTCACTGCTTTCATGGAAAATTCCGCTGACTTTACTGCTGTTGATCGTGGCAATCCCACATCTCTGGCATTCAATTGGTTTAGACTTTTCCTAGGCATGATACGGTGAAATTGGATGAAGGAAATTTTGCCCAATGGCAACAGCATATACGATTAATAATTAAAGAATATGAGCTAGTCGAATATTTGGAAGGTACGTTACCTGCATCGCCTCGATTTATCTCCTCTCCAGACGGCGTTCTCACTCTAAATCCTGTTGTCTCTGTCTTCGTCCAGCAAGATAAGCTTCTTGCTTCTTGGCTACTTTCTATCATTAGTTTTTCTCTGTTATCTTGTTTTACAGCGGCAAAATCTACCTGTGATGTTTGGAGCACGACTAATCACCTTTTCACTACTGCCACTAGACCAAAAGTATCCCGAATAAGGCACGAACTTTATTCCATCAAAAAAGGAGTCATGTCTGTCAAAGAATATGTAGCAAAAATACGAAATACTTGTGCGTTACTTGAGGCCTCTGAATCTACGGTTCCGAAGGTGGAAAATGTGGAAATTATACTTGCCGGACTCTCATCGAATTTTGATGTTGTTTTAACACTAGCAACGTTCTCGACAGAGTCTCTTCCACTTTAAAAACTTATCGATGCTCATCTGGAGTTTGAGAGTCGTTAAACTCGTGTGGCAACAAAAGCAACCTTTCATGCACATCTAGGTGAAACCGCTCCATCGACACTGGTGGCTAACTCCTTACGAGGCGGCATTTGTCTTCCTCTACTCATGGGCGAGTGTTTTGGCCTCGGATCCAATGCTAAATCTATGGACACTATGGCCACTTGGCGCAACGTTGTTATTACCACTTTGATCGCGAGTACGGTGGCTCCTCCACTCTGACCGTAGCATCGATGTCATCTAGATGTGCTGGCCAAGGGCTGCGTGAAGCTCCTTTTGACGAGCTTGGATGGTGGTCGTCCGTGCATGGTGGCCCTCTCTCTTTCGGTGGATCTGGGCAGCACATCGGTCCTTCTGTGGTGGCCCTGGTGGCGTTCCCATCTGATCCTTCTTGGGGAAAGTTGCAAAGTCATTTTTTTATGCCTTATTATCAAGCGGCTAGGGTTTCTAACCCTTTTCTTTTTACCAATAATGTTGATGCAGGTCATGAAGTTGGATCTTTTTCAATGCAGCATGGAACGGGTCCTAATTTTAGACCGCATAGTATAGGTCATTAATTTAGGCCGCAAGATATGGGTTACCAATTTGGGCTGCATGTTTTTGGTCATTCTGGTAGGTCTAGGCCGCATGTTTCAGGCCATGGCATTGGGCCATATAATAGACCAACCAATGTGACTTCTAATGTTGGCCATATTAATGAGCCAAATGGTCAGACTAATGGGCCAAATGCGAATCTTGTTGGGCTTGAGCCCACTGATAATAATGCTGTACAAAATTAGGGTGTGCAGTGGTGAACTAAACTGAGGGCCCTTGTTCATGATTTTGATGCTTCGTCGTGCTTTGGATTGCTGCTTACTCCTGATTTCCATGCCTCTGATTTTTTTACCACATTGGGGTCCAATGCCAACACAACTCAATAAAAATCTAACTTTGATAATGATTCTTATATTCCTGTGCCTGTAGGGACCACGTCTTGGTGTCCTGATTCAGGGGCTACACATAATGTCTATCGCGAGGCCATTACTTTGCATGACTCCACACCATACTCAGGTACATCTTCTCTTCTCATGGGTGATGGGTCTCCTACGAAAATATTATGTGTTGGGAATTCTATTTTACCTACGACAAGTAAGATGCTTTATCTGTCTAATGTTTTGTGTGTTCCAAATATACGGAAGAATCTGTTATATGTTTCTCAGTTTGCTAAGGAAAATAATGTGTTTTTTGAATTTCATCCATCTTATTGTGATGTTAAGGACATCCCAACTTAGGAAATTTTACTGCGGGGCCACACTCGTGATGGGCTCTATTATTTTTCTTCAGTAACTCCTGCTTCGTTTGTTTATGCTCCTTCAGTCCACAACACTAAATTTCAACTACATAGTGATGGTGATGACGTTTTTGCCTTGTGGCACTGCGGACTTGGTCATTTATCTGCCTTCACTGTTAAACTTATTCTTGATAAGTGTAAAATTGTCTCAAATAAAAAGTACATTGATAATATTTGTATTGCATGTCAAAAGGGGAAATCTCATAAACTGCCTTTTTCAAATTCTACTACTAAATATAAGGATTTGTTTGATTTGGTTGTCTCCGACTTATGGGGACCAGCGTCGGTTGTATGTGGTTCTAATTTGTATTATGTATCATTCATCAACATGTGTAGTCAGTTTACGTGGATTTATCTCACCCAACATAAGCCTCAAGCAGTTGAGTGTTTTCTTTAGTTTCAGAAGATGGTCAAAACTCAATTTGGGAAAGATATTAAGAGTTTTCAAAGTGATTGGGAAATAGAGTATCGTGCTTTCATGTAGGTACTAACTAATCTTGGGATACTTCTTCTCCTGTCCTGCCTGCATACATCTGAGTAGAATGGAGTTGCTGAGTGGAAACATAGGCACATCATTGAGACTAGTTTTACTCACTTAGCTCAAGCCAATCTACCCATGGATTATTGGGGTTATGCTTTTAGTAGTGTTGTTCATCTCATAAATCATCTCCGTACTTCAGTTTTGGAAGAGAAGTCTCCATATCAAGTTTTTCATGGTCGTGAGCCTACATATGATCACTTAAGGGTGTTTGGGTGTTGTTTTTTTCCCTATCTGTGACCGTTTGCACATCACAAGTTGGGTTTTCGTTATCAGCTGTATACATTTTTTGAGTACAATTCCCCACATAAAGGTTATAATTGTCTCACACCAGATGGTAAGGTCATTTTTTCTCATCATGTTGTTTTTGATGAATGACGATTCTTTTTCTCTTTATCTACCATGGACAACGTTCGGACTAGTCCGCGTGTTTCTACATATATGTAACATCCAGAAATAGGGCCTAAATGGAATAGTGGTTGCAAAACCACGAATTCGAGTTCAAAAAAATTTATTCCGATTAAGTTTTCAGGTTTATTCATTGATTGAATAATTTTTGTGAAAATTTTGTGAAGAAATTTTATGTATAAGTGCCTAATTTGATAATTAGGACTAAATTGTAAAATTAGCAAAATGTGTGTTCTAGATAATAAAGGGGATTTAATTGAAATGGGTTCTTAAAGTGGAGGTCCTTATTTAGTAATTAGACCATTATATTTAAGTTTGGACAAAAATGAGCAAGAATAGGACAAATTTGAAAGAAAAGCCTTTAAGGGCATTTTGGTCATTTAGTAATTAAAAGAATTAAAAAGGGAAAATAAAGCCAAAATTGGTCCATCTTCTTTATGGAGGCGAATATAGCATGGGGGAAGCCATGGTTAGGGTTTCCAAGCTTTCCAAGCTCAATAGTAAGTCTGTTCTAGCCTCGTTTTTAATGTTCTTTACGTTTTTGGAGTCCCGATAACTTGATTTAGCTTATTCTAGCAATAATTCATTCTAGGGTTCATATTTGGAAAAATACCTGTTGAGGCCCAATTTTGGCTCAACTTAAACAAAAAGATTAATACCCAACAAACCCTAAATACCCCAAGCCCAAGATTAACAGCCCAAATACATTTATCAAAAAAAAGAAACCTAAAAAAACCTAGCCGCCCCTAGGGCCAACTGCCCTCTGCCACCGCCTGCAACATCGCCCTTGTCATATCCACCGTTCAAGTTGCACCTGCAAAATTAAAGGAAGAGAGGACAACAAGTAATAAACAAAGGCATTGTAAATGGCTATAAAAAGCCAAATCAATAACCATTGTAATATGGGGATTTTCGGTGAAAATAAAAAACAACATTAGATTTTAAAAGCACAAGCAAGAACAGAGACTAGCAATATCAAAAGCAGAAGTAGTCCAAACAGAGAATCAAAATCTAAAAAACAAAGGTGATTTTATTTTATATTTTTTTGACTTATTTCTTTTTCTTTTCTATTTTTCGAATCTTTTCATTCGCATATATATATTATAAACACATAAAAAATATATATATATAAAAAAAGAAAAATTTTACCTTTTCCGGCCACCATGTACGGTGGCTGGCGCCGACGCCGGCGATGGTCTGACGACCAGACGGCGGCCCCCCATGGCCGGATGCTAAACTCTTCAGAGAGTTCTCCCCCTCCCTCCCCCTTTTTTTTTTTCAAATGGTGGTAGTTAATTTTTTTAAAAAAATTTTGGCCTTTTATAGCCTCTCAAAACGACGTCGTTTTAGGGGCTGCCTTTTAACCTCAAAACGACGTCGTTTTGATGCGACCCGATCCGACCCGACCCGTCCGGCCTAGGATTCGGGTGTTTTTGAAGCGGAGGGGTTATTTGCACTTTTGGCCCCTCCGCTTTTTTATGGATTTGCAATGTGTTTTTTTTTATATTTTAATTTTTGCCCTACAATTTTATTGTGATTACAATTTGGTCTTTTACGATGCTGCGCGTTTTGGAGGGAGGGTTTATTGCCCGATCTGGTCCCTCTTCTTTGTTCGCGCGCTTGATTTAGTCATTTTCTTCTTTATTAATTTTTAAATTGGCCCCGAACTTTTACTTTAAGTCTAATTTAGTTCTTTTTTATTTTTCGATATTTCAATTAAATTTGTTAATACATATATAAGATGTTATTATTACATTTATTTTCGTTATCATTATTATCATTACTATTTTAATATTATTATGATTATTATTGTATTTATTTTTACTGCTATTATTATATATATTATTAGTATTAGTATTAGTATTATAATTACTATTATTACACTTATATGTATATATATTTATATGTAATGTCATCAATGGTTATTTTAATATTATCATCATCTTAATATTAATATGTATTTATTTCTAACATATATATGTATATATTTATGAAGTATTATTAATAATTCTTTTGTAACATTATTGTTATTATTTCTAATGTGTATGTATAATACTATATTATGTATATATTTTATATATATTATATATTTTATTATTATTATTATGTTTTTATCTATATATTTTAATATCACATTATTCATATATTTTTATATTATCCCATGTAAATACTTTCAATACTACATTATGCATATATTTTTGTCTATATTATATATATACTTTTAATACTCCATACTATTATTATGAATATGTTCTTGTATATATATATATATATATATATACACATATATATATTTCTTTATTCATATATTATTATCATTATTTTCCACTTTATATTATACTATTTTTATTTTTGAACATACTTTTAATATCATTATTATATATAAATTTTCAATATATATAGTGTATATTTATGTAACATTTGTTTTCAATATTATTATTATTTCTAGTATGTATATAGTATGTATATATTTTAATGCTACGTATATATTTTTTATTTCTATTATTACGTATATATTTTAATACATATTTTTATATATTTTAATCTAGTATTATATGTTTTACATATATACGTTCCCTACTATTTCATATTTACATTATTACTATTATCATCATGTTTAATACCATATGTATTATTATCGTTTTTATTATTATTATTATTATTATTATTATTATTATTATTATTATTATTTTCGTTATCATTGTCATTTTTACTTTGCCATGTTTTCTTTATTTTTATTTATTTATTTATTTACTTATGTATTCGATCATTTCATTTTCCTCATGCATTTGTTTATATTTACATATTACTAGCCTTGCTATTATTTCATCTTTTATAATTGCCCATATTATTGCTTTTGACACTGTCGCACCTTTTATTATGTTATCATACGAATTAATACTATAATTTGCTTTTATGTTTTACTATAAATCACGCTATATTTTTTTACCCAATAAATTAAAATAATTCTTTCATAAAAGTAATATTCCGTATTTGGTAATTCGAGATATCGTGCCCTAACTTACTGGGTTCCGATTTTTCTCGTTTACACTAAATATTCGAATACCCTTTTAAAAAGGGGCAAAATACATGAATTTCAAATAAAGGCAAGCTTATTCTCAAAGTTCGAAATGTCGTGTCCTAACTTACTGGGCATGACGTTTTATTACTTCGAGATGAGGGAGTCTTTAACATCCGTTTTAACTTATTAAATCATTTTTAAATTAGCATTAATAAGAGGGATTGTGTTTTAAATTCTTTCAAGTTTTCAAATCTTCGACACTAAGACACTAATTAATCAACTAGGTACCAATTTTGGGCGTATCGAGGGTGCTAATCCTTCCTCGTGCGTAATCGACTCCCGAACCTGTTTTCTTGACTTGCATAGACCAAAATCATTGTTTAAATAAATCAAACCATTTTAAACAACCACTTTTACGAGGTGACCCGATCACACCTCATCAAAAAGGATTGGTGGCGACTCCCATTTTTCGTTTTCATTTTCAAAATCCAAGTCGATTCCCGTTTTTCAAAAATGGTTACGACAATACCCATAGGTTAAATGTGTTTATTTTGATGTTTTATGGTAGAATATGAAGCTTGAAATTATGTTAAACAACTTTTGCTAAGCGATTTTAAGTGAAAATGAGTAAAACGACATAATCGATAAAAATACATATTGCTCATAAGTACATGATAGAGTGGGAATTTTATGTTGCCATAGAAGGGAAAAATGTTCAGCGTGTCATAAAACATAATAAAAATGGATAAATTTTAATTTTCGAGCCTAGGGGAAAAATCGTAATTATGCAAATGTTTAGGGGCAAAATTGTAATTTTACCAAAGTTTGAGTTAGGGAATGTTTTGAATAGTACATTAATTAAATAAGTGAAATATGATGTTTTAGGTCCCAAAAAGTGAGCTTTGGATATAGAAGGGGAGAAAAATCGAAAATCGAAAAAGTTGGTAAAATGGTCATTTTGGTATCGAGGTAAGTTCATATGTTTAATAAGCATTTAATTATGCATATTTGAATGATAAATTGATATTTTGGCCATAAATACTTTAGTATTGAGTTGCAGATATAATGATTAATGTTCGATAATAATTCGTTATTGGAAAGAGAACTTGTATAATTTAAATGTAAGACCATATTTTGTATTATGGCTTTGTATGATAACAAGAAAGTATTGACTAGCATAGTTTGATGAGAATAAGTTAAGTTGATGATATGATGAGATTGAGAATGTAAGTATGTAAGTTGAGTAGCATTTTATTATTATGCAATTATTGTTATTAGTGTTGTTATTATTGAGTTATGCGACTAACCTTGAGAATTTGAGTATGTATGTTTCAGCTATGACTTGACAAGGCATTGATATCTCAAAATCCATGGTACAACGATAATTAAAGAAGAATTGACGAAAAAGCCCATGTTCATACCATGGTATTTAAGAATGAATTGATGGTTAAGGATACCATGTAAGACCATGTCAAGACATGGCATTGGTAAGGCAAGGATCCCGTGTAAGACCATGTCAAGACATGGCATCGGCATTGATTAAGGACTCCATGTAAGACCACATCAAGATGTGGCATTAGCACTAAGACAAGGATACCATGTAAAACCATGTTTGGAACATGGCATTTGGTAAGATAAGGATATCATGTAAGACCATGCCAAGGCATGGCATTGATAAGTTCTATAAGACAAGGATACCATGTAAGACCATGTTTGGAACATGGCATTTGGTAAGATAAGGATACCATGTAAAACCATGTCAAGACATGGCATTGATAAGTTACTATAAGGCAAAGGTCCCATGTAAGACCATGCCAAGGCATGGCATTGGTGAGTTCATAAGGCAATGATACCACGTAAGACTATGTTAAGACATAGCAATGGTAAGTTCAAAAAGGAAAAGGTTCCCGAGTAATCCAAAGAGTAAGTCAAAGAAATGACAAGGTGAGAACATGAAGAAAGGGTACAGGTATGCATTTCAGGCTTATTTAATATTGATATTGTAAGTAATTGAGATTATCAAGTATTAAGTAAGTGATGAGTTTTCAGTTATGCTTGTGACACTGTATGACATGATTGGCAATATGCCTATATTATGAAAGAGTACTCATATGTTAAGTGGGATGTTGTAGGTATGTAAGCAAGCTATTAAGTAAGGTGCCTTTTGTATTCTGAGCCTTTGGTAAGGTTACCGATGAGTAAGATGGGAAAGTAAGAACTAAACATTATTTAAGCAAATTATGACAGCATAGTAGTAAGCTAAATTGATTGCTAATGCTTATTATTTTACATGTGAACTTACTAAGCTTTATAAGCTTACTTCTTTCACTTTCCCATGTTTTAGAGTACTTAAAAGCAAGCTCAGAGGAGAGGTCGTCGGAGATCACTTCACATTATCGACTATCAAGTTACCAAATGGGTATCTTCGTTTACAAACGTTCTAGCTTATGGCATGTATAGGGACTTAGCCATTTTGTGTGTATGTCCTTATGATATGGCTAAAGAATGGTATGTAAATATTTGATAATGATTAGCTATTGAAATGGCTAATGAAGAACGTGTTTTGGTGTTTTGTATGCCTAAATGATAGTTAATACAAAGAAATCATGAAAAAGTGAAATTAGCATTAAAACAGTATTGAACAGCAGCAGTGACGTGACCTTGAAAAATCACCAAGAATAGTAGAAATGGAATTAATGATGAATGAGATATATAATTAAAGCTTATTGAGTCTATTTTCATATGAAAGAAACAAAGTAAGCAAAAAATTGGTATATTAAGAGATATTTGAATTTTAGTGAGACAGGGTCAGAGCTATTTCTGAATCCCCTGTTCTGACTTTATAAATTCACTAAAAATGGTACAAAAAGAGTTAAGAGTTATAGTTTATATTTCTAGATTCCTTAGTGAATCTACTTTCAATAAAAACAAATGTAATGGTTATTTTAATTCCGTACAGGGAGAAAATTGATTTGTAGTGAGGAGAGATCAGAGTAGTCGAACAGTGCAACAGAGGAAACTTTAACTAAAAAACTGTACTAATTGGCTAGACCAAAAATTCTGGAAAAACATTAGTAAGAAGATATATGAGTCTAGTTTCAGGAAAAATTCATGAATTTAAATTTTGAGTTTTTTGACTCGAGTTATGATTTATTTAGTGACAATAACGCAAGTGGGCAGTTTTATAAGGAATAATGAAATAAATTATTTTGATTTGTCTAAGTATTCAGAAAATTTTTAATGTTCCAGGTTTGGTCCCGAACCGTTTCAATTGCATGTTTTAGGGTCTCGACGGCCCTTTTAGGGACATATTGAATGAATGTAAATTAATTAATTTTAAAAGCAAATTTTATGCCCCGAATTAGTAAGTTAAGTCAGGTAACGCCTCATGCTCGACTCCGGCGACAGTCTCGGGTAAGGGGTGTTACAATATGTTCCTATTATTTAGTATAATTTCCCCTGCCTTGCTCCAATAGTCGCGAGGTCCACTGGCACTTCATCTTATCTTTACTATAATACTATACAGTCTACCACAGGTGGCTCAATGGATGATTTGAGATCTGCTCATGAAGAATCCTGACTCTCAACCTCGACAGTTGTGGGTAGTCCGTCTGCTCTAAACATAGTTTCTTCAGTTTCAACGTCTGTTCCGTTGAGGAATACTCATACTATGATTACCAGGTCCAAGGCTAAGATTTTTAAACCCAAGGCTCTATCTGTTGAAGGTATTGATTATGAGCTACGCACAATTGAGGAAGCTCCTACTGATCCAGAATGGTGACCAGCAGTACAAGCTGAGTTTGATGCTCTTATGGCTAACTCCACTTGGGAACTTGTTTCACTCTATCATGGACGAAAGATAATATGGTGTAAGACTGTAAGTGGCTCTTCAAAGTAAAGAAAAATCTGAGCGAGACTATTGCTCGACGTAAGGCTAGGTTGGTAGCAAAGGGGTGTTCACAAGTTCCCGAATGTGATTTCAAGGAAACATTCAGTCTCGTGGTCAAACCTGCTACAATTCAAACCATACTCTCAGTTGTTGTCTCTTGTGGTTGGCAACTTCATCAGGTCGATGTCAACAATGCTTTTTTGAATGGTGATCTCTCTTACAAAGTGTTCATGCAACAACCTCCAGGTTATGTTCAATTTGGTCCAAATGGTGAGCACTTGGTGTGATAAATTGAAAAGGTTTCTTATTTCTACTGGTTTTCTCGTATTCATATCTGATGCATCTCTATTTGTTCGAGTAACGTATGAGTCCATCATCTATGTTCTAGTTTATGTGGATGATATTATTGTGACGGGGAGTATGGCTGGCAGTATAAATAGCTTTATTCAGCTTTTAAATAAAGATTTTTCTCTGAAGTTTATGGGAGACTTTCACTACTTCTTAGGCATTGAAGTTACTCGATCCTCCACTAGAAGTTTTCATTTATGCCAAGTACATTAGGGATCTACTTGATAGAAGTTTTTTAACCAATGAAAAAAGTATCTACACACCAATAATCAGTTCATCGACGTTGTCTAAAGATGAGGGTACTCGTCTTACTGATCCTACAGAATATCGAAGTTTTGCTGGTGCTCTTCAATATATGGTCCTGACCCGACCTGATATTGCTTATGCTGTGAATCGTGTGTGTCAGTTTATTCATGCACCCACTATAGTATATTTGGTGGCTTTAAAATGAATCTTAAGGTATTTACATGGGACTATTGATCATGGGTTGGTTTTTCATCCGTCTGACACACTATCTCTCATTGGATATGTTGATGCCAATTGGGGATTGGATTTTAATGATCGTCACTCTACGACAGGATATTATGTGTATTATGGAAATAAATTTGTTTCGTGGCGTTCGAAAAAGCAACAAGTTGTTTCACGGACGACAGTTGAGGCTGAATATCGAAGTTTGGTTGCAACCACCAGTGATGTTACATGGTTAGTCTCTCTGCTAACGGAGTTACAAATTCATTTTGATAATTCGCCTGTTATTTGGTGTGACAATTCTGGTGTGGTAACTATTGCTGCTAATCTGATCTTTCACTCCAAGTTCAAACATGTTGAGCTTGACCTATTTTTTGTTCGTGAAAAGGTAGTTGAGGGTTCGTTCATTGTCGACGAGGTGCTAGCTTGTGACCAGGTTGCTAACATTTTCACAAAACCCCTGCCTTTCTCTTTGTTTACTCAATTTCGTTATTTGCTTCGGGTTTTACCTATTGAGAAGTTGGATGAATGTTAAGTATAAGATAAGTTAGGTTGTTAGCAATTTGTTATACAAACTGGTATACTGTTAATAGAGTTTGTTAGCAGCAGTTAGTCATTCTTTCATGTATATAAGTCCTACTACTATACTGATCAAATCAACCAAAGAATATCAGAATATTCATTCATATTCACTCTGTATTTCTTCATTTTCTGTACTTACTAACAATAATAAGTATAAATTACATAAAAATTCTACTCCTAATGAATATTAGAATTTTAATGTACATCAAACTTATCTTAATCTCGATAAACATCCACTTAATAATTAAATATTCATTTTTAAAAACCCAGAATTTGAAGTCTGTCAAAATGACACGCTTTCTGTCTGTCTTATGACCCTTTTTTTTAAAATGTTTTCTTTTGGCTTTCTGTTTTGATTCTTTCGCTTCTTTTGACCGGTTTTACTTAGTTTCCTGTTCATTTGAGTGTTTTGGTATGGAAGAAGAATTAGCAAATATGAGACTGTTGGATGAAGAAGAGAAGACGTTCCAATAGAAAGCAGCGGTGGTAGATCGGAACTATCAATTCTGCTTGGTGGGGAGATGTCTCATGGACAGTGTGGTCCATTTTCCCTCACTACATAATACTATGGTTGATTTGTGGCACCCAATTGGAGGAATATACATCACGGATCTAGGAGACAAAAGGTATCTTTTTCAGTTTTTCCATGAGGTTGATGTGCAACGGGTTCTTTCTGGTTCACCTTGGTTCTTCAACAATCATTTGTTGATCCTACAAACAATACAAAAAGGAGAAAATCCATCAAATATAGTCTTCAATTTCACTGATTTTTTGGTTCAAATCCACGAATTACTTCCAGGTTTAATAACGAAAATGATGGCCAAACAATTTGGTGATTTTTTGAGAAAGTTTCTTAAATACAACACCTCAATTCCAATCATGGGTTTGAAGAAATTTATGCGCATCTGTGTCTGCTTGGATGTTTCTTCCCCGTTGAAAAGAAAGAAAAAGATCCAAATTGGTAATGAAATTATTATTTATGCTCGTTTTCAATATGAAAAATTGAGTTTATTTTGTTTTATTTGTGGCAAGTTGGGACACGGTGAAAGTTATTGTCCACTTTGATTTTGCATAGAACCAGCCAAGATTGTACTTGGTTGGGACATGTCCCTGCATGCTGTGTCGCGGCGGCGAAGCATGGTGGCGAGTAGTTGGCTCCGACAGGCTGATGGATCATAGTGGAGTAGTGAGAGTATGGAAGGTAACAATCAGAATCGTAAATGGGGGAAGGATTTGGGGCATAACTCAAGGGGGGAATCATGGAATCAATTTTCAAATCCCAAATTTATCTCTTCACAATCAAGTCAGCATATTCCTTTTAAAGAGCCTGATAGCTGGCGTAATATTGACAGTGGGGTTTTAACTAATGAGGATTCTAGTTATGGGCCAACAAATTTAATTTTAGAGGAAAATGTCCCTTTAGTTAATTTAGAAGGGAAAAAACATCAGAGGGTAATGGAAGGACTTTTAACAGCTACAGAGAATAAAATGGATACAGGAATTCTTGATTTAACAGCTAGCTCTAGGGAACAGAGTAGCCGAATGCAATAAAATACTTGCTGGAATGTTCGTGTTTGGGGAGATCACGAACTATTAAGAGGCTCAAGAACAAATTGAGAGTCATTAATCCCCAAATTTTGTTTCATATTTAAACAAAGTTAAGTGCTAAAATGATGGAAGCAGTGAGATTTAAGTGTGGGTTTGATAATGAGATTGATGTGGGGGCTTTGGGCTCAAAAAGAGGCCTATCTTTGGGTTGGAAAGGAAATTCTTTAATTCAGCTAAAGAGTTTTTCTTCCTCCCATATTGATGTTGAGGTGCATGACGATGAAATTGACGCAATTTGGCGCTTGAAGGGTTTTTATGGAAATTCGAATGAAAGAAATAGGAGAGAGTCGTGGGATCTTCTTTGACGTTTAGGGCAGGACCAAATGACTCCTTGGATTGTGATGGGGGATTTTAATGAAATCACGAGTTCTTTGGAAAAGAAGGCTGGGAGGCTTCGAGCAGAATGCCAGATGCAAGAATTTAGAACGGCAATGGAAGATTGTGGACTCAATGATTTAAGGTATGTTGGTAGATGGTTTACGTGGGAATGAGGAAGGTTTTTGTCAACCAACATAAGGGAGAGGTTGGATCGAGAGTTGCATCATTGAGTTGGGTTAATATTTGTCCTAATTATCAATTAGAACATCAGACCCATTCTTTCTCAGACCATTATCCGATTTTAATGGACACCATGGGAAGGTAAAAGCATATTTTGTTTTACGGCGAAAATTCTTTTTAGTTTGAGGCAAAATGGGTTTTAGAAAATTCTTTTGATGAGAAGATTAAAAGAAACTAGGAGAGTATTTTGGGTAGTGTTCCGGATAAGCTTGTGAGTTTGGGACATCAAATTCAGAGATGGAGCAGGCATAAAATTAGAGAGCGAAAGATTAAATATATGGACCTTGAAACTCAAATTTCTTTACAACTGAGATCCAACGGATAAAATTCTTGCTGAAATAACATATATTCTAGTGGGGCTTAACTTTGAGGCTGATCAAGAAGAAATTTTTTAGGAACAACGGGCCCGAGTCAATTGACTGAAAAATGAAGATAGAAATAAGAGTTACTTTCATCAAATAGCTGTTCAACGTCAATCACGAGGTCGAATCAAAGAATTAGAAAGGGTGAATGACGAAAGGATTTCTTCGACTGAGGAGATGCTTACACTTGCTTCAATATTTTTTGGCGACTTATTTTTGGTTTCAGAGATGGGATTAGATGAACGTGTTTTCAGTTTAATGGAGAAAAAGAGTCACCAATGATATGAACACTCTCTTACTTAAGCAATTTACGGAGGAGGACATCACTTATGCGGTCAAAATTATGGCGCCGTTGAAAGCTCCTAGCATTGATAGATTCTCATCTATTTTCTTTCAAAGGTACTGGCATCTTATTGGTTCTAAAATTTCAAGTTATTGTTTATCTGTTCTAAATGGGAATTCTGAAATAGAAGCTATTAACAAAACCCATATAGTTTTGATCCCTAAAATAGATAAACCTAAGAACCTTTCTCTTTTTAGACCCATAAGCATTTGCAATGTTATTTATAAAATTATCGCGAAAGTCTTGGTGCATCGAATGAGTGCTATTTTGGGAGATTGCATTAATGAAGCTCTAGGGGCTTTTATCCCAGGAAGACATATTTTGGATAATGTTCTTATTGCTTATGAAGTCCTTCACTCGATGAAAATGAAGAAGAATGGGAAAAAGGGTAATTTTGCGCTTAAACTTGATATGAGTAAAGCATATGATCGTGTTGAATAGGATTTCTTGGCAGGAACGATGACTCACTTAGGCTTTCATATGAATTGGATTGTTCTTATAATGAGATGTGTTTGTTCGGTCTCCTATACTGTAAGTCTCAATGGTTCAAAAGTGAATGGTTCTCCCCGTCAAGAGGTTTAAGACAGGGCGACCCTCTTAGCCCTTGCCTCTTTCTCATTCGTGCTGAGGGTTTCTCAACCCTTATTAATGAAGCTAAACAAAATGGGCTAAAGAAGGGTGCTTCTGTTGGAAGGGGAAGATTTTCGATAAACCACTTCTTCTTTGTGGACGACTATATTTTTTAGAGATCTTCAGATGAGGGAGCCAATGTGGTTAGAAATATTATCAAGGAGTATGAGATGATTCCGGGTCAAAGGGTGAATATGGATAAATCTCTGATCTATTTCGGGGCTAATGTAAGTGCAGATGTCAAAGACAAAATAGTTAATGTTTTGGGTGTTAAGATAGCATCAAATCCGAAGAAATACTTAGGGTTGCCGATGATGGTTGGGCGGAAGAAAACTTGGGCCTTTTCCAATTTTATTGGTCGATTTAGAAAACGTATCGCAAGCTGGAGTCTACGCTATTTATCAATGGGGGGAAAAAAGTATTCGTTAAGCTAGTTTTGTAGGCGATTCCGGTTTATGCTATGCAATGTTTTGCTTTGCCAAAAAACTTATGTCGTAAACTTGAAGGCATCATGAACAAATTCTAGTGGTCCAATAATAAATCATCTAAAGGCATTAATTGGAGCAATTGGGATGTTTTGTGTTGTCCGAAAAGTGATGGTAGGTTGGGGTTTAAAATTTTGTTTTTGTTTAATAAAGCTTTGTTAGCAAAGCAATTTTGGCATCTTTTATCCTAGCCCAACTGTTTGTTAGCCAAAGTTCTTAAGGCCCGTTATTATCCTCATTCAGACATCCTGTCAGCAAAGTTAGGATCTTACCTATCATTTACCTGGGGGAGCATTTGCAGTGTTAAAGATCTGATTGAAGATGGGATTTTATGGCGAGTTGGAACGGGGCTAGCATAAACATTTGGAATGACCATTGGATTCCTGGAATTGAAAACAACAGAATATCAAGATATAATATAAACCCAAATTGGACGACAGTGAACCAGTTAATTGAAGCTGAAACCAGTACCTGGAACAAGGAACTGGTCATAACATTGTTAATGATGAGCATGCAGCTTGCATTTTGTCAATTCAATTATCAGGAGCTAGTTTAGAGGACACGTTGGTCTGGAGGCATGACGGCTCGGGGGAATACTAAGTAAAAAGTGGTTACAATGCCTTAATTATAGAACATTTTCTAAGCACAAATTACATCAGTCCTAGCAATGTGGGTTTCAAGGATTTTTACAGGTCTTTATAGGCTATGCGCATACCAGTAAAAGTTGAAATATAGGTCTGGAGATTACTCAATAATTTCTTGCCTAATTACTGTAATTTGAATCAAAGAACCTTGCGGGATAGTGTTGTTTTTCCCCTTTGCAAAGCAGCACCAGAGCATACTGACCATCTATTGTGGTCCTGTGATACTTTACAGAGTGTTTGGGCATCTCTTCAAATCAAAATTGCTCCAGTAGACAACGCCTTGAGCTGCAAAAATCAATTTGTTAATTCTTTTTGTTTAGCTGATGATCTAAACAAACAGCCTATTGCAATTTCCTTATGGGCCTTGTGGTACAGAAGGAATAAGTTGGTTTATAAAGGTATTAATTTCTCTTTGCAGGAATTGTTAGGTTTCATTCGATGCTATAGTCAAGAACTTAATCTATGCCAAGAGAAAATGGAAGTGTCTTCTATTTCCCTGTCGAATGAAGTTTGGAGGCCCCCAAATCTAGGTTTCATCAAATTAAATTTTGATGCAACTTTTCAAAGTGATTCTAAAACTTCCTCAACAGCAGTCCTAGCTAGAGATTCTGAAGGAGAAATAGTAGGAGCAGAAACTTATCTGTTTTCGGACGTAGTTGACGCGCTCGTGCTGAAGCTAGGGCATGTGAAAGGACTTTACTTTTTGCTCAGTGAATGGGTTTCCAATGCCTGTTAGTGGAAGGAGATTCTCTGTTGGTTATCAAAAAGCTTAAGGATTTGGGAGAAGATAAATTAATACTTAGAGCTATTATTACCCATATTCGAGTGTTGGAAAAACACTTTGAAAAAGTTCATTACCTGTTTGTTCCTCACTGGATAAATGGAGCGGCCCACACTTTGGCGATGGAAGGAAGGAGAAGACAGTTTTCTGGTATCTGGGTTGATGGGGTTCCTGGCCCGGTTTTGATGATAGTGGAAAAAGATAGGGCGGATCAGCTTCAAAGGCCCTAAAATTCGTTATATTATGCTTTGTTTTTGGAGACGGTTCTTTTGAATCTCCATGGTAGGACTTAAAACTTTGGATTTCTCTGTTCTTTCATCTAAATATTCGTCTTCTACCAAGAAGGGAGAAAATGTTTCGGCTGGTATTTTGGTTTTTGTTTTCTGTTTTGGCTGAGGGTGGGGTTTGTTTTTTACATTTATGGCTTTCTTTTCCAATGGGCGGTTTCTTTAGTGCTTTAGGATTTATTTATTTTAGCAATTTGGTTTATTGGTGTCTGGTCTTTTCATGTCTTTTCAGTTTTGTTTATAGCTATAATCATTCAGTTTTCCCACTTTGAGTCGAGAGCTTAATAAATATCAGTCTATTCAACTAAATAATAATAATAATAATAATAATAATAATAATAATAATAATAATTCATAACAAAAACATAAATATATATATCAATAAAAATAATAAAAATATCAAAACCATAATTTAGCATAAATATCAATCAGCCTTGAATTCATTTCCATCAACATTAAGTTTGATTACATTGGTTGAAACTGATGTACTACCTATATTAATGACAAGTGAAGCATTTGTCAAATGCCCATAATTTTATACATTGTCACTCAACTGAATACATAAACACACATTTATAGTCGATGAGATCTACAAATTTTATATATAATATTACTAAAATAATAAAATTATCAGAACCATAATTTGGCCTACAATCTTATTAATAAGCCTTGAAATGAACCATCAACATTAAGTTACATTAATTGGTTAAATGTGATGTACTACCTATATTAATTACAATTGAAGCACGCGTCAAAATGCCCATTAATATACATATATCACTCAACTGAATACATAAATTCACATTTATATATGATATTACTAAAATAATACTACCTGTAATTAAGAAAGAAAAAATTTAAAATAGATATGACACTTTTTAATCAAGATTATATAGTTAAAAATTCACTAAAGATATATAAAATAAATTATATTAATATTTATTTTTTTATACGGTAGAATCTAAAAACTCACCACACATGTAAAATTTTCGAATTCATCCTACCAACTTAGAACTGTGATGAACATCTTGTGTATTAATATCCAATATACAAATGAAAGAGATTATATTCTTATTCATCATCAGCCTATAATTAGTTTCCATGCATATATCCTCAATATACTATTTAAATAGATTATATTGATATTTTTGGTAATAGATTATAGGTTAAATTTTTTCATCAGTCCATGTACTTTGTAAAAGTTGTGGATTTAATCTTTATGTTTTAATTTATCATTTTTCATCTTTGAATTTTGCAATATTTAAAATTTCAATTCTCACCAAACAATAACTATTAAATTCATTCAGTTAAGTTTTTCTATTTCCAAAATCTGATATAGGAAACAGGGGTGAAGCCAGAACAAATTGTTAGGGGGGCCGGATAAAATTTTAATTTTTTATAGTTTATATCTTTATAATTTGTAAAAGATTAAATCAATTTTTTATAATTTTAGAGGGGCCAAAGTACAATTTTACCTTTACTAATTTAAAATTTTTAAAAAATTTTAAGGGCCAAAAGAGCAAATTTACATTTTAGGGGGGTCGGTGCCCATGCTAGCCCCCCTGACTTCGCCTCTGGTAGGAAACATATTATTATATATGTAATGCCATTTCAACTTGTTATTTTTATAAATTATTCACTAAAAATTCAGTTAATGGATGATAGTTGTAAGGGCACAATTTTGTCCGGCCAAAAACCAAGAAATAAATAAATAAATGAAAAACCAAAAAAATCAGAAGTCCAAGTTCATTTACAAAATAATGGCCCAAAATACAAAACCCTAACCCAAACCCAGTGTTACTCAAACCCAAGCCTAGCTAACTTAGAGTTTTCAGAAACCCTAAAACCTTAGGGTTACCTACACCGCCGCTTCCGCCTCGTTAGTGAACTAGATGCCCGAGGTCTGACGCCTCGTCTGCCCTTTCACTGAAATGGCAAGGCGTGGCTTTCCAGTGCCATTGACCCTACCATGGGTACCTGTAAAGAGAGAACGAAAAGGACAGAGAGCGAAAACTGTGGAAACAGCAGAAGCAATAAGAAAAAATATAAAAAATGATTAATATGTAATATATGGCTATAAAAGCCATAACCACGGATTGTAATTTTTTCAAGAAGCAATTAAAAAATAGAGAAAATACGAAGAACAAAAAAGTTAAAATAAAAAGGTGATTCATTTTTTTTCTTTTTTTACATTCAAAAAATAGAATAAAAAAAGAACCTTTTACTTGTTCGCTGTCACTATGAGGTCGTCATCTTCGATGAAAGATGACTCATTTTCTGAAGAAAAGGTTTTCGAAACTCAAAAATTGAAAGGTTTTTTTTTTATTTTTACTATTTGGCAAATTTATGGGAAATATAGACCCCAGATTTGAAGTCTAGGAGCCGAAACAGTCAAAGGGGGCATCGTTTTGAGGATTCCAGCCACCAGGAAGGGCGGAGCTAGTCTCCGGCGACAAGTGACCACCATGAGGAACTCACTGGACCCTGAGGCAGGCTTAAAGGCTGGTTGAGAGAGAAAAAAAAAAAGGGCTCAAACTGATTTTTTTTTTAGAAACTGAAAAAATGAATTTTTTTTTGAAACACATTTTTTACTTATATAGTCCTATAAAACGACTTCGTTTTGGGCTTAAGTTTCAAAGGCCAAAAAGGCATCGTTTTGACGCAACCTGAGACCCGACCCAAATGCTAGCAAGATACGCGTGTTTTCGTAGCAAGGGTCTAATTGCGACCCTAGTCCTTCTGCTTTTAAATTTTTTTAATACAGTCCTAATTTCGTTTTTTTTCTTTTTAGATTATACCATTTAATTTTTTTTCGTTTTCAATTTAGTCTTCAGTTTGCTGACCCTCAAGGGAATGACGCCTGTCCCAAGGCTTGGAATAATTACCCATTTGGCCCCTGTTATTTTTCTCAAGTTATATTTTAATCCTTTGTTTTTATTTATTCATTTATTTATTTTATATAGTTGATTATTTAAATTTCAATTTAATAATTCCTTTATTTAATTTCACAACTTTAATTACTTTTTTTATTTTTTAGCATATAAAATTTAATTTGTTTATACTTTTCTTTATTTATGCATTTTAGATGGTTATCGTGTAATGACCCAAATTTCATTGTTATCGAAAAATGAATTTTCGGTCTCCGTTTCTGAAAATAGATTTGTAAATATTTATTAAAAATATTTACGAAGTTAATTGAGTGATTAATTAAAGTTTAATTAAGTGAGTAATTAAGTAAAAGGACCAAATTGAATAAAGTGTGAAAGTTAAATTGCAAATTAAAGGAAAATGAAAAGGACCAAAATGAAAATTATGCCATTTGTCCTAAGTGAGGTGGCATAAACATAAAAATCTCAATATTATTATTATTATTTATTATAGTTTTATATTTAATTATTATTGTTATTGTTATTATTATTTAAATTGATATTATATTATAAAATAAATAAAAGTAAGACAAGTGTATGGTAAAATAATTTATATGTGTACCAATGGTATACATACACTTGTAATACACATTTTTTTATAATATAAGTATATTATATATTATTATTAAAAGTAAAGTAAATAAAAAGGAAATAAAGGAAAGAAATAGAATGGAAAGAAACAGAATGTGGAACAAAACAGGGGAAGGAAGAAAGAAAAAGAGAACAAGAAAGAAGAAAAGAGAAAATTAAAGGTTTGAAGCTTGGAAGTTTAATAGGTAAGTCAATTTAGCCTTTTTTGCTTAATTTTGATGTTTTAGAAGCTTTAGAACAAGGTTTTGATTTAAGTTGATATTTTGAAAGATAGTTAATTATTAGTCATGGTTCATGTTGAATTTAGGGGTTAAATTGATAGAAAATTCAAGTTAAAAATGAAATAAGGATTGAATTGTAAAGTAATTCATAAGTTTTGTGTTGTAGGGGTTAATTTAAGGAAATTTTAAAATTTATGAGATAAGCTGAAAATTTAATAGTTAAATTTGAGTTTGGATGGAATTTGAATAGAAATGGAGAATGAATTAAGTTAGTAAAGTGAATGAATTAGTTAGGACCTAATTGGAAATAAGGTGTAAATTGAATAGAAATTCAATTAATTGTTATAATGAGTGCTGAAAGTTAATGGTATAATTATTTTAATTTCCGTAGCTAACGTTGTCTCGGGAAATCTCGGCTAACCAAGGACAAGAAAAAAGACAACGGGAGTTAGCTTGGAAACTACGGTTTGTGTTTCTATAATCCGAACTTAATATTTAATTGTTGAATTTATTATTTAATATGTAGGGTGATGCATTGAAAAGTGAAATTTAATTGTTAATAAATATATTTTGATTGAATGTTATGGTAAGTAATTAAGGTAAGTATTATTGTGTTTTATAATTATTGAAATGAATCAAAATGAATATTGTATTGCAATTGAATTGTATATGGATTGATATGGAAAATGTATTAAATTGAATTGAAATTAAATTACTAATGCAATTGAAAATTTGAAAGTTCACTGAATACCCTATTAACCATATCAGGCTAAGTCGGATATAGTTGGCATGCCATAGGATTGGAAGTGTTCAGGGATATTCCGACTTTATGTCGATGAGACACTATATGTGTCGACTCATCGTGGATCGCTCCAGATTCGTTCAAGAGGTACTCACTGATCGTGGATCATATCGCTATCTTATCGTTATCCTACAATGTATTCCGACTTCAGTCAATGGAACACTGTATACTATCCCCGGTGTGTGGGTTGGATCCGTGTATCCGTCCAAGTCCGAGTCATGTTAATAGGGACAAATAAAGGTACTGAAAAATTGACTACTACCGAATATTTGACTGTTACTAAATAAAAGATTGACTGATACTGAATAATAATTATTAAATGATTGATATTGAAAAATACTGACTGTCATTAAATAATTGATTTCTACTAAGTAAAGGATTGCTACTGAACGAATAATCGTTACTGGATAACTAATTGTTATCAAATGACTAAATGTTACTGAAAGAAACTGATAAATTAATCGATACTGAAATATGTTTACTGATATTGAATAGTGAACAGAAACATGAGTAAGACATATGAATGGAGAATATTATTGTTGAGAATTAAGTGAAAAAGCTAATCAAGTTATTAGATAATGAAGGTTGAATGAGTTGTAAAGAAATTACTTATGAAATGAATAAATCAATATTTATGATTATTATAGGACAATAAGTGTATGTTCTATTTTAAATGTTCGGATTATAGAAATACCACTGAGTTCATACTCAGCGTACGGTTTGTTTCTATGCGCAGGTTAAGTTAAAGTCAGATCGTTGAATCAGCATCTCAGGTCGATCCCGAACTCAATAAGGTAAAGCATGTTAATTGTTGATAAAGGCATGTATCTAGAATGTCTTAAGTGTGTTATATTAGATTGTGATTGTAATAATGAAATAAGTAAATTGATAATTGATAATGATACATGATAAGTGTTTAAAGTTAAGTATTGGATAGTATATAAAATGCATTTAGATTGGTTTAGTATTGGTATTTGTATTGGTTGTGGATTGAAATTTGTAGGGTTGGACAGTAAAGTGTGAAAGGCTCATTATTGAGTCCACACGGCCTGGTACACGGGCGTGTGACCAGAACGTGTGAGACACACGGCTTGCACATGGGCATGTTGTTGAGCCGTGTGTCCCCTGCACCTAAATGGCTACAACCAAGTTAGTCCACAGGCGTGTGCTATAGTTGCCACGCAGTGTCTTAAAGTCAGTTTAGTACACGGGTAGGCCACACAGACGTGTGTTGCGACCGTGTTAAAAAGTCAGTGTTGCACACGGGCTAAGGACACGGGCGTGTCCCAAGCCACACGGGCATGTTAATTTAGCCACACGGGCGTGTGGTACTGTTTTCAAAGAGGAAATTTTGAAATTGTAAGAAAAATTTACAAAGCTTCCAATCGAGCCCCGATTTATTTTAATTGTGTATAATAAGTAATGTGGACCCATTAAATCTATGTTTGGATGTATAGAATTTCGTTTATTCTTGTTTTAAGTGCAAATGTACTGAGATGTTTGGTAATACCCTGCAATCCTGTTCCGGTAACGGGACGGGGTTAGGGGTGTTACATATTGTATTTCTTGTTTATTTATTTTGATATTATGATAAGTAACGTGTCTATTGTCATTAGTACTATGGATTACTATCCTTATTATTACTATAATTACATTATTAATATAGTGTTTATTTATTTATTCATTATTTATCATTCTAATATGGAAGTTCTACCTACATGGTTATTTTATATTATTTCGCTATCATTATATCACGCATTATGTTTAAATATATTTATCCATTTTTATAATATGCCCAAATAAGTTAAATGCATATTGCTTTAAATGTTACATTCGTTTTTACTCGATGCATAAAAAAGGGAAAATTTTAAAATCAAGACAATGTTCAGTATTTGGATATTCGAGAAGTTGTGCCCTAACTTACGGGGTTTGACTTTCCCTTTGAACCGAGATTGTAACACCCCAAACCCAGCCTAAACATTATGGCTGAATCTAGTGGTGTCACAAGGAAAGAGTTTTGAAAACGTAGTCATCACAATTATGTTGTTCGGTTTATCAATCCTTAGTTGCTTATGTCCATTGTCAAAACAATATTTATTTAGTTTATTTGCCAAAACTTATTTTATAGCAGAAGTCTAGTGAAAATCGTTTCTTTTTAGAATTTCATTTTGTTTTATTAAAAAATCCCTTTTACATAAAAACCATCGATTTCATATGATGTTTTATCAAACATGCAGATTATCAAGCAAATAAACCCAAAATTAAGTTAAAAACCAAATAGTCTAAAGAGTCCCAGAATTTACAAACTCTCCAAATAAACCCAAAATTGTAAATAAAAATCATAAATAATAACTTTAAGTAGCTTTACGGAAGTGTGGTCACCGCTGAGTTTCTGCTGCACCGATCTGCCTAAGACTGTGGATTACCTGATGGAACAGACAAACGGATAGGAGTTTACGTAAACTCAGTGTGTAACCCAGTAGAATTAAGCATGAAATCATATAGAACCATATGCACAGTCAGAATCAGATAACAGATTCAGAAGCAGATATGCAAAAATCCTACCCTCATCCTCTACACACCAACTTCGACCATCCCATCACACAATGTGGGGTTAAAAACACTCACCCATCCCTACACACCACGTTGTGCTGTTAAGACACATATCAGATAGTATGCAGCCATGCTGCCAAAATAAAGGCGATGCACGCCGTATAGATCACTTCCTCCTCATAACAAATACAAAGCCCATCCCAAAACAGATACAGAGCACATATACAAAATTAACAGATAAAACATATTTAACATGCTTATATATATATATATCAGATATGCATCTAGCGTATTAATCAGGCATACACAACATAATCACACCCAGAACAGTATTTCGGACTAACAAATTACATAGTTTTAGGGTTTAGTTAGCCCTTACTGACCTACGATAGGCCCACAGTCAAACAGAACGACCTATGCGACCCTAGGGAAAATTTCAGTATAATGGGCCTACATACTCGTGTGGCTTGCCCGTGTAGGCCCACACGCCCAAGTTAGCCTAGCCCATGTGGCCCACACGACCACACTCGAGCCATTACACGACCGTGTGCTGCGCACGGTCCTGCCTTCATCGACCATACGACCGTGTTTTTGCACATGTCCTACCAAACGAGTGACCACACGCCTGTGTGGCGTTAATAGTAAGATTTTTTAGCTTTTGGCGACGTTCATTTTTCTGTGTTTCGAGTACACACCTAGTATCGATTTGATGCAAAACCATTCCCAAGCCTTCCATAACTCTAACACCCCGAATGATTCGATTATGATTCTGTACAAGGAGAGCCCCTTTCTTCCTAATTTGTTGCCACTAAAACAGACAATAAGGTTCCCATCGGAAGATTCAAAAATACAATAAATGAATTTAAAGAACCCCCAATTGAGTAAATCATACCCACGCTCGCACAGGATTTGAACATAAGACTTCCAACACACCAACATCCTTACCACTTGAACTAGGAAGCTCATTTTGATATGAATTTACAGGCAATTTAATATAAGCCTATTGAACAGAGTTTAGGTTTAAATCCAAAAATAACCAAAAATTGCTAAAGGTAAGGCTTGAACCCAAAACCTCTCACACACATCTAGAACACTTAACCATTGAAGCAGATACACATTTGTGTTAGGCACTTACAATAATAAAAATAAAAAGGTCAGGGTGTTACATAGATAATCGAGCATCCTTTTTAAAACTAAAATACATGAGTTTTGAATAGTAATTAAATAATGAGCAAGCTTATTTTCGAGGATTCGAGATTCGTATCCTAACTTACGGGACATGACCTTTTCGTTTTGGTTACCTCGAGATAAGAAGGCCTTTTACATATGTTTTAATTTATTTAAATGATTTTAATTAAAAATATCATTATGCAAGGTGGGATCATGTTTTAAATTCTCTTCAAATTTTCAGTTCTTGACACTAAGACATCAATTAATCAACTAGGTACCAATTTTGGGTGTTACGAGGGTGCTAATCCTTCCTCGTGCGTAACCGACTCCCGAACCCATTTCTTAGATTTTGTAAACGAAAAATCATTGTTTTACTAGATCTAAAACTTTATTAAAATGATCTAATTACGAGGTGATCCGGTCACACCTAATAAAAAGGATTGATGGCGACTCCATTTTTATTTTTTTAAATAAAAGTCGATCTCCAAAAAGGTTTAGATAATAGTCATTTGTGTCAAGATTGAAATTTTAAATTTTGATGATATAGAGACTTAGAATAATCTTACGCATAGTACAAGATTAGTAATTGAATTTAACCAAACATATTTAACTTCTATTGTTTGGGTTTAGACTAAAATTTCAAATGCTGAAAAGTATAAAAGTATAGAAACTAAATTTGATCAAATTAAAATACCAGAACTGAATAAGTAACTTTCGCAAAGTACAAGAACTAATATTATAATTTAACGTAGATTATATTGTTATTCATTATTGGCCTATAGTTAATTTCGATGCATAAAACCACATCAAAATGGGAACTCTAAATTGACACAAGAATGCTTTGAGAGAGTGCAGTCTGTTTTTATAAATATTATTGAGTGTTAACTGTTCAAGTTCTCAGGGAGAAGATTTCGAGATGAGTGTTCTAGTCTTTAAATACAAAGATGAGATTGATATACTTGAGGAGTAATAGAGTGTGAGTGACTTATTGTATTTGTGATAAAAGATAGTGGAATTACTTACTGAGTTAGGCTCCGCAAACATAAGGAAACCGAACTATGTAAACAAACCTTGGTGTTATTTTTGTTTTGTTTGCATAGTTTTTTTTTGCGGTGTTAAGCAGCAGTGGTCACTTCAGTCTAACACTTCTATTGCATTTGTTATTTTAAGCAAACAAGCAACTTACGGTAACAACAATATTTAATAAAAAATTTCATATATAAAATATAAATATTTTAATAATATAGATATAAGTATCTGTTTAAATTATACTTTGTTCCATTTATCTATTCCAATTCTAACGTGTCATTATGTCTAGACATGATCATGGGTCGGGCCATTCGGCCCGCACGAAAAGTGAGAGTTTGGGCAAAACAATAGGCCCAGAAAATGGGCATGGACAAAAAAACAAGGCCCGTTTTCAAATACATCAGGCCTTGGGTAAGTTTTTTAGCTTGGGCCCAGCCCGAAAACAGAACTCTTGTTGTTTTGCCACACTTTTGTTGTTATTTCGCTATTATATTGCTACTATTTTATTGTTATTGTTTGGATATTATATCACTCATGTTTTATTATTAATTTTGCTACTATTTTAGAGGCATTTTGCTTGCTAACTTATGCCTATCTTAGTGTTATTTAAGTATAATTTTTAATTTATTTTCAACTTGTTGAGAAACATTTATTTTAATGTTTATAGTCTATTTGATGTATTATATTTTTAAAAAATTATTTTTATTAAAATAATAATATAAAATTTTTAATACGATCGAACAGGACTCAATTTTTAGCATTTCTATAGATTAAATTTGGACAAAATTTTAAATTTATTTTAAAAATAGGTCTAATTTTTTTCTCGATCTGAGACCGACATGATCTACTCTAAAACAAACGTAACCTAAATCGATTGATGATAGGTTGGCCCCAACCTCTTCTGACTCTTGCCCGAAACAAAACTAAAAAACATTAAACATTAGAACTACTAATATCACCGCGGCTTTCGAAGGAAACCATGTTGGCTATTATCACCTCACTTCTACCATTTTCAAAGCTTTCATATGAGTTTAAATCAATTCCAATGTGAAACCTCTTTAATTTCACGAATTATCAAATCAAATAGAAACAAAAAAGGAAACCCTAACAGATAAGAAAAGTATCAAATGGAAGAATTGAGAGAAAAGTGGAAGATGATGGATATATATAACTACCCATATTAATTACAAAGGATTTGTCAAATTCATACATTTGCCATTCAACTCTTATCTAAAAGTTCCACTGGTTAAGTGTTGGTTAGAAGTTGGATTTCATATCTAAGAGAGCTAGTAAAATAATATTAAATTTAAAAAATAAGTTTAATAGGAATATCATGACCTGATGGTTAAGGGTTGTTTACCGTCTCAAGTGTGTCCTAAGTCCAAATCGCACAAGTTATGTTTGTTGTTCGAGTTTTGTCATGTTATTATTCTCCCAAAAAAATGAGTTTAATAGTCGATTGAGCCTTAGCTCGAGACATGAGTTCAAGTGTAGTAAAGCGCATTATCCTCCTATTTATGGCAGGTTAGGTAGAGATTATGCCTAAATTGTGTCAAAAAAATGAGTTTTGATTAAAAAAAAAAGCTTGTTTAAAAATACAGGTCAAGCTTGGATTCTAATATTTAATGCTAGAGTTCATTCCAACTGTCCCATTTTTAATATCAAAATATCTTATTTTATTTTATATATTATATAATTTATATCACATAAAATTCAATTCTAAAATAATATATACTACTATAATGTAAATTGTTTATTAATGAAATAAAAATATAAAAATTATTAAATATCAAATTAAAAATAGCATAAAATATTTTTTAATATTTTTAAGAAAATAATGGATAAATCTAAAACGAGTTCAAGTTAATTATTTACAAATATAACTAGATTTAAACAAAATTTAAACTCAATATTTAAAGTAGATCTAGATTTCGGCACATAAAGACTTTTTTATATTAAATGGAATCTATAAATTTTAAAAATAATATTAGCATGGGCATAGCAGGCCCTTGCCCCCTTGGTTAAACTTAAATAGAATATTTTGAGTTTTAATCACTCCCCAATTCTTTAATATTCAATTTAAGCATTTTGTAAAACAAAATTTTTATTTTTGACCCCTTTAATATTTTAAATGTAGCACCCCAAACCCGGCCCAGAAGTTATGGCTGGATCTGGCATGCCACATCAAAAACGTTAAAAAAAAATTTTCCATTCTAAATCCAGAAAATCGTACTTGATGTTCAAAAGATTAATTCATTAAGGGTTAAAGTGAATGGAAGCTATGCACCAGGTAGGAAACCGGAAAAGAGGTGGTGAGTCCATCGGACTGCTTAAGTACCAAGCTCCCTTCGGATCCAATCCTAGACATGCATACCGCCATTGCCACACCTTAACGTCATGGATATTTCTAAGAAACCGATTTGATTAAGTCATTTTTAGGAAAAGTGATTAATTTTGGAAAAAATACTTTCATTACGGAAGCTTTGTTTGTTGTCTTGTTATTTTGAAATCAACTGTTGTTTTTGAAAACTTGCCCTAAAGCTATCTAATTTCAACAGTTAAAATAAGTATTACCTATCTTAGTAATACATATTAAAACCATTAAAAATAATTAAGCGGCCTTATTACATTTAAAAACCCAAAACTTCAAACGTAAATAAAAGGATGTCCAGTTCACCAGAAGAAAATCAAACTTTCAGAACGGGTGGCCACTCCGAATTCCCTCACAGCTCCAAGCCCACTATGGTTGGGGATTTCTGCGTCGATGAAAATAAAAGGGTGAGTTTGGGAAACTCAGTGTGTAAGGAAAACCCATTCAAAGCCCAAGTCACTCAAGCCTATTGGGGCCTAAGCCCATTCAGTATGATGGTCTTGGGCCGAGCCCTTTTCAGATTATAATAACCGGGCCTTAGCCCTTATTCAGATAACAAGATGGCTCATAGGCCCATTTCAAAATACATGCAACATCAAGAAACATATGCAAGCCCATTTGGGAGACTACTCAACCCACCAACCACTACACTCCACCGTACCAGCCATACACTCCATGTCGGGAATAGCTCAACCCACCCATTAACACTCCACAGCTTGACAAGATTTGCTTAGTTATCGATAAATTGAGGCAAAGCCTCCAGTATGTGGACAAGCCACTTTTAGTACTTCCTCCGTCAATATCCCAATCCCATGCATCATATAATAACAACATGGCATGCAGTAAATAACAACAGTCAAACATGAATTTAGATCAATTTAACCCTAGGGGTATTTCGGTAATTTTGCACCTAGGGGTATAACAGTAATTTTTCATACATAGGGGTATTATAGTAATTTAGCTGCTTTTAGGGTTTTTCATGCATATTTCTACTTTTCACGTACTAACAGAATCACTACCGAGGGTTCTTACCGAATTGGGCCCGTTGGCCCATCATTCCAATTTTGGCTCATTAAGCCCAAAAATATCGAGGGCATAGAAATTATGCACTTTGCAGTCCAAATTTTGCAGCTTACCAAAAACATTAATCGATTTACCTCACGAGCATTACTTTTCGCAAATCTACAAAATACCGGTTTTCGGCATTTCGCTTTTCGACTTTTGTCGATCCAGACTAAGAAAGAGGGTGTTAGTTACACAATTTGCTTATGACGATATCTTGATTGAGATCCACACACGAACCGCCTACAATTGGATTACTAACACATTAATCTAACTATTCAAATACAAACTACGATTAACCCCTTACAATATTCGACTAACCACACCTACAGATCATAGTAAGCTTATAAGAAATCAATAAGCAACTCATTAACAAATTTTTGTCAATGTTTACCACATAATCATAATTTCACTGCAAGCTGTCTTCCTGAGCAACAGTCACTAAATCATTTATAACCGGAGCTACGAAACTCCAAATCAAGTTCCGTAAATTTTCCCTGAAAATTGACTCATATATCTTCTATCCATAAAATTTTCAGAATTTTGGTTTAGCCAATCAATACCAGAAATTTCTCAAAGTTTCCCATGTTTCACTGTTTGACTAATCTGACCACCCTTCATTACGAATCAAATTTCTCATTGTACAGAATTCGAAATATGTTCTTGTTTATTTCATTAGAAACTAGACTCAATAAGCTTTAATTACATAATTTATTCAGCTTCTAATTCTTCTCCCACAATTTATGGTGATTTTCCAAAGTCACATTACTGCTGCTGTCCCAAGCAGATTTATTACCAAATCACTCTTTCAAACACCTATCTTGCATGCATGTTATTTAAACATGTATATCACCAATCAATCATCACATATCTATGATTTTTACTTAAGCATAATCTCCATTTCATCATTTTAAAGCACAACATGTTAGCCGATTTTTCCTTTAGCATCTAAGGCACATGCATGCTCATTTGTTTGGCTCAACTTCACATATCTTCCATTTTCATCAAAAGAACATGAAACAACAACCATTTCCTTCATTTTAATTCATGACCAAATGCTCACAACACAACCAAAAATCAAAATATACTTCAAGAGTTAAGGTAGAATCAAGAAGAACTCATGAACCTCAAAATAGAAGCAAGGTACCAAGAACTTACCTTCAATTTTCCTCCTCCTAATGACCGAATACTCAAGAGCTTTCTCCTCTCCTTTCTCTTCTCTAACTTTCAGCTATGATGAACAAAGATAGACAAAACTTTGTTCTTTTCACCCCTTTTTCTTTTAATAAAACTTCATATTTCATCCATTTAATTCTTTAATACAAAAGACATGATATTCTTATCATGAAACATTTACCTAACCCATTATCATGAAACATTTACCTAACCCATTATCATGGAACATTTACCTAACCTATTATCATGAAACATTTACCTAACCCATTATCATGGAACATTTACCTAACCTATTATCAATTTGTATCAATTTGTACCATAAATTATGGATATCAAGTGTACATTTTGTCTACAACAACATGATGGTTGGCCACTTCATGTAAAATGGGAGCTTTGTCATGCAAATCCTCCTATTTTGCACTCCTATTTATTTGGTCACTTCAATTTAGCCTATATCATTTTCAAACATTTTCACATAGGTCCTATTTCATAATTTCACCCCCTTTTTCTTATGGAACAAAAATTAACTAAAATTGTCGGGTTCTATCTTAAGTTTGGGCTTTCTAGAGGCCCACTAACATAATTAAACCTATGCCAACATTCACAGGATTCCCGAAAATTGGGGCGTTACAACTCTACCCTCCTTAAAGAAATTTCGTCCTCGAAATTTACCTAATCCAAACAAATGAGGGTATTCTTTTGCATCGTCTCTTCGGCTCCCAAACTCGAAGTTTCCTTCCTTAACTTGTTGAAAACGAGCGACCAAAGACTCATCGTTCAACCTGTTTTTCCTTAATCGATCCACCCAGTTGGCCTCACTTGCAACTCACCCAATGAGACTTCCATCATCATCTGACTCAGACGAGCAAACATTGCTCTCGGATCGAATCTGACTCTACGACTTAGAGCATCGGCTACCACATTAGCCTTGCTTGGGTGATACTCGATCGAACAATCATAATCCTTAAGCAACTCAATCCATCTCCTTTGCCTAAGGTTCAGCTCCTTCTGAGTCAACAAATACTTAAGACTCTTATGGTCAGTGTATATAATACACCTTTCTCCGTACAAGTAATGTCTCCAAATCTTAAGTGCAAATATCACTGCTGCCAACTCTAAATCATGAGTCAAATAGTTTCCCTCATGAGGCTTAAGCTATCGTGATGCATATGCAACCACCTTACCTTCTTGCATTAACACGCAACTCAAACCCACGTGTGATGCATCACTGTACACAGTAAAATCATTCCCAGACTCCGACTGAATTAACACAAGTGCTTGATGAACTTTCTTCAACTTCTCAAAAGCTTCCTGCTTTTTTTAGTCCATACAAACGGTACTCCTTTCCTTATGTGTTTTGTCAGAGGTGCTGCCATCACAGAAAAAAAAACCTTCCACAAACCTTTTGTAGTATCCTGCCAGTCCTAGAAAACTCCGTATTTCTGACAATGACCTAGACAGCTTCCACTCCAAAATCACTTCAATTTTCCGAGGGTCCACCTTAATCCCCTCAGCAGAGACCACATGTCCTAAGAAGGTTACCTCCCTCAACCAAAGTTTAGACTTGCTGAACTTCACAAAAAGTTCCTTCTCCCTTAACACTTACAAAGACTATACGGAGATGCTCATCATGTTTCGTTTGGTTTGAATATACCAGGATATCGTCAATAAAGATGACTACGAACTAATCCAAAAATGGTTGGAACACACGATTCATCAGATCCATAAATGCTGCAGGAGCGTTCGTTAGTCCAAATGGCATAACCAGAAACTCGTAATGACCATACCGAATCCTGAATGTCGTCTTTTGGATGTCTGCCTCCTTGACCCTTAACTAATGATATCCAGATCGAAGGTTGATCTTGGAGAATACAGAAGCTCCTCTAAGCTGGTCGAATAGATCGTCAATCCTTGGCAGTGGATACTTATTCTTAATCGTCGTTTGTTCAATGGCGATAATCAATGCACATCCGCATCGTACCATCCTTCTTTTTCACGAATAGCTTGGTGCTCCCCATGGAGACACGCTTGGCCTAATAAAGCCCCTATCCAACAACTCTTGAATTTGAGCATTTAACTCTACTAACTCCTTCGGTGCCATCCTATATGGTGTGATTGACACAGGCGCCATTCCAGGCAACAAGTCTATTCCAAACTCAACTTCTCGATTCGGAGGCAATCCTAGAAGCTCCTCCGGAAAAACATCTTGGAACTCCTTTACGGTCCTAACCTTATCCACTGTCAGTCCCTCCTCTTCTGACTGATTTACAAATGCCAAATAGACCTCACAACCTTTCCGAATCCACTTTTCGGCTCTTAATGCCGACACCACATTGGACAAATAATCCCTTCACTCACCTATCACCATAACCTCCTCATCCTTCGTGGTCCTTAACACTATTCGTTTAGCAGCACAATCCAGAGTTGCTTTATGCTTAACAAGCCAGTCCATTCCCAAAATGAGATCAAACTCTCCGAATGGTAACTCCATCAGATCTCCAGGGAAAATCTTACCTTGAGTTTCTAAGGGTACATTCCTATACAGTTTGTCTACCCTAACTGAGTGACCCAAGGGACTTAGTACAGATACCCCACTCACAATCTCCTCAGAGCAGTCCAAGTCGTCCATAATCCGTTCTGTGGCCTCCAACCAATATTCCGCCACATTCGGGGCTATACCAGACACGCCCCTAAAGGTCTCCGCTCCGTTAGCTCGAAGTCATTCAGAAATCGATCCTCGAATTTCGTTGCCCGAACTTGTCCCGGCAACCCTTTCCAGAACACGAAGCATTACCTGTGACAGGGCATCATCCCCTGCACCGCGGTCATGAGACTCTACCTCTGTTGTCGGTGGTACCGGTGCATCCACCGCCGGCATATGTCTCGAAGACGAAGATCTCGCTCAAGCACTTCCTCGGCTCCGTCCACGGCCTCTTGTACTCATATCGTATTATCTTGATTCTGAATTTTTATGCATCAATTAATATTCCAGTGTTTATTATAGATGTTTTATGAATCAGACAGTAGTTCAGAGTTTGTTTTCGCAGAATCGAAGTCTAGCTACAATTTCAGTCTCTTATTAGATTTTCCTATGGTTTCAGTATCATCCTATCTAGAGTATCCTAGCAGGATTTTAGTACAGACAGATAAGTCAGAAAAATATTCAGAAGAGTTTAGAGTAATACTTACAAGCTTGGCCGGAGATTCTGAATGCCACCTTCTAAAGATCTAAATTTTGAAAATCGAGTTTTTCGCATTCTTTATAAAATTTTTGCTTTCGAAAATCTTTGTTTTTGTAAACCCATTCCACAGCCGAGTTGTTGCAACCTAGGCTTTGATACCACTAAATGTAGCACCCCAAACCCGGCCCAGAAGTTATGGCTGGATCCGGCATGCCACATCAAAAACGTTAAAAAAAAATTTCCATTCTAAATCCAGAAAATCGTACTTGATGTTCAAAATATTAATTCATTAAGGGTTAAAGTGAATGGAAGTCGTGCACCGGTAGGAAAGCAGGAAAAGAGGTGGTGAGTCCATCGGACTGCTTAAGTACCAAGCTCCCTTCGGATCCAATCCTAGACATGCATACCGCCATTGCCACACCTTAACGTCATGGATATTTCTAAGAAACCGATTTGATTAAGTCATTTTTAGGAAAAGTGATTAATTTTGGAAAAATACTTTCATTCGGAAGCTTTGCTTATTGTAGTGTTATTTTGAAATCAACTGTTGTTTTTGAAAACTTGCCTAAAGCTATCTAATTTCAACAGTTAAAATAAGTATTACCTATCTTAGTAATACATATTAAAACCATTAAAAATAATTAAGCGGCCTTATTACATTTAAAACCCAAAACTTCAAACGTAAATAAAAGGATGTCCAGTTCACGGAAGAAAATCAAACTTTCGAGCGGGTGGCCACTCAATTCCCTCACGACTCCAAGCCCACTATGGTTGGGGATTTCTGCGTCGATGAAAATAAAAGGGGTGAGTTTGGGAAACTCGGTGTGTAAGGAAAACCCATTCAAAGCCCAAGTCAGCTCAAGCCTATTGGGGCCTAAGCCCATTCAGTAACAGTGGTATTGGGCGAGCCCTTTCAGATTACAATAAAGCGGGTCTTAGCCCTTATTCAGATAATGAAGATGGCCCATAGGCCCATTTCAAAATACATGCAACATTAGTAAACATATGCAAGCCCATTTGGGAGACTACTCAACCCACCAACCACTACACTCCACCCGTACCAGCCATACACTCCATGTGGGAATAGCTCAACCCACCCAAATTTAACACTCCCACAGTTGCAAGCATTCTTTCGATTAACGATAAATTGAGGCAAAGCCTCCAAGATGTGGACAAGCCACTTTCAAGTACTTCCTCCGTCAATATCCCAATCCCATGCATCATATAATAACAACATGGCATGCGATAAATAACAACAATCAAACATGAATTTAGATCAATTTAACCCTAGGGGTATTTGGTAATTTTGCACCTAGGGTATAACGGTAATTTTCATACATAGGGGTATTATAGTAATTTAGCTGCTTTTAGGGTTTTCATGCATATTCCTACTTTTCACGTACTAACAGAATCACTACTGAGGGTTCTTACGAATTGGGCCGTTGGCCCATCATTCCAATTTTGGCTCATTAAGCCCAAAAATATCGGGGCACGAAATTATGCACTTTGCAGTCCAAATTTTGCAGCTTACCAAAAACATTAATCGATTTACCTCACGAGCATTCGCACACTCACAAATCTACAAAATACCGGTTTTCGACATTTCGGCTTTTCGACTTTTGCCGATCCAGACTAAGAAAGAGGGTGTTAGTTACACACACATTTGCGACGATATCTCGATTTGAGATCCACACACGAACCGCCTACAATTGGATTACTAACACATTAATCTAACTATTCAAATACAAACTACGTATTAACCCCTTACAATATTCGGCCAACCACACCTACAGATCATAGTAAGCTTATAAGAAATCAATAAGCAACTCATTAACAAATTTTTGTCAATGTTTACCACATAATCATAATTTCACTGCAAGCTGTCTTCCTGAGCAACAGTCACTAAATCATTTATAACCGGAGCTACGAAACTCCAAATCAAGTTCCGTAAATTTTCCCTGAAAATTGACTCATATATCTTCTATCCATAAAATTTTCAGAATTTTTGGTTTAGCCAATCAATACCAGAAATTTCTCAAAGTTTCCCATGTTTCACTGTTTGACTAATCTGACCACCCTTCATTACGAATCAAATTTCTCATTGTACAGAATTCGAAATATGTTCTTGTTTATTTCATTAGAAACTAGACTCAATAAGCTTTAATTACATAATTTATTCAGCTTCTAATTCTTCTCCCACAATTTATGGTGATTTTCCAAAGTCACATTACTGCTGCTGTCCCAAGCAGATTTATTACCAAATCACTCTTTCAAACACCTATCTTGCATGCATGTTATTTAAACATGTATATCACCAATCAATCATCACATATCTATGATTTTTACTTAAGCATAATCTCCATTTCATCATTTTAAAGCACAACATGTTAGCCGATTTTTCCCTTTAGCATCTAAGGCACATGCATGCTCATTTGTTTGGCTCAACTTCACATATCTTCCATTTTCATCAAAAGAACATGAAACAACAACCATTTCCTTCATTTTAATTCATGACCAAATGCTCACAACACAACCAAAAATCAAAATATACTTCAAGAGTTAAGGTAGAATCAAGAAGAACTCATGAACCTCAAAATAGAAGCAAGGTACCAAGAACTTACCTTCAATTTTCCTCCTCCTAATGACCGAATACTCAAGAGCTTTCTCCTCTCCTTTCTCTTCTCTAACTTTCAGCTATGATGAACAAAGATGGACAAAACTTTGTTCTTTTCACCCCTTTTTCTTTTAATAAAACTTCATATTTCATCCATTTAATTCTTTAATACAAAAGACATGATATTCTTATCATGAAACATTTACCTAACCCATTATCATGAAACATTTACCTAACCTATTATCATGAAACATTTACCTAACCCATTATCATGAAACATTTACCTAACCCGTTATCATGAAACATTTATCTAACCCATTATCATGGAACATTTACCTAACCTATTATCATGGAACATTTACCTAACCCATTATCATGGAACATTTACCTAACCCATTATCAATTTGTATCAATTTGTACCATAAATTATGGATATCAAGTGTACATTTTGTCTACAACAACATGATGGTTGGCCACTTCATGTAAAATGGGAGGTTTGTCATGCAAATCCTCCTATTTTGCACTCCTATTTATTTGGCCACTTCAATTTAGCCTATATCATTTTCAAACATTTTCACATAGGTCCTATTTCATAACTTCACCCCCTTTTTCTTATGGAACAAAAATTAACTAAAATTGTCGGGTTCTATCTTAAGTTTGGGCTTTCTAGAGGCCCACTAACATAATTAAACCTATGCCAACATTCACAGGATTCCCGAAAATTGAGGCGTTACATTAAAATTTTATATTGGTCCCCAACACTGAATTTCTGATTTTGCCCATAAATATTAGATATATGAATTAGGTTATATTTTAAAAATTACAAAAAAACAATAATTTTTTGATTTTTTTTTTTTGCTTCAGTCAAACTATTCTGTTTAAAAGCAACAGAATAGTAGTTCCAGTTAAACAATACAATTGTCACAAAAGCTAATATAACATGAAAGTTAAACATTTCAATCACTAATCTAACATTCACCACCACGCCTTAAACATAACCCTACGATTAATACTTGCTGACGCTAATGTTTCTGCCATTTCATTGCCATGTTGCTGTGCTTTTGAAAATGCTATCTCACCCACACAGGCTAGTCTCATTTCCATATCTGTGAATGTAGTTTGTTGCGACCAGAATCTCCTGTCTTTGTTCAATACCCAATTATACGTCACCAGTGACCCAATTTCAACAATAATCAAACGAGTTCCCCTCCACCCTATCTCAATCTTATAATTTAAAACAATGTATCAAAGTAGTTAGATTGTTATTCCTTATTGGCCTATAATTAATTATGATGCATATATCCCACCAATAGGCATTCATTTTGACAGTTAAGTTATCTATTATTTTTGTATCAGTCATTTGCTAAACTTGATCAATAATAAACTCATGTGGTTTTTTACAAAGCTTTCATATATCTTAAGCTCTATTTTACTTTTACTCAATTTCTTTTCTTTTAATGTTATCCTCATTTCATATTATAAATTATTTGAATAAAAGAAGTTAAAGATTATCTTTGTTTCATTATTGGCCTCGGATGACCTCAAAACTTTTGAAAATTTTAATTATACCTTTAATTTTTTAATTAATTAAATCTTCAATTTTTTTTAAATTTATTGTTGAACATTTAAAATTTTAATTAGATTCTTCAATTTTTTTTTGTAAATTTTCATAAATCTCTAAAATTTTAAAAAATCTAAATTTTCATAAAATTAGTATCCTAGATTTTAGAGATAAAGCAATTGATAGGCCGATATATAATAAGTAATCAAGTATTAAGAGCAAAGAAAGATATGAAGAGAAGGCATACCTCAAAATCTGAAAATGTAGCACCTAAACCCTAACTGGAAAAGCTTCCACGTAGTCAATCACACACATCCTCATCTACTTTGATTGCTTCTTTGGTTGCCTATTTGGATTGATCAACAGTGGCTTATCGCTTTTTCGCTTGTTTATGATAGTTTTCTTACTATCAAAAACCCAAGTGCTGCCAACTCAAAAGAAAAACATTGGGCATGTATAAAGGAAAACAGATGCATGTTATCACGTTGTTCCATGCATGGCATATAGGTATAGATAGATATTAGAATTTATGCTAATATGAAATGGCTGATTAGTGTTTAGTATTCATGACTCTATTTATAGTCATGGATTGGATCTGATGAAACAACAAGAGATCATTGTATTATATGATATTAGACGTGTCGTCTTTCAGCGCATACAGGATGTCAGACATGATCCACTCAGAGCTAGCAATATTCAATCACTGAATCTCTGACTCCACAGTCCAGAGAAAAGAAAATCTTAAAGAAAACTAAAACATATTTAAGGTTAAATCACTTTGAATTTGGAAATTGTTTTTACGCTTCAACTTATTTTCGATTAAGTTAACCCTTGAAAACCAAACTTCAGGCTATGAAAACAATTATCAAGTTCTCTACTACCTCAAAACTAAAAATCACCAAGAATCACCTTTCAGTCCTCTAGACTAGGAACTTTTAATTCAAGAAAGGGCCTTTACCACTTATGCTCTCTTTTACTCCCAATTCATAACAAATCCCTGACTTCCAGCCTGACATTTTTTCACATTATTCACAATTGAACTTTGTGCTTTATCACTTTGACCTAATAGTCAATAAAACAAACACAAAATACCTTATGTCAACTGTTAAGTCAAAAAGTTATATTTTTTTGTTCTTCATCTTCATCTTTAGACATCTTCGACCTGTGCAAGGTCTCCCTTGAATCCTGATGTATGTTTTTCCTTATATTTTCCATCGACCCTTTCCCACTAGTACCAAAACCATCAGGACTTTCGTTGGACTCCCCTTGTTTTGCTAAGGCATTTCGTTTGTATAATTCTCGCAACGAAATAGGTGGCTGTGATTGTGATGGTGTAGGGATGGATTTAGAAGGAGATGGCACCAAGAAACGTCGGTAGAACTCGGAGAGATTCTTACAGGTTTCTAGTAAAGAAGCGCTTCCTGACATTGGTTTGGAATTGGGAGTCGAAGGATTTGTGGGGTTTCTGGGTCTTTTTTGGTGTTGGTTGGTTTTGACATTAGAGGAGTGGTCGTCGTTCATGGTGACGTTTTGGTGGTTCGGATCATTTGAAGAAGTGGAGAAAAGGTAGAGGAGTGAAGGGTTGGTGAGGGATCTGCGTCTGGATGTTGCGAGAAAGAGCGCCATAGCTATAGGGAGTGTAACACCCCTAACTCGAATTTGTCACCAGAACAGGGATATGAAGTATTATCAAAGTTTACAAATCAAACAGACAGAAAATACAAACATTTCATATCATATAGCATTCATGTCAAAAAGCAATTAAAATCATACATATTGTCCTTTATACGGGCCCTCGAGGCCCATATTACGCATTAGAAACAAATCGGGGCTAAATCGAAAACTCAAAAAAAAAATTCAAAAACATTTAAAATTTTCAACACTGCAGGGGTCACACAGTCATGTGGCCAGGCCGTTTGACTCACACGGTCAAGAGACACGCATGTGTCTCAGCCCGTGTGGACATTTGAATTAGGGACACACGGCCCTGTCGCAGCCTGTGTCCATGACTGTGTAACTCTCTGACTTGGTCACACAGCCAAGCCACACGCTTGGGTGCCAGGCCGTGTGAGTATACTATCTTGCATTCTTTAAAAGATACAGGGGACACACGGCCGTGTCACCTGGCCGTGTTTCATACACAGCTGAGACACACGCCCGTGTCTCTGTCCATGTGAACGAAAATAGGAAAATTTATAAGCCATTTTTCTCACCCAATAAGGCATGTACCTACAGTTAACATCATACAAATAAACAAGCCATATTATGGTATCCAAAACAAGTAAAAAATCAAGCCTTAAACATATAGTATATTCACATACAACCAATATGCCCTTAGGCACCTCAAATGAAAATTATAAACATGTTTAACCATGTAATCCATGTAACCAAGAAATCAACCAACTTTTATGTATAATTGTAACAGCCCGTTTTTTGGTCAAATCAGAACAGTGGTTTCGGGACCATAAATTTGAAGTCAAAATATTTATTTTATTATTTTAATAAGGTTTACAGATGATAGATTAATTACATGAAAGTTTCTTAAAGAAATTTTACCATTTAAATACTTAATTCGGTAAAAGGACTAAATCGCATAAAGTGCAAAAATAGTATTTTATTAGCTAAAGGTATTAAATAGCTATAGAACCTTAAATTTAAGATCCTTATGTGGTTATTAACCCATTTATAAGATAGTGGAAGTTAGTGGCATGGCATTTGGAGTAGTTATTTATGTTCATTAAGGTTATTTTTGAAAAATGGTTAATAAAGGTTAATTTAATAAAAACAAAATGATTTCTTTTTTCCATCATCATCATCTAGCTATTCTTGCTAAGGAAAAACACCATTTGAGCTTGCTAGGTTCGGCCATGGTATCCTTGGGTGTATGGTAAGTATTTTTGATCCGTTTTTGATAATTTTTACGTTTTTGAGATCGTTGCTTCGTAATCTATTTAGCCCGTACCTCCGATTTCAAAATTGTTAAAGTATTTGGATGATTCCATTGTTGAATGTTTGAGTATCTTGATATTTAATGATAGAAAATAAATATTTGATGTTAGATTAATGAGTTTTGTTAAGTGAATTTTAGTAAAAATGTTAATTTTGGACTAAATTATAAAATATGATAAATTGTGTGGTAAAAGTGTGAATAAACTAAAATTATGGGCTTCTAGTAGTAGGGGAAAAATTCTTCTAGCATGGGCTTGTCATTAATTGCATGAATTTGCAATTTTATGTGATAAGGACTAAATTGCAAAAAAGTGAAATAATAGGGGCAAAAGTATAATTTTACCAAAATATGTAAATTGTGTTAAATTGAATGAATTAATGATTAAATAAGGAAATTTTGTTATTATATAGATTGAGAAAAATGAGATCTGGATTTAGAACGGAGGAAAACAAAGTTTCAGACTAGTCTATCCAATTCGTCGTTACAGCTAACGAGGTAAGTTCTTATGCTAATAAATGTACTTAAATTGTATTATAAATGCTTATTAATTATTGAATTGAATTGAATGTTGAATGGTCATGATTACGAGCTGAAATCGATAGAGTTACGACATCTGAAAGTCCCGTACGAACCTCAAGAATAGTATAGGATACTAATGTCATGACATTAGGATCATCGAGTTGAGATTACATGTAAGACCATGCCTGGGACATTGGCATTGTAGTGTGATTATGTATAAGACCATGTCTGGGACATTGGCATTATTATACGATTACGTGTAAGACCATGTATGAGACATTGGCATCGTTAATCGATTTCGTGTAAAACTCTGTCTGGGACAGTAGCATCGATATGTGATAACATGTAAGACCATATCTAGGATATGGCATTGTACGAGATATATGTGAGTGCTGAGTATCCTTAACGATTCCAAACGGTTCAACGGGCAAAGTCAAGACGAGAATGAAAGTACAATAGAATTAAGTGATACAGGTATGTACAGAACCTATGTGTGAATCAAATGAAGGTAATTTGGCAAGTTCTTAGTGTATCATGTATATGAAATGAGAACGATTCATGTATAAGTATGTTTCATGCCAAAATATGTTTATTTGGCTATTGTAACGCCCCAATTTTCGGGAATCCTATGAATGTTGGCATAGGTTTAATTATGTTAGTGGGCCTCTAGAAAGCCCAAACTTAAGATAGAACCCGACAATTTTAGTTAATTTTTGTTCCATAACAAAAAGGGGGTGAAATTATGAAATAGAACCTATGTGAAAATGTTTGAAAATGCTATAGGCTAAATTGAAGTGGCCAAATAAATAGGAGTGCAAAATAGGAGGATTTGCATGACAAACCTCCCATTTTACATGAAGTGGCCAGCCATCATGTTGTTGTAGACAAAATGTGCACTTGATATCCATAATTTATGGTACAAATTGATACAAATTGATAATAGGTTAGGTAAATGTTCCATGATAATAGGTTAGGTAAATGTTTCATAATAATGGGTTAGGTAAATGTTTCATGATAAGAATTTCATGTCTTTTGTATTAAAGAATTAAATGGATGAAATATGAAGTTTTATTAAAAGAAAAAGGGGTGAAAAGAACAAAGTTTTGTCCATCTTTGTTCATCATAGCTGAAAGTTACAGAAGAGAAAGGAGAGGAGAAAGCTCTTGAGTGTTCGGTCACTTGGGGAAGAAAATTGAAGGTAAGTTCATGGTAGATGGCTTTTATCTTGATGTTCATGAGCTCTTCTTGATTCTACCTTAACTCTTGAAGCATATTTTGGTTTTTAGTTGTGTTGTGAGCATTTGGTCATGAATTAAAATGAAGGAAATGGTTGTTGTTTCATGTTCTTTTGATGAAAAATGGAAGATATGTGAAGTTGAGCCAAACAAATGAGCATGCATGTGCTTAGATGCTAAGGGGAAAAATCAGCTAACATGTTGTGCTTTAAAATGATGAAATGGAGATTATACTTAAGTAAAATCATAGATATGTGATGATTGATTGGTGATATACATGTTTAAAAAAAAAACATGCATGCAAGTTGTAGAAGCCCAAATTGCCCGGGCCCGATTATATCAAAACCCAACCAAACCTCTAAACCCACTAAAACCCTTAACCCATGACCCATGTACATCTACCCAAACCCATTACAAAATCCAAATATTAAACCCAATTCAAAAGCCTATTAAGCCCTCCCCCAAAAAAAAACCTAACCAAAAAAAAAAAAGAAAAAACCTAACCCAAAAAAAAAAAAAAAACCTAACCCCCCCAAAAAAAACCAAGAAACCCTAGCCACCTAGCCACTTTCCCACTTGCCCCATTTTTCCTCCCATTTTTGATATCCATTGTCTACCACCACCACCTACAAAATAGAAAAAGAAATAATAGAAAATCATGTAAAAGATGGCTATAAAAAGCCATTCAAAAATCATGTAAGGGAGGGATTTTACAAAGATTGAAAAAAAACACAAAAATCCCTTCAAATTTTGAACACAAAAGAAACATCAATAAAAAGGTTGCATCTTTTTCTTTTTTCCTCTTCTTTCGAATCTTTTTTTTCTTTTTTTTGTGTTGTTTTTTTCTTTCTTTATATATACATATATTGTTAAAAAAATTTTACCTTTTCCGGCCACCGTGGGTAGGTGGTTTACGACAACAAATGACCGACGATCGACCGGTGACCGGCCCCCCTTGGCCGGATTTCCTTTCCCCCCTCCCTTCTCTCTTCTTTCCCCCTTCTTTTTTTAGGTATTTTATATATATTATGTATATATTTTTTAATGCCATTAGTTATATATTTCTTATGTATATATTCTTAAATACTATTATATACATATATATATATATATTTTAAATATCATATTGTGTATATATTATTATTACAAATTATTACTATTGCTAATATTATTATAACTATTATTATATTAGTGTATATTTTATGTACATATGTGTATATATATATATATTTTGCACATATCATTATTTTATATTATTGTTGTAAATTTTTATGTATATATTTTTTATGTACGTTTCCTAATATTTTCTTTTATTGTAGATATTTTATTATTATTACATACTTTTATTATATGCATATATATATATGTATTTTTATGTACATATTATTATTTTATATTATTATTACCAAATATATCATTTTCCTATTTTATTATTAGTACATAAATTGTTTTTATTTTGTAAATATCATTATTATTGTTATTCTAATATTCTAGTATTCCTTGTTAATATTTTCATAAATGATATCATTTTTTTCGTCCTTTATCTTTTTTAATTTCTCACTTTAGGAATATTTTTCTCATGTTTTAATTAATTTTAAAAATAAGGCAATGTACCGATTTAATATCAAGCCATCGATTTCATCGCTATGTTGGGTGAAATTAGTTGGCTTGTGTTAAAAAGGACACCCTTTCTAAAAAAATCGAAAACTAAAATTCTCATTTTCAATCGGATCACGATTAAATATTATATTGAACTCGTATTTTGAAAATCAAGTCAACACATGTTTATGAGATACCAATTTTGGGCGTCGCGAGGGTGCTAATACCTTCCTCGCAGAATCGACTCTCGAACCCCAATTTTCTCTCGGACTTTCACGTGAGACCTAAATTTAGCCTTCTTTTTTTAAAAATAATTTTATTAGGTGTCCGATCACACCTATAAAAAAGGATCGATGGCGACTCCTTTGTTAATAAAATCGAAAGTTGGTTTTCAAATGTTTAATAAATCGCCACAATTAGCGACCAAGCGAAACTAAATTTTTTTACGTCGCTACTAGATTGGCGACTCATTGGGACCTCCATTTCGAGAGTCGAGTCGAATTAAACTCGCGTTGTCAAAATTTTCAAAGTTCCTTGTTCAAATTAACATTTAGTCGTGATCCTCAAATTTTTGTTTTCAAAAAATCATGCATTTGCATCGTGTTGTATATATTCTAACTTGTTTTATCCGGTTGTTTTTCAGCTTTAAATTTTTGTGATTTTAGTTTTGGTTTAGTTTTTTAAAGAAAACGTAAAGGTTTGCAAGTTTCTCCCCACACACCGTGCACGTGCATTTTTGTTGCATAACATGAGCTCTATACCCGGGCTCCGTCCCTGTTAAGTGAAAGTAAACGCTACGCCTTCGTGAGTTAACTTGTTCCTCCGCACAGGCTAGTGAATACTTTCGGGTTACATATGACTTATGCTTTCGTGAGTTAACTTGTCCCTCCGCATAGGCATAAGTAAATGTAATCCTCTAATTGATCTCGTAAGCCTATGATGGGCCATGACCGAGGCTCTGTACTAATCTTAGTAGATGACAGTGTAGACGATTCGAGTACCCATCTAGAACCAAAACTGCATATAGTGAACCATACGAGCCACCCAACTAGAGCTATGCCGAACCTCCGCTCGTTTAGTAGTTTCCGAAATAAGCACACGGGAAAAGCACATCTTACCTTCTATTTCTTTTACATTTGTGCTTTCTAAGTAAGGGAATCGAGTCCACTGGACCAAGTAGCTTAATTTGTTAGATTTTCCACAGTTTTTCTCTGTTTATATGTGTTGCGCTAACCAAGTTCGTTTGTCTATATTTCTATTTTTCATCATGCATCGAAGGCATCTTGTTAGGAAGGTGTTGATTAGAGATTGGTTGCCAAAAACGGGTTTCTAATGGAGGAGTCAATTATACGAGTGACCGAAACGTTGTGTAATAGACTCCTTTGATTAAGGAAATGCCTAAATAGGGGCTATCTTGAAATTAACACCAAATTTTTGCATTCCTTGCATAATTAACATTTTGATATTCATGCATTCATTCATGCATTCATTCATACATTGCATATCCCATACTCGGTCGCTGAAGATAAAATATATAATTCGCAGTTGTAATACCACAAGACTGGAACCACGTCATCCGTATAAAACGCGCCGACAAGCTAGAGTAATAGAGGCTGAATTCAATGAGAGAATTGAAAGGATGGAAAGGGCTCAAAAGGAATTACAAGAGCAACTAGCCAAATCGCAACAAGAAACGAGAGACTTAATGGTGAGATCTCGAGAGGAATCACTCGAGCAAAGAGATCAGATGGTCAAAATGATGGAGATGATGACAACTTTGGTCAAAAGAAAAGGACCCGTGCAGAACCCCGATGTTATGGAACCTCAGTCAAGAATTCACCATGATCAGGATCCACTCTATCCCCCGGGATTCACTCCACTACCCGCATATACAACACAAAGAGGGTATACTCAAGGGGAACCCACAGTCTTGGAACAACGACCTATGCCACCTGCTCCACCCACTAATCTGGGGCAAGGAATATTCGTGTCAAACCCAGGGGTAAGCCTTGTTGATCCACTAGTTCCAGATCTGGACGACCCAGCAGAGGTAGCCAAGTTGAAATTGGATAATCATGATGCAAAATATAGAAGTCTAGAGGAAAGACTCAAAGCAATAGAAGGCACTGAAGTCTTCTCCGCACTAGGTGCCAAAGAACTCAGTTTGGTACCTGATCTAATCTTGCCTCCGAAATTCAAGGCGCCTAATTTTGAAAAGTATGATGGGACAAGGTGCCCAAAAGCACATCTCATCATATTTTGTCGAAAAATGACCGGTTATGTGAAGGAGGATAAGCTACTCATACATTGCTTTCAAGATAGTCTAACAGGGTCAACTCTTCGGTGGTACAACCAACTTAGTAGAGAAAAGATTCGATCTTGGAAGGACTTGGCGTCTGCATTCTGCAAGCAGTACAAGCATGTATCAGACATGGTGCCAGACCGGATGACCTTGCAAATGATGGAGAAAAAGCCATCAAAGACCTTCAGACAGTATGCGCAGAGATGGAGCGACATCTCGGCCCAAGTGGAACCCCCACTAACAAAAACGGAGATAATCGTTCTCTTTATCAACACCTTAAAGGCGCCGTTTTATGACAAACTAGTGGGAAGTGCCACGAAGGAGTTTGCTGATATTGTAATATCTGGTGAGCTCATAGAGAATGCCGTCAAGAGCGGTAGAATGGAAGGCTCAGAAGGTTCAAAAAGGGTAGCACCTATGAATAAGAAAGAACCAGAAGCCCACATGGTGGGAATGGAAAGCCGTTATGCCTCTAATTCATATCCGAACTAACCCCGACCTCGAAATTATCCACCTCCAAATTTCTATTATCCCCCTCAAAACCCTTACTACCAAGCACCACCTCCTTCCTATCCCATTTACGCCACGAACAACCAAAGACCCATCACATAATTCCCACAAAACACGATACCCGCTCAAAGCCAACCCAGAAATGAACCAAGACCAGCAAGGCCTAATCCCGAAAGACTGCAGTTTACTCCCATCCCTGTGTCGTATGGGGAATTGTACCCAAAACTTTTGGAGAAACAGTTAATATCCCCCCATTACATGGCACCCCTTAAACCTCCATACCCAAAATGGTACGATCCAAACGCTAGTTGTGCATACCATGCTGGGAATCAGGGGCATTCTACGGAGAACTGTCTTGCCTTCAAAAGGAGAGTTCAAGGACTCATTGATGCGGGCATTTTGCGATTTGATGGTACTGGCGGTATAACCGGGAATCCATTCCCAAACCACACCGAAGAGAATGTGAGCGCAGTAGGAGAGGAAAACAAACGACAAAGTAGAAGATGGGTTTCTGAAATAAGAACACCTCTGCAGAAAATCTGGGAGGTACTAGTTGAAAAAGAGTTATCGTCTTGACGGAGTATTCGAAGGAAAAGATGCAAAAGGTCACAGTTTTTGTGAGTTCCATGGCATTGAAGGGCACGACATACAGTCCTGCGATGAGTTCAGAGGATTACTGCAAAGTATGATGGATAACAAGGAGATTAGGATCTTTTATAAAAGTGAGGAGGCCGATAGAGGAGAAATATGCGCTTCTGACAATCAATCATCAGGTTTCCTATATAGTGCCGATCGGCCGTTAATAATTTATTATGACGTGAAGAAAGAGCCGGTGAAGCCAAAAATGATAATCGAAGTACCATCTCCTTTCCCTTATAAGAACAATAAAACAGTACCGTGTAGATACGATGTTAATATTGTCACACCGGAAGTTGGAAATTCCAAAGCCATAACTGAAGATGTGGGAGAGGTAGGTCATTTTACCTGAAGTGGACGGTGCTATTCTAAAGAAATTGAACTGGTAAAGAAAAGTAGTGACTCGAAGCAAAAAGGGAAAGCAGTGATGCACGAAGTCGAAGTCGAGCAAGAAATTCCACCCGTGCAAGAAACTAAAAAGCCTGTGAACGAGGAAGAAGCTCAGAAATTCTTGAAATTTATCAAGCACAATAAGTATAGTGTGGTGGAACAATTAAGCAAGCAAACAAAGCCACGAATCTCGGTTTATCTCTACTCTTAAATTGAGCCACACCAAGCGCTTTCTTTGAAGGTGTTAAATCAAGCTTACGTAGCTAACAACATATCCGTTGAGAAGCTTGATAGGTGGGTTAACAATCTGAATGCGGACAATTTCATCTCTTTTAGTGATGATGAGATACCGCCAAATGGTAGAGGCTCGGTGAAAGCGCTGCATATCACGACTCGCTGCAAGGGCTACATAATACCAAACGTGCTCATCGATAATGGGTCAGCGTTAAATGTTATGCCATTGGCCACGCTTTCTAGAATATCGATGGATTTGTCCTACTTAAGACCCTGTCATTCCACGGTAAGGGCATTTGACGGGACAAGGCGAGAAGTTATGGGAAAGATTGAGATCCCTCTAGAGGTGGGCCCTTACATTTATGATGTCGAGTTCCAAGTCATGGACATTACACCCTCTTATAACTGCCTTTTGGGAAGACCCTGGATCCATTCTGTTGGAGCAGTCCCATCATCCCTCCATCAAAAGGTGAAATTTATCATGGACGGTTGTTTGGTCACTGTCGAGGGAGAAGAAGACATTGTCGCATCTATCTCTACCGATGCACCATACTTGGAAGTGAACAAAGACGCATTAGAATGTTCCTTTCGATCCCTTGAATTCGTCAATGCCACTTTTGTTGTTGAGGGAAACAGAATTCCGGTGCCAAAACTGTCGAAAAATACTAGAATGGGTGTCAAATTGACCGTAGGAAAGGGAGCTCGAGCGAGAAGAGGTTTAGGGAGATACCTGCAAGGAATAGTCAGGACCCTAAAGCCAGTGCACCATAAGGCCCGATACGGTTTGAGGTTCCAGCCGGACATGCGTCAAAGAAGAAAACAGTGGAAGAAGGATCAGGAGAGAAGGATCGTGAGAACTTTGGGCTGAGAAATAGAATGGGAGCCCATAACGTACCCTCCTTTGTCAAAAACATTTACATCTGCAAGAATGATATACCCCAGACAGGATAATATACAAAGCACGCTGTTATTAATTGAAAGGGGTCTTCAGAATGTCAGTATAAATGTCATTGACAAAGAAGCTAACGCAAGTAAAGACGTCTCAAGGATACGCCCTTGTCCCCTGGGTTTCAAGTTGAACAATTGGACTGCCGAGGATCTTCTTGTAGTTTATAAGTCTTCAGAGTAATGCTCAAACGTTAACATTCTGTTATGTCCTTAGATATAATAGAATTCTTTTGTAAGAGCCTGCATTCGCTCTTTATCATTCAAATGAATATCAATGAAGATGCATTTCGTCATAATCTTTCACATTATCACTAATTTCATAATCATTTTCTCATGTCATAGCCAATCCTTACATTTGCCTCATCCCATGCCATAACATTTCGTTTGTTGGTTTCAATACTTGGATGCCCCTCTATAGTTCCCTTTTCCATTCAACTTTCAGGTGCTCAGATGTCAACAGCATGAACAAACCCGTTACGAGTCCTGAAATCGATTTTGAGAAGGCTGTTTGTTTAGGAGAATTCGAAGCCGAAAAAAACGCTGAAGACTATGTCTCGTCTCCTGATTTACTAAGAATGGTGGAACAAGAGGATAAACAGATTTTGCCTCATCAAGAATCAGTTGAAACAATAAATCTGGGAACTGAAGAAAGGAGGCAAGAAGTGAAGATTGGGACTTCTATTTCAAGGGGCACCAGGCATAATTTGATTACTTTGCTCCGCGAATACAAAGATGTATTCACATAGTCATATCAGGACATGCCAGGATTGGATGAAGATGTAGCGGTCCATAAGCTCCCATTAAAGCCAGAATGCAAGCCTATTCAACAAAAGCTAAGACGGATGAGGCCTGAGATGTTGTTGAAGATAAAAGAGGAAGTCAAGAAGCAATTTGATCTTGGCTTCCTACAAGCCTCAAATATCCAAAATGGGTGGCTAACATAGTCCCGATACCAAAGAAAGACTGACAAAGTACGAATGTGCGTGGATTATCGTGACCTGAATCGAGCAAGTCCTAAAGATAATTTTCCCTTACCATACATTGATACGTTGGTGGATAACACGGCAAAACATTCATTATTTTCCTTCATGGATGGATTCTCGGGGTACAATCAGATCAAAATGGCCCCGGAAGATATGGAGAAAACTACCTTTATAACGATGTGGGGAACATTCTGCTACAAGGTGATGCCTTTTGGGTTAAAGAATGCAGGGGCAACATATCAGAGGGCTATGGTGACGTTATTCTATGATATGATGCATAAAGAAATAGAGGTCTATGTCGACGATATGATTGCTAAATCCCGAGGGGAAGAAGAGCATGTAGTGAACCTGAAGAAGTTGTTCGATAGACTGAGAAAATTCCAACTAAAGCTCAATCCGGCCAAATGTACGTTTAGAGCTACCTCAGGAAAATTGTTTGGTTTCATTGTCAGCGAGAGAGGTATTGAAGTTGATCCAGATAAAATAAAAGCCATTCAAGAGTTACCACCTCCGCGTACGCAAAAGGAAGTCAGAGGATTTTTATTGAGATTAAACTACATCGCCCGATTTGTCGCTCAACTTACCGACCAATGCGACCCAATCTTTCGACTCCTTCGAAAACATAATCCCGGAGAATGGAACGAGGAGTGCCAAGTGGCTTTTAACAAGATAAAACAGTATTTGTCTAGTCCTCCAGTACTAGTACCGCCAACTCCGGGAAGACCATTAATTTTGTATCTGACAGTGTTCGAAAATTCAATGGGTTGCGTACTGGGGCAACACGACAAGTCAGGAAAGAAAGAAAAAGCGATCTACTACCTCAACAAAAAGTTCACTGAATATGAGGCAAAATATTCGTTCATTGAGAAATATTATTGCGCTCTGGTTTGGGTAGCTCGGAGGCTCAGACAATATATGTTGTATCACACGACATGGCTAATTTCAAAGCTGGACCCAATAAAATACATGATGGAATCGCCGGCACTATCAGGAAGAATGGCACGATGGCAGATCCTCCTTTCGAAATATGACATTGCCTATGTAAGTCAGAAGTCGATAAAACGGAGCGCAATAGCTGATTTCTTAGCAACTCGAATGACAGTGGAATATGAGCCTTTAAGATTCGATTTCTCAGACGACGACTTAATGTGCATCACAGAAATAGAATCCGAGTCATCAAAAGAGAAGTCATGGAAGATGTGCTTTGATGGTGCGTCAAATGCTTTAGGGCATGGAATTGGAGCAATCCTGGTATCACCAGACGGGAATTATTATCCGTTCACTGCAAGACTAAATTTCTTCTGTACCAATAACATAGCGAATATGAGGCTGTATCATGGGACTTCGATGCGACTATTGAACAAAACATCGAAATCTTAGAGGTGTACGGGGACTCGACCCTAGTGGTTTACCAAATCATGGAGAGTGGGAAGTAAGGGACCCAAAATTGATTAAGTCTGATGATTTAGTGGCTGAATTGATCAAAGAATTCAAAGAAATAACTTCTCATTATTTCATGAGAAGAAAACCAATTGGTGATGCCTTGGCCACTTTGGCTTCAATGTTCAAAGCAAGTAGAAGCGAAATAATGCCCTCAAAATGAGCATATCTGAGGTCCCCACACTTTGTTGTAGCATTGAGAAAGAAGTAGAGACGGTCTTGGTTCCATGATATCTTACAATATATCAAGAATCAAAGGTATCCCGAACAAGCGAATGAGAACGATAAAAGAACAATTAGAAGAATGGCAGCGGGATTTGTTCTTGATGGGGATATCCTGTATAAAAGAGGAAAGGATCAGATGCTTTTGAGATGTGTGGATGATGTTGAAGCCAGAAAAATACTTGAAGAGGTCCATGAGGGAATTTACGGAACGCATGCCAATGGTTTCAATATGGCCAGAAATATCATGAGACTCAGTTATTATTGGCTGACAATGGAAAGTGACTGCATCAATTTTGCCAGAAAATGCCACAAATGTCAAATCTACGACAATAAAATTCATGTAGCCCCTTCACCCCTTCATGTCATGACTTCTCCGTGGCCTTTTTGATGTCATAGGGCCAATTTCTCCAAAAGCTTCAAATGGACATCGATTCATTTTTGTGGTTATCGATTACTTCACAAAATGGATTGAAGCCGCTTCGTTTGCCAATGTGACGAAGACTGCGGTGTGCAAGTTTTTGAAAAAGGAAATCATTTGCCGATATGGTTTGCCTGAAAGAATCATTTTAGATAATGCCATGAATATGAACAATAAGATGATGGAAGAAGTGTGCGAGCAATTCCAAATAAAGCATCACAACCCCTCGCCCTATCGCCCAAATATGAACGGGGCTGTGGAAGCAGCCAACAAAAATATTAAGAAGATCATTGGGAAAATGGTGAGACATATAAAGATTGGCACGAGAAACTACCATTTGCTTTAGATGCATATCGCACATCCGTGCGAACATCTCTGAGAGCAACTCCTTTCTCTCGGTTTATGGAATGGAAGTCATGCTACCTATTGAGGTTGAGATCCCTTCTCTACGAGTCTTAATGGAATCAAAGATAGAAGAAGCGAGAATGGGTACAAGCTCGATATGATCAGTGAACCTCATTGAAGAAAAGCGTCTCGAGGCAATTTGTCACGGCGGATGTACCAAAAAAGAATGATCGCACCCATGACAAGAAGGTACGACCAAGAGAATTCCATGAAGGAGAACTCGTCTTTGAGAAAAATTCTCCCAATACAAAAAGATCTGCGAGGAAATGGGCACCAAACGGGAAGGACCGTGCGTCGTAAAGAAGGCATTCTCGGGAGGAGCTTTGATCCTTACCGAGATGGATGGGAAAGAGTTGTCGAATCCGGTGAACTCGAGATCTTTGTGAAGAAATATTATGCTTAAGATGAAAACCGAAAAGGGCATCTTAAAAAAAAAGGGATCAAGGCGAAAACCAAAAAGGCGTCTTGATTAGTACAAAAGATTAGGATGAAAACCGAGAGGCGTCCTAATGAAACAAACCTGGCGGTCGAACGATTAGTCAAGCAGTGAGGCTACAGTATTTGAAGCATTTCTGAAAGCTCGAAATCTTCTACGCAAGAAGCCGCGCTTGAAAAGCTTTTTGATTGAGGAACGAGGAAGAATTCATGTGTTGAATATCTAGAGCATTTGTATCCGTTGAATACGATCCTTTCTTTCTTTTTGACATTTTTTACTCTCATTGTTTAACTTGCTTTGTTTGCCACATTTGAAATAGATGAATATGAAATATCATTTTTGTCCCTATCTGACCTTTTTCATGCATCTCATTATGTGTTTATTTACATGATAAATGGTGAAATGACATACTTTAAACAAAAGAAATGTTAAGCATTACCTGGATGAAAATTTGATAAGCACAAGAGTCTCAAAGTAAGAACAAAGTTCAATCGGGGGCAGAAGAATGATATCTGAGAAACGTCGATTACTCATGAAGCTTGAAAACAGGTATAAGGCCTGAAGAGAAAGTCGAGAATCAAAGCAATGAACACAGATCCTCAACAATCGTGGCTAAATGGACATACGACAAACATGCTTAAGGAGCCTTTGCATAATCATGTAGGCATAAAAGCATTTAAGACAAACATGTGCACATCATGATAACATTATACATGGCATATACAGGTACTCCAACAGAGCAAGAAATCTTGAATGAGAGTCGCACTGAATCAAAGGAAAAGACACCCGAATTCTACCAAAGGACAGGTTTTGGTATTTTGATGTTTTTAATTCATGCTTTTCAAGGAAAATCAACTCATATTGCGAGAGATGAGTTGAGCCTCAAGACACATTGAGGTATTTTTAATTGTTGTTTTCAAAATCAACTCATATTGCGAGAAGTGAGTTGAGCCTCGGGGCACTGTTGAGGTATTTTAGTTTTAAATTGACTCATATTGCGAGAGGTGAGTTAAGCCTTTTAATTTTTGTTTTCAAAATCAACTCATATTGCTAGAGGTGAGTTGAGCCTCGAGCACGTTGAGGTATTTTCAATTTTGTGTTTTAATTTCAACTCATATTGCGAGAGGTGAGTTGGGCCTCAGGACACGATGAGGTAATCTCAATTTCTATTTGTCAAGAATCAACTCATATTGCGAGAGGTGGGTTGAACCTTTTAATTTCTACTTTTTCAAAATTAGCTCATATTGCAAGAGGTGAGTTGAGCCTCGTGTCACGCCAAGGTATTTTCAATTTCATCTTCATTATTATGTTTTGAAAGAATCAGCTCATATTGCGAGAGGTGAGTTGAGCCTCGAGTCACACCGAGGTATTTTCAATTTCTTTTTCATTATTATGTTTTGAAAGAATCAACTCAGTATTGCGAGGCGAGTTGAGCCTCAGTCACACGCCGAGGTATTTTCAATTTCTTTTTCAATTTCATCTTTCAAAAAAAATCAACTCATATTGTGAAAGGTGAGTTGAGCCTCGTGACACTGTTGAGGTAATTTCAATTCTGTTGTCAAAAATCAACTCATATTGCGAGTGGCGAGTTGAGCCTCAAGTCACACGCCGAGGTATTTTCAATTTCATTTTTCAATTTCTGCCTTTCAAAAAAATCAACTCATATTGCGAGAGGTGAGTTGAGCCTTAGGACTGTTGAGGTAATTTCAATTTCATTGTCAAAAAGTCAACTCAGATTATGAAGCGGCGAGTTGAGCCTCGAGTCACACTGCCGAGGTATTTTCAATTTCCATTTTTCAATTTCTGCCTTTCAAAAAAAAAATCGACTCATATTGCGAGAGGTGAGTTGAGGTTTGGCTCACGCGCTGAGCTATTTTCAATTTCTGTCTTTCAAAAAAATCAACTCATATTGCGAGAGGTGAGTTGAGCCTCAGATCACACGCCGAGGTATTTTCAATTTCTGTTTTTCAATTTCTGTCTTTCAAAAAAATCAACCCATATTGCGAGAGGTGAGTTGAGCTTCAGATCACACACTGAGGTATTTTTTTTTACTTCAATTTATATTTTTCAAAAATCAACTCATATTGCAAGAGGTGAGTTGAGCCTCAGATCACACGCCGAGGTATTTTCAATTTCCATTTTTCAATTTCTGTTTTCAAAATTCAACTCATATTGCGAGAAATGAGTTGAGCCTCAAGACACGTTGAGGTATTTTCAATTTTTGTTTTCAAAAAATCAACTTATATTACGAGAGGTGAGTTGAGCCTTGGCTCATGCGCTGAGCTATTTTCAATTTTTGTCTTTCAAAAAAAATCAACTCATATTGCGAGAGGTGAGTTGAGCTTGAGATCACACATCGAGGTATTTTTTCAATTTATATTTTTAAAAAATCAACTCATATTGCGAGATGTGAGTTGAGCCTCGGTCACATGTCGAGGTATTTTCAAAATCTTTTTCAAATTACTTTTCAAAAATCAACTCATATTGAGAAGTGAGTTGAGCCTTGGCTCACGTCTTTGAGCTATTTTCAATTCTTTTTTTTTCAAAAAATTCAACTCATATTGGGAGAGGTGAGTTGAGCTTTTAATTCTGCGAGAGTTGAGTTGAGTCTTTTAATTTCATTTTTCAAAAATCAACTTATATTGCGAGAGGTGAGTTGAACCTCCATTCACATATCGAGGTATTTTCAAAATCGCTTTTCAAGTTACGTTTCAAAAATCAACTCATATTGCGAGAGGTGAGTTGAGCCTTGGCTCACGTATTGAGCTATTTTCAATTCTGTTTTTAATGTCTGCTTTTAGAGAGTCAATTCATATTGCGAAAAATGAGTTGAGCTCGGGATCACATGCCGAGTAGAGAATAAAGATTGAAGGCGATTGAAGACGCCGATTTTGTCTCCTTAAAGTTGCAATGGAGTTGATCGAGGCATCGGATCTTGCCTTTTCGAGTCACGAGAGAAGACCAAAACCTTATCTCACTGAAGCGATAGAAGAGCATATTGAAGTTGTAGATCTTATCTTTCGAGTTACGAGTGAAGCGGATCGAAGCCACAAATCTCATATCCTTGAAGTTACATTGGAGCAGTTGAAGCTATAAGGCATATCTCGAATTTGCAGTGGATTGAACCAAAGCTACAAGATGCGGTGGATGAAAGGACTAACTAAACAAGAAGAGTTCCAAAGCAAGTCAAGACCTAGCAAAACCGGGCAAGTTTGGTCTTCTTGAAAGTCTTTGCTCTATTATCGTTGCACGACAATGAGCAAAGAGGGCAACTATAAAGCCCAAATTGCCGGGCCCGATTATATCAAAACCCAACCAAACCTCTAAACCCACTAAAACCCTTAACCCATGACCCATGTACATCTACCCAAACCCATTACAAAACCCAAATATTAAACCCAATTCAAAAGCCCATTAAGCCCTCCCCAAAAAAAAAACCTAACCAAAAAAAAAAAAGAAAAAACCTAACCCAAAAAAAAAAAAGAAAAACCTAACCCCCAAAAAAAAACCACGAAACCCTAGCCACCTAGCCACTAGCCACTTGCCCACTTGCCCCATTTTTCCTCCCATTTTTGATATCTATTGTCTACCACCACCACCTACAAAATAGAAAAAGAAATAATAGAAAATCATGTAAAAGATGGCTATAAAAAGCCATTCAAAAATCATGTAAGGGAAGGATTTTACAAAGATTGAAAAAAACACAAAATCCTTCAAATTTTGAACACAAAAGAAACATCAATAAAAGGTTGCATCTTTTCTTTTTCCTCTTCTTTCGAATCTTTTTTTCTTTTTTTGTGTTTTTTTTTCTTTCTTTATATATACATATATTGTTAAAAAATTTACCTTTTCTACCACTGTAGTGGCGGTGGCAAACGACAACAATGACCGACGATCAACCGGTGACCAGCCCCCTTGGCGGATTTCCTTTCCCCCTCCCTTCTCTCTTCTTTCCCCTTCTTTTTTAGGTATTTTATATATATTATGTATATATTTTTAATGCCATTAGTTATATATTTCTTATGTATATATTCTTAAATACTATTATATACATATATATATATATATATTTTAAATACTATATTGTGTATATATTATTATTACAAATTATTACTATTGCTAGTATTATTATAACTATTATTATATTAGTGTATATTTTATGTACATATGTATATATATATATTTTGCACATATCATTATTTTATATTATTGTTGTAAATTTTTATGTATATATTTTTATGTACGTTTCCTAATATTTTCTTTTATTGTAGATATTATTATTATTATTATTACATACTTTTATTATATGCATATATATATGTATTTTTATGTACATATTATTATTTTATATTATTATTACCAAATATATCATTTTTCCTATTTTATTATTAGTACATAAATTGTTTTTATTTTGTAAATATCATTATTATTGTTATTCTAATATTCTAGTATTCCTTGTTAATATTTTTCATTAATGATATCATTTTTTTCGTCCTTTATCTATTTTAATTTCTCACTTTAGGAATATTTTTCTCATGTTTTAATTAATTTCAAAAATAAGGCAATGTACCGATTTAATATCAAGCCATCGATTTCATCGCTATGTTGGGTGAAATTAAATTGGCTTGTGTTAAAAAAGGACACCCTTTTAAAAAAAATCGAAAACTAAAATTCTCATTTTTCAATCGGATCACGATTAAATATTATATTGAACTCGTATTTTGAAAATCAAGTCAACACATGTTTATGAGATACCAATTTTGGGCGTCGCGAGGGTGCTAATACCTTCCTCGCTCATAACTGACTCCCAAACCCCAATTTTTCTCTGGACTTTCACGTAGACCTAAATTTTGCCTTCTTTTTGTTTTAAAATAATTTTATTAGGTGTCTGATCACACCTATAAAAAAGGATCGGTGGCGACTCCCTTTGTTAATAAAATCGAAAGTTGGTTTTCAAATGTTTAATAAATCGCCACAATTAGCGACCAAGCGAAACTAAAATTTTTTTTTACGTCGCTACACAAGTTATGTGTGAAAGAGTGATTTGGTAATAAATCTGATTGGGACAGCAGCAGTAATGTGACTTTGGAAAATCACCATAAATTGTGGGAGATGAGTTAGAAGCTGCATAAATTATGTAATTAAAGCTTAATGAGTCTAGTTTCAAATGGAATAAACGAGAACATATTTTGAATTCTGTACAATGAGAAATTTGATTCGTAATGAAGAGTGGTCAGATTAGTCAAACAGTGAAACATGCGAAACTTTGAGAAAAATCTGGTATTGATTGGCCAAACCAAAAATTCTGAAAATTTTATGGATATAAGATATATGAGTCTATTTTCATGGAAAATTAACGGCACTTGATTTGGAGTTTCATAGCTCCATTTATAAATGATTTAGTGACTGTTGCTTAGGAAGACAGCTTGCAGTGAAATTATGATTATGTGGTAAACATTGACAAAAATTTGTTAATGAGTTGCTTATTGATTTCTTATAAGCTTACTATGATCTGTAGGTGTGGTTGGCCGAATATTGTAAGGGGTTAATACGTAGTTTGCATTTGAATAGTTAGATTAACGTGTTAGTAATCCAATTGTAGGCGGTTCGTGTGTGGATCTCATCAAGATATCGTCATAAGCAATGTGTGTAACTAACACCCTCTTTCTTAGTCTAGATCGGCAAAAGTCGAAAATCGAAATGCCGAAAACCGTATTTTGTAGATTTGCGAGTGTGCGAATGCTCGTGAGGTAAATCGATTAATATTTTGGTAAGCTGCAATGTTTGGACTGCAAAGTGCATGATTTCTATGCCCTCGATATTTTTGGGCTTAATGGGCCAAAATTGGAATGATGGCCAACAGGCCCAATTCGGTAAGAACTCTCGATGCGTGATTACGTTAGTACGTGAAAGGTAGGAATATGCATGAAAAACCCTAAAATAGATAAATTATTGAAATACCTTTAAAAGTGGAAAATTTACAGTTTTACTCTTAGTAGATAAATTACCAAATACCCCTAGGTTAAATTGACCTAAATGCATGTTTGACTATTGTTATTTCTTGCATGCCATGTTGTTCTTATCTCGATGCATGGAATGGGATATTGACGGAGGAAGTCTGAAAGTGGCTTGTCCACGTCTTGGAGGCTTTGCCTCAATTCTCGTTAAGCGAGCTGACAAGGTTGCAAGCGTGGAGTGTTAAATGGGTGGGTTGAGCTATTCCCACATGGAGTGTATGGCTGGTACGGTGGAGTGTAGTGGTTGGTGGGTTGAGTAGTCTCCCAAATGGGCTTGCATATGTTATTGATGTTGCATGTATTTTGAAATGGGCCTATGGGCCATCATTATCTGAATAAGGGCTAAGGCCCGTTTATTATAATCTGAAAAGGGCTCGCCAAGTACCATTATTACTGAATGGGCTTAGGCCCAATAGGCTTGAGCTGACTTGGGCTTTGAATGGGTTTTCCTTACACCGAGTTTCCCAAAACTCACCCTTTTATTTTCATCCACGCAGAAATCCCCAACCATAGTGGGCTTGGAGCTGTGAGGGAATTGAGTGGCCACCTGCTCAAAGTTTGATTTTCTTACGTGAACTGGACATCCTTTTATTTACTTTTGAAGTTTTGGGTTTTAAATGTAATAAGGCCGCTTAATTATTTTTAATGGTTTTAATATGTATTACTAAGATAGGTATTACTTATTTTAACTGTTGAAATTGGATAGCTTTAGGGCGTTTTCAAAAACAACAGTTGATTTCAAAATAACACGACAACAAGCAAAGCTTCCATAATGAAAGTATTTTCCAAAATTAATCACTTTTCCTAAAATGACTTAATCAAATCAGTTTCCTAGAAATATCCATGACGTTAAGGTGTGGCAATGGCGGTATGCATGTCTAGGATTGGATCCGAAGGAGCTTGGTACTTAAGCATCCGATGGATTCACCACCTCTTTCCGGTTTCCTACCGGTGCTGACTTCCATTCACTTTAACCCTTAATGAATTAATCTTTTGAACATCAAGTACGATTTTCGGACTTAGAATGGAAAATTTTTAACGTTTTGATGTGGCATGCCGGATCCGGCCATAACTTCTGGGCTGGGTTTGGGGTGCTACAGCTATAATGAGGTATGAATTGAATGATATGTGAGATATGAGTTATAGCTGTTTTAACTAAATATACATATGGCATATAGTGTGTGAAATACCTTTATTTGATGATATTTCACATCCTTCACTTGACTAAAGAAAAGGTGATGGAAATTGAATTGTATAAAGTCATATATATGATTGCTTATGCATATAAAGATGTGAATGAATTGATAAGAAGTATTCAAATCATACGTGTTTTGAATGAATAAACTCATGAAAATCTTGATCATCTGTGTGCATGAATTTGAGATTGAATGGTGAAATCATATGAATTATATCATGTTTTGAGTAATTGTTTAAAATATGGTTATTTAATAATATGAGTTTATTACCATACGAGCTTACTAAGCTTTATAGCTTACCTTGTGTTATTTTTCTATGTTTGATAGTGATTCGAACGTTCGCTCGGGTTGGAAGTAGGGGAAGATCGCATCACACTATCCGATTTTTTATTTCTATATTTTTACACTTATGATTTGGTTATATGGCATATATAGGCTTGAGTCTTTTTTATAAAGGTTTTGGTGATGTATTTGCTTATTTTATATAGCTTATTAAACACTTATGTTTGATGTGTAATTTGCCTTGTGTAATGACATAATATGGTAAGCTTTGGTATAATTTAAGATGATGTTTGGATGCCATTTTGGTTTAGTAAATGCTTGATGATTTAGGTTGTGTCTAAATATGGATATTGGTTAAAGTATCAATTTGATTTGGTATGTTTTTGGTTGTGGAATTTAGTAGTGAAAAGGATGATGTATAAATGGCATGATATGTGTATGAAATATCATGTTTTGGTTGCCTATTAATGTATTGAAATGGTACCAAATTTGGTTACTTTGTGTGCTTGAGAGTAAGGTGGAAAATTGGCTTTACAAATGGCCTATTTTTGTCCACACAGGCAGAGACACGAGCGTGTGTCTCAGCCGTGTGCGACATGTGTCCCCTAGGGTACCTTTTTGAATTAAGTCAGTATACCCTACAGGTTTGGCACGGCTTAGACACACGGGCGTGTCTACTAGCCGTATGTGACACACGAGCTGGCACATGGGTGTGTGGCCGGCCGTGCGGCTAAGTCAGTAACCTCCCTAATTTTCCCACGGCTATGGCACACGGGCGTGTCTTCGACCGTGTGGTACAAATTTTGTAAGTTTCTCAAAGTTTGTGAATGTTATCGGTTTAGTCCCGAACCACTTCTAAGCATGTTTTAAGGTCTCGTAAGACCTTAGAAGGGACAATTTGATTGAGATGAATGTATTTTGATATTGAAATGCATAAATTTATGTGAATGATGTGTATTGATCAGTAATACCTCTTAACCCTATTCCGGCGACATATACAATAATTGCATTAATACACAACATGTAAATCATTTACCAAAACTTACTAATTGGTACCAATTGTACCACTTATTCAATAGCGTCAAATACATATACACTTACTATAGCATAGTACCAAATCACACCAAGTTATAAAACATACCTCATATGCATATTCAACTACTATTTTACCTTTCATCATTCAACCACAAATCATTCTACACATCAATATTATAGGCAAATTATGTACATACCAAAATACCAAAACACAAGACAAATAAGTAGCTAATCTCAACAAAACACATATAGGCCAACATTTAGCCAAAATAACCTATACATGCCATTATAACCAAAATCAAAACATCCGAAAGTACCAATAGAACCGATGGATAGTGTGATATAGCTCCGACAAGCTTCTAACCCAATCGAGCTTCTGATAATCTATAAAGTAAGGGAAAAACAACTACGTAAGCAATGAATGCTTAGTAAGCCCGTATAAACTTTAAAAATAATATTCCATTTCATCAATGAACTTTATAGATTAAATATAAACCTATACCAATGCCTCAAGATTTGTCAACTACATAACCATCAACTCATAAATGAGTAAGTCTATCAACATCATATATATATTTTCATTCCTAACTTAATAGGATTTTATAAACATTATACATCATTATTAACCTTTTCATAGAACTATGAATTAATTCTTTTACTTACTTACCATTCCATTTAGTAAGCATAAACTTAAATAACATTATCAACTCACTGATTAGTATATTTATTCACATCGTAGGTAAGTTCATCCATAACATACGTAATTTCTCATATATAAGTACATCATTCAATTCATCAATCCCTTTTTTGACATATCATATTTCAATAATGAACTTATTGTTTCATTACCTTTTCTTACTCATTTCATTTGTATAATACCAGATATAAGCATAAACATCAATCATGATCTCAAGTTTTACATAAGCCTAATCACCATTATCAATATACAAGTTAGTGCATTTAAATATACAACTCATTTGGAGTCAATCACATGATAAACCCTTTTATAAGAAAATTCACCTTTTGAATCATACAAGCTTTTCATGAACATAGGCATATTCTCATTTTTGTCATTTACCATTTCATTGTATATCATTAATATTAAACATGATATAATGTAACCATAATCTTAGCAAAAACCTAAGCATCATCCACAATCTCAACTATTGAATTCATTTATGTTCAGATCAATATTCAATAAATAACAAATCTTTCAAAATTCATTGAACAGATTATCTTACCGAGATTTTTCATTCGAAGAATGACTTACAAATAATAGTACACCATCAACAGAAGCTCATAGAGCTGGTCTACCAGAACACACCAACAGAAGCTCGTAAAAGCTAATCCACCCAAATCACTCCAAACAGAAAGTAAAAGCGAGAGTTCGCGACAAATGCTGAACCCCAGTTTACTTGGGTAATATGTAACGCCCCAATTTTCGGGAATTCTGTGAATGTTGGCATAGGTTTAATTATGTTAGTGGGCCTCTAGAAGGCCCAAGCTTAAGATAGAACCCGATAATTTTAGTTAATTTTTGTTCCATAAGAAAAAGGGAGTGAAATTATGAAATAGGACCTATGTGAAAATGTTTGAAAATGCTATAAGCTAATTTGTAGTGGCCAAATAAATAGGAGTGCAAAATAGGAGGATTTGCATGACAAACCTCCCATTTTACATGAAGTGGCCAGCCATCATGTTGTTGTAGACAATATGAGCACTTGATATCCATAATTTATGGTACAAATTGATACAAATTGATAATGGGTTAGGTAAATGTTCCATGATAATGGATTAGGTAAATATTCCATGATAATGGGTTAGGTAAATGTTCCATGATAATGGTTTAGGTAAATGTTCCATGATGGAAATTTCATGTCTTTTGTATTAAAGAATTAAATGGATGAAATATGAAATTTTATTAAAAGAAAAAGGGGTGAAAAGAACAAAGTTTTGTCCATCTTTGTTCATCATAGCCTAAAGTTAGAGAAGAGAAAGGAGAGGAGAAAGCTCTTGAATGTTCGGTCACTTGGGAAGAAAATTGAAGGTAAGTTCATGGTAGTTTGCTTCTATCTTGATGTTCATGAGTTCTTCTTGATTCTACCTTAACTCTTGAAGCATATTTTGGTTTTTAGTTGTGTTGTGAGCATTTAGTCATGAATTAAAATGAAGGAAATGGTTGTTGTTTCATGTTCTTTTGATGAAAAATAGAAGATAGGTGAAGTTGAGCCAAACAAATGAGCATGCATGTGCCTTAGATGCTAAGGGGAAAAATCGGCTAACATGTTGTGCTTTAAAATGATGAAATGGAGATTATACTTAAGTAAAATCATAGATATGTGATGATTGATTGGTGATATACATGTTTAAATAACAAGCATGCAGGTTAGGTGTGAAAGAGTGATTTGGTAATAAATCTGCTTGGGACAGCAGTAGTAACGTGACTTTGGAAAATCACCATAAATTGTGGGAGATGAGTTAGAAGCTGCATAAATTATGTAATTAAAGCTTAATGAGTCTAGTTTCAAATGGAATAAACGAGAACATATTTTGAATTTTGTACAATGAGAAATTTGATTCGTAATGAAGAGTGGTCAGATTAGTTAAACAGTGAAACATGGGAAACTTTAAGAAAAATCTGGTATTGATTGGCCATACCAAAAATTCTGAAAATTTTATGGATAGAAGATATATGAGTCTATTTTCAGGGAAAATTAACGGCACTTGATTTGGAGTTTCGTAGCTCCAGTTATAAATAATTTAGTAACTATTGCTCAGGAAGACAGCTTGCAGTGAAATTATGATTATGTGGTAAACATTGACAAAAATTTGTTAATGAGTTGCTTATTGATTTCTTATAAGCTTACTATGATCTGTAGGTGTGGTTGGCCGAATATTGTAAGGGGTTAATACGTAGTTTGTATTTGAATAGTTAGATTAACGTGTTAGTAATCCAATTGTAGGCGGTTCGTGTGTGGATCTCGTCAGCATATCGTCGCAAACAGGTGTGTAACTAACACCCTCTTTCTTAGTTTAGATCGGCAAAAGCCGAAAAGCCGAAATGCCGAAAATCGGTATTTTGTAGATTTGCGAGTGTGCAAATGCCTGAGGTAAATCGATTAATGTTTTTGGTAAGCTGCAATGTTTGGACTGCAAAGTGCATGATTTCTGTGCCCTCGATATTTTTGGGCTTAATGGGCCAAAATTGGAATGATGGGCCAACGGGCCCAATTCGGTAAGAACCCTCGGTAGTGATTCTGTTAGTACATGAAAGGTAGGAATATGCATGAAAAACCCTAAAATAGATAAATTATTGAAATACCTTTAAAAGTGAAAAATTTACAGTTTTACCCCTGGGAGGTAAATTACCGAAATACCCCTAGGGTTAAATTGACCTAAATGCATGTTTGACTGTTGTTATTTACTGCATGCCATGTTGTTATTATCGATGCATGGGATGGGATATTGACGGAGGAAATCTTGAAAGTGGCTTGTCCACGTCTTGGAGGTTTTGCCTCAATTATTGTTAATGAGCAGCAAGGCAAGCAATCGTGGAATGTTGAAATTTGGGTGGGTTGAGCTATTCCCACATGGAGTGTATGGCTGGTACGGGTGGAGTGTAGTGGTTGGTGGGGTGAGTAGTCTCCCAAATGGGCTTGCATATGTTATTGATGTTGCATGTATTTTGAAATGGGCCTATGGGCCATCTTATTATCTGAATAAGGGCTAAGGCCCGGTTATTTAATCTGAAAAGGGCTCGGTCCATTACCTTTATTACGTGAATGGGCTTAGGCCCAATAGGCTTGAGTGACTTGGGCTTTGAATGGGTTTTCCTTACACTGAGTTTCCCCAAACTCACCCTTTTATTTTCATCCACGCAGAAATCCCCAACCATAGTGGGCTTGGAGTCGTGAGGAATTGAGTGGCCACCGTTCTAAAAGTTTGGTTTTCTTCGGTGAACCGAACATCCTATTATTTACGTTGAGGTTTGGGTTTTAAAATGTAATAAGGCCGCTTAATTATTTTTGATGGTTTTATATGTTTTATTAAGATAGGTAATATTTATATTTAAGCTGTTGAAATTGGATAGCTTTAGTAGCGTTTTCAAAAAGCAAGAATTGATTTCAAAATAACACAAAATAAGCAAAGCTTCCACAATGAAGATATTTTCCAAAATTAATCACTTTTCCTAAAAAGGACTTAATCAAATCGGTTTCCTAGAAATATACATGACGTTAAGGTATAGCAATGGTGGTTTGCATGTCTAGGATTGGATCCGAAGGGAGTTTGGTACTTAAGCAGTCCGATGGACTCACCTCCTCTTTTTCGGTTTCTTACCTGGTGCACAGCTTCCATTCACTTGGTTAGTTTGACAAAATTCGGCTTTTTAAAACACTAAAAAGGGAACACGGGTTTTTGACTTCAAAGTGGCACGTCGGATTCAGCCTTAACGTCTAGGCCGGGGTTGGGGTGCTACATAATATGCCGATATCTCCCTCCAATACCATTTCCACTACAAACCTCCGTCATACACCAAAACACGAATGTACTCAAATCTCGCATTCAATTCAAACCGAATATCTAATTCAATATTATAATTAAAATAATAATTCATTTCCAAAAATAGAATATATATAATACCAATCACCAATTAATAAAAAAATTAAATTTAACCGTATGAACTTACCTGGCTAAATTGCAGAAATTCCAAGATTTAGGGGTATTTTAGTGATTTTCTATTTTTCTCAATTTTGTACATTAATAATTTCATTCAATATATTAATTTAGGCAACAAAACAATTCATTTCATGCAATTTAGTCAATTTTACTTTTATTCAATTTAGTCCCTAAGCCCAAAAAATGCAAATTAACCATTTTTACCCAAAATTGAGCTTAGCCAAAAGTTCATAGCTCCAAATACAGCCCATATTTATGAAAATTTCACATCAAATCATTGTACTTTTATTAATTTAACAATTTAGTCCCTGATCGATAAATTTATCAAAAATCACTTAACAAAATACTTTTAAATAACAATTAATATCTAATATTCATCATTTAACATAAAAAAATCACAAGATTCATCAATGGCAACATTTAAAATCTTTAACAGTTTCAAAATTGAAGGTAAGGGCTAGCTGGACCTAGTTGCAACGATCTTAAAAACATAAAAAATATAATAAATAGGATTGATTATACTCACATGTAAAGGAAATAAGCCAAAACCGAAACCTCCTCCACAGCTATGGCGTTCGGTGGAGTGAAAAGGAAGAAGTGAAATTGCCATTGAATTTATATTATTTAATTCATTTCCAACCATTATTTTGACCCACTCATTATTTCTGGCTTAATTATCACTTAAGCCCTTCCTCATTTATTAATTAAACCATCTAATCACCTGAATTTATTAATTAACAAGTTTTGCACCTTTTTTAATTTGGTCCTTTTCTCTTAATTAACTATCAAAACGTTAAAAATTTTTAACAAAACTTTAATACCACCTTAATGACACTCCGTAAATATTTATAAAAATATTTACGGCTCGATTTATAGAAACGAGGTCCGAATATCTCATTTTCTAAAATCACTTGACCTTAGGGTCAAACCACTTAAACTTAATAAATCGTTTATATGACATATATTATCATGTCAAAAACCTTTTCAAAGTCACAATTAACTCGTAAATATTAATTAAATATAATATTTTCAAACTTACTCATTGGATTTGGTGACCCCCAAATCACTGTTTCCGACACTACTAAAAAACGGATTGTTACAGGAAGGGTGATAGAAACTAATTCCCATAAATGAAGAATTAAGAAGAAGAGAATAAGAATATTGATTCATTCAATAACAAATAGCATGCATCCCTTCTTTCCTCTATTAACTTTTACATCGAGGAAAAAGGCTTGCCTCCTGGAAACAAAAAACAATTACAAGCCATTCATGGAGTTAGGCAAAATACAACGCATTTTAATTATAGCCATAACAACTATAAATTATATAGAATTCTACTCCTAATGAACATTAGAGTTTTAATACAACTAAAAATTCCTAGTTATTTATGACTCGACTATAGACCAATTCCCTTTTTATTTGGGAGTATTGAATACACCGATAATTCTGAGCTTCACGTTACTCTTCCCAAGAGACATGTCAGATATAGGGCATCCCAGTTCAATTGAATGGGATGACAGTTTCTCATTCCTAATCTGTAAAATAATAATTTCGATCAAATCACACATCGTAATATACTAGACCCTCTAATTCTTTAAGAGATTTGTCTTATGTATCTCATTTGATATCTTCATAAAATAAAAGGTTAAATTCAAAATTTAAACGCAACAAAAATATCAAAACCATAATTTATTATAAATTCGAAAAACCCTACAGGCAATCTTATTAGCTACCTCAATGAGATTTGAATTCAACCATCAACCTTAAGTTTTATTACATTATTTGAATGAATTCATTATCTATTCACAAGAAATTATATTGATATTTATTTTTTTTATACATTAATACAATCTAAAAAGCTCACACACCTAGAGATGCACTCACTTATTTAACCACACAAGTAAAATTTGTGGACTGATCCTCTAAACTTCGTAACTGTTGTGAACATCTTTAACCAATTAAACAAATGTTGGGTTGTATATTAATATCCAATATACTAATGAAAGAGATTATATTTATATTCATCATCGGCCAATAATTAGTTTCGATGCATATATCCTCAATATACTAATTAAATAGATTATATTGATATTTTTGGTAATAGATTATAGGTTGAATTCTTTCATCAGTCTCTATACTTTGTGAAATTTGTGGATTTAATCATTATACTTTAATTTGTCATTTTTAGCCCTTGAATTTTTCAAAATTTAAAATTTCGGTCCTTACCTAATGATAACTATTAAATTCATTCAATTTTGTCATTTCCAAAATCTAATGTGGGAAACATATTATCATATGTGTAATGTCATGTTATGAAGTTATTTTCACAAATTACTCACCAAAAATTCAGTTAATGGATTAATGACAGTCATTTCTGTCAAGATTGAAATTTCAAATTTTGATGATATAAGGACTTAGAATGATCTAATTGGAGAATATGGACTAAATCTAGAATTGTACGCATGGTACAAGATTAGTAATTGAATTTAACCAAAACTATTTAACTTCTATTGTTTGGGTCTAGACTAGATTTAAAATTCGAAAAGTATGGGGACTAATTTTGGTCAAATTAAAATACAAGAACTAAATGCATAAAGACTAATAACAAAATTCAACTTAGATTATATTGTTATTTATTATTGGCCTCGAACCATAAATCTGCATTAAAATGGGAACTCTAAATTGACACAAGAATGCATTTGATAGTACATTTCTTTAGGGGCGAAGCCAGAACAATTTTTTAGAGGCGGATGAAATTTTAATTTTTTATAATTTATATCTTTATAATTTTTAAAGGACTAAATCATATTTTTATAATTTTAGGGAGGCCAAAGTGCAATTTTACATTTATTAATTTAAAATTTTAAAAAAATTTAAGGGCCTAAATAGTAATTTTACATTTTAAGGGAAATCAGCGCTGCCAACCCCCCTAGATTCGCCTCTGCATATCTTTTTCATTGATGAACCTTTGGTTTGCACTTATTTAAAATAATTTTGTTTTATGTTGGAATAGACATTGAGATAGAAGTTATAAAAGATAGTTTTGGTTAGAACAAAGAATTGGACAGGAAATTTTGTGACAAGATAAAACAAGAAGTAATCTAAGGAAAGCAATGAACCCACAATATTTGTTAACGCAGTTCAGATTCATCAATTCTACATTTGTGTAACATTGCTTAGAGAATGATCCTTAGTTAATAATTCATTCAATACAACTATTGGCTAAAACACCCTTACATCGATAAATATTTACAACCCAATATGTTGAAAAAATAAGTTATAAAAACAATGAACTTTGCATAAAAGGAGTTTAAATTTTGTTCGAAAAATCAAACATTGTTGTATTTATAGTACTAAACCCTAAACCAAATTATTACCTATGTTTTGAGCAAGGCGATTTAAGTCATTTTCTAACTTTCTACCAAACGATCTTCTCCGCTATTTTTAAACATTAACTTGCGAATGCACAGAGTGTAAACTTTGATTAACTTTTAGTGAGAAAGCTAATTTATCATTCAACTCTTATCTAAATTTACATTTATAGTAAATTCCACTGGGTTAATTGTTCGATATTCATCTAAATTAGAAGTTGGACTTGATATTTAAGAGAGGTTAAACAAAAATATTAAAATTAAAAATAAGTTTGATTAAAATTACGGGTCAAGCTAGGACTATTTGTAATATTGAAATATACTATTTTATATATTATATAATTTATATCATATAAAATTTAATTCTAAAATAATGTAAGCATTACAAAATATGTTTATTCATGCTTAAAACTTTAATGAAATAAAAAATAAAAAAATAATTAAAAATCAAATTGAAAATAACATAAAAAAATTTTAAAAAAACGAGCTTAAATTTGAAATGATCACTAAACCCTAGTTTTATCTTTCTTTTATCTACCTAACCTGATTATTTTTACTGTGATTTATGTATATATAATTGACTATTGTATTTAAAGTAGTTGATCCATACCAACAAGCGTTTAAGTACAAAAAATAAATAATGGTAAAGCACATCCAGCTTTTAAAAAGAAAAGAACTTAAAAGCAATATTATTAGCATCAACCTCACAAGAATTAATCAAAGATTTATATCTAAAATATTAAAAGAAACAAAATTAAAATGAATAATGTGTATGTTCCGTTGCATATTGCTTAACTTTATATTTCTCATTCCATGCATACTATCAAAACCCAAGTGCCAACTCATAAGGAAAACAGATGCATGTTACCACGTTCTTCCATGCATATTCAAACAACCTATAGCTTCAGCTTTAAGCCTTTAAACAAAACTCACTAACTTGAGATCTTCCTCTCACTCGGGGATTTTTTATATATATATATATATATATAGATATTGGAATTTATTAATGAAAAATAATAAAACAATTTCTCCCACATTTTTCTCTATTCAATATTTTTTTGGAACAAAAACAACACATTCAAACTTGAACCAGCAACCTCTTTCAATTTCAAAAAAACAGGTTGCAGGGTGATGTACTACTACATTAGCTTACCAGTTCTAATAGTTCTTCGAATCTGCAGTATCCCTGAGACCAAGCTTCAACAGAACAAAACAGTATGAATCCCAGTCGGTTCTTCGGAGATACTTCAACAACTTCTTCCTCTTCTGCACCATTGCTTGAAGACCTTTTCGAGAGTGCTTATCCTAAACAAGAATGACTCAACGTTAAATATTATATACCTAATGTATCACCCATCGGGTATAGGTCGGTGAAGACCGGAACAATTGCCATGCCTAGGATACCAATATCACAACCATATCGTAATCCATTCTGATTTTAATCACAAAAAGTGCAAGTAAAAAATATCAAATGACATGCTATTGCAATAAAAGCATCCAAGTATATAATGAAAATCTCATTTGTAGTGTCACCTTTTTATGCAGAACTGATGATAGATGTTTGATCTTGGTAGTGAGTTGTGCCACTGCAGGAAAACCAGCAAAAGGCATTATGGCCCGAAAACAAAAGGATAATTAATGACTGTTAATGAAATAATAACAGACAAACTAAAAACACACAAAAAATGATCATGTATCTTGCACGCTTTACCCATACAGAAACGAATTATCTAAAAACAGTGCTAATCAAACATGAAAACTCATAATAACACCAAGTTTTTCTTCTAGAAAGAATACTGAATGGTACTTGCCAAATGTACATTGGCATTTCAAAAATTCTCCATCTTCTTAGCAACCATGGTCTACACTACCATTCCAAAAAGATCCTTTCGGAACATTCAATTTTGCATTCCAAATGATATCTTTTGTCTTAGCATATGTATGTTAAGTTATTTTCAGTTTACCTTATTATCCATCATTTAATATTACAATGGGACATTTTGAGATACAATAAACAAGAGCTTTTTTAACTTAGAAAATAGCTATGTTGCTATGGCACTCCATTTTTCTTGAAATACCAGTGTCCATGGATATGGGGATACGACCTCTAAGACCCTCCAAATATATGGAAAACCTTAGGAGTCTAACTATAGACATGTCAAATACATACCGGTATCTGACACTCACACCCGAGTCCAAGTAACATAGTAAAATAGTACATACTAGCTACAAGCATGCAAGTGAAAAAGGGAGGTTATATAGTCTATGGAAAAGGAACAATTGGGGAATGCTTCGTACGTGGATGGATAAACACACCATTAAAAAAATTTAAATACTCTACCTTGAACACGTGCAGATCCACAATCAGATTCTGACATCTTAAATTCATCTCTAACTTTTGCAAGCTCGATTTTCATTTTTTCAGCAGAAGACATGTTATCGGGATGGAAATACTGCAAAAGCATTATATGAGTATTAGAGCTTAAATACTGGGTTTTAATGAATGAAACGAATAAAACTATTAAATCATAGTAACATGGTAATAGGTTGACTGAGAAAACAGTCTTACTTAGAGGTCAATCACTACAATCATCTAAATGATAACAGAAAATAAAAGACAGAACGAACAAGAAGCAGGCAACCACCTTAAAACTTTACAAAAGTGTATCGAATAAAAAATGTTCGCATAAAAAATAAAGCAAGCATCAAATAGTACTTAAGTTTCATATTTCCAATTCTATCGACAAGAAATACGCATAGGAGGAAAGAGAAGGGAATAAACTTGCCTTTTCAACTAAATGTTCCTTTGGAGGGTGCAACATAAACTCTGGAGTTCTACCAAAGAGGTCCAATATATCAACTTTCTGGGCTGAAACAATAGATCATTGTATTATATGATATTAGACATGTCGTCTTTCAGAGCACAGAGGATGTCAGACATGATCCACTCAGTGCTAGCAATATTCAATCACTGAATCTCAGACTCCAGTCCAGAGAAAAGAAAATCTTCAAAAAACTATAGCATATTTAGGGTTAAATCACTTTTCCCACATTAGGGCTTGAACTTTTTTTTGTCCAAGTTAGGCCCCAAACTTGGCAATTGTTTCCACATATGGGCTTCAACTTTTTTTCGTCCAAGTTAACCCTTGAAAACCCTAAAGTTCAGGCCCCAATGTGGAAACAATTGCCAAGTTCAGGGACTAATTTGGGCAAAAAATGGTTCAAATCCCAATGTGGGAAAAGTTGCCAAGTTCAGGCCCCAAATAGTGGTTTAAACCACATATTTAAAGTGATTTTTCCTTCATAAAGAAACCAGTAAATTTAAGACAATAATACACTTGAACTGAATTTCCTAAATTGTACAAAATTATCTCCTTCGCTCAGATTTCACACCCGAAAATTTACTTGGAGTAGAATAAATCCCATTGATTTAACCATATCAATGATTTGATTTGCCATTATATCTTTTAGTTTTGAACCCCCAAAGAAATAAACACACATGAAAGAAACTCGAAACACTGTGCTCAAGGTTTCTCGTTGCAATAAAACTGTTGCCACAGCTACTGGTTTAAAACCATAGAATAACATTGGTTAATGAAACCAGAGAGGTTTTTATTCTTTAAAAAAAAAAAAAAAGAAAAACCGTCTACAGAGTTAATGTCTGCTTCATAACTAAAAATCACCAAGAATCATATTTGAGTCCTCTGCACTAGGAACTTTTAATTCAAGAAAAGGGCTTTACCACTTACGCTCTTTTTTACTCTCATTTCATAACAAATATCAGACTTCCAGTCTGACATTCATTCATTGACAATCGAACTTATAAGATTCTTTTAACCCCATTATAAGATTCTTTTAACAGAGCCTAATTGCCAACGACTATCGAATTATAAGATTCTTTTAACCCCATTTCATAACAAATCTCAGACTTCAAGCTTATGACAATCATTCACATTATTCACAATCAAACTTGGTGCTTTATCACTTTGACCTAATAGCCATTGAAACAAACACAAAATACCTTTATGTCTACTGTTAAGTCGAAAAGTTACCTAATTTATTTTTCTGTTTTTCTTCGTCAGACGTCTTCAAAGCGGTCAAGCCATCCCTTATAGCCGCGAAGTTAACCCCACTGATCTGCACATCGGTTTCCTTCTCTTCGATTGCCCTTAACTTTTTCAACCTTTCATTCAACTCCTGCAATGAAAACCCACCCTCCTTCTCCGGCGGCCGTAATTCCTTCAACCTCTGCCCTAACTCTTCATAACCATACATCCTAACAAACTCTGTCCTCATTGCAGTCTCTCCTCCTTTAGCCTTACCTTTCATCTCCCTCTCGAAAATCGAGGCCGGTAGTTCAGTCGAAGTCCCACCAATCACCGGGGAGACCACTCTGTCAGCTGAAGGCTTCAACTTTAAATCATTCTTAAATGCCGATAAAGATATTAATGGACCTGATCTTCCCTCCACGTTGTTGTTCGCCTCAGAATTCTGTTTCATGTGCCGCAGACTGTTCTTTAAATTTTCCATCGCCCGTTTCCCACTAGTACCAAAACCATTTGGACTTTCGGTGGACTCCCCTTGTTTTGCTGAGGCGTTTCGTTTGAATAACTCTTGGAACGAAATATGTGGCTGTGATTGTGATGGTGTAGAAATGGGCTCAGCAGGAGATGGCCCCGCTGAACGTCGGCGGAACTCGGAGAGATTCTTACGTATTTCCCGTAAGGAAGCGCTTACTGACATGGGTTTGGAATTGGGAGTCGAAGGATTTGTGGGGCTTCTGGGTCTTTGTTGGTGTTGGTCAGTTTTGACATCGCCGAAGTAAGAAGAGACTGAAGGGGGATTATTGGCGGAGTGGTTGCCGTTCGCGGTGGCGTTATCGTTGTTTGGGTCATTTGAAGAAGTGGAGAAAAGGTGGAGGAGTGAAGGGTTGGCGAGGGATCTGCATCTGGATCTGGCGAGAAGGAGTGCCATGGCTATGGGGGCGTTGAAAGAGAACTGTTTTTAGGGTTTTGGGGGAGATGGAGATAATTGAAAGGGGTTTAGGGTTTGGACTGAACCGCCTCTCTTTTTGGGTAGAAGCCCAGCTTGACATCCAGGCTGGGTATCATGGCTGGATTTTCCCTCATTTTTTCACTCTTTTTGTTATTTTTTTTTATATTGTAATTTGTTGGGTTTTTTTGTCCATTTCATAGTGTTTTTTATTGGGAATTTCTCTTCTTCTATTAATGGTGAGCAAAATTTATTTCGACTCAAAAAATTTGATAATAAATTTAAATTTTGAATTAAATGATTTGAGTTATTCAAGTTAATCGAGTTATTCAGATTAACCCGAATAAAAAATCAAAAATTTTAATTTAACTCGAATATGGATTACACAATTTGAGTTATCCAAAAATCTAAATAAAAAATGGCAAAACTACATCGTTTTGATAAATGTTTACCCATTAAGTTGAAAAGTAAAAGCATTATATTGTTTATGTAGTTAAATAATATTGTACGTCGTCTACTAGTTAAATAATTGATTCACGTAAACGCAACATTGAGTATAAATAATAGGATTCATTAACTCGACTCTACTTCACTCGAATTTTTTTTACCCGACCTGATCAAATACTCACCCCTAATTGATATTATCATAACAAAATCTTTCTTTTAATACTTTGATGTGGTTAAAAGTTGGGATAAACAATTGTTAGGGAGAGATTTCAAATAATATCTATACTTTCTCTAACTCGTGTTTTCGTTGAATTAGTGTCATTAACTCTTTGTTTCCTACTTTTGAAGATCCATATTTGCTTGTCTCTTGCATCGAGTTGTAAAGGTTCTTTTATCAATTCAAATGTTTTATGTAAATTAGAACTTGTATGTTTCAAAAATTTTGTTTATTGTTTTTCCAAATTCTTCACAAGTAAAGAGAAAGTAAAAGTTTCTTGTTTGTACGCTCTTTAAATCCTCTCTTTATAATCATTAAAAGTTCCAACCGAAGATTCATTCTGGATTAAATTCTTATAAATAGAAGTCTCCAAACAACGAGACTCTTGCAAAATTACATTTTACAAAAAATTGTTCCATGGACTCGAATTCCTTCTTAACGTTAAGTTGATTGATCTTCTTTTGAGTTACAACTTCCACAAGAATATAATTAGTCTGAATAGAAATTTAAGCCTGCAAAGGTTCATCCAAACTTTTCTCGATGGGTCCTTCGAATTATTCTCATTTTGGTTGAGATTCTAAAAAATATGGTAAATATACTTGATGGTTAGTGTCAATTTTTTAAATAATTTTATCCTTTCCTCCTTAAGGAGGAGAGCAATTCGATTTAGTCAAATTCGGTTTGAATAGTTTTTTCAATTATACATTCAATTTTATTAATTATTTCGATCAATTATTGATTTTTGAATTTTCAAATTGTTTCGATCGAAAAAAATTGAATTAATTAATATTTTTTAAAATTATTTAAAATACATTTAAAATATATAAAATGAATATATATTATTCAAGCTCAATGCCATCCTTTCTTGTCAAGGTGGCTAGCTAAGGTTGTGCTTTTATTGTTTCCATTAGTTGGGCTTAGGCTCATCTTTAGCCCTCTATTTTTCTTCTTGTTTTCTTTGTTGGGCACCATTAGGTCACTCATTTCCGCATTGCATGTGAATATAAATTGATATAAATCAAATAATAAAATAATTTAAAATAATAAGATGTTATTTATTAATTAAATTAAATCATTAAAATTATAATAAAACTTAATTAAAATAGATATTACCTCACTTAATATAGCATTTTACATTTTATTTTTCTAATTTAAAAGAAAATAATAATATTATTAATTGAAAAAGTAAATTTAAATGGTATCAAATATAATCAAATTAAATTTTATGACTTATAATATAATTTTTATTTTTAATAGTTTACTTTCAGAAGTAACGAATTTTATTGAGATTAAATAATCTAATTTTATTATTAAAAATGGAATAAATTAAAATACAACTTCCTAAAAGTTGAAATAAAATCTAATTTAAAATAAATACTAATATTAAATGTATATTTAAATTTTCTACTTCAATCTATCATTCTCATTATCGTCTTTCATCTTAATATACCATAATAGTGCATCAAATATAAATCGAGAAAAAAAACAAAATAATGAAACTAAAACAAATTGAAATAAAAAAAAATTGGGGTTTCAATTGAAAATAAATAAATTGAACTTAGGTATTAATTAAGATGAATAAAACTCTATTATTTTAAAAATATTTATTTAATGTCAATTTAGTAATTAAATGAATGTTAAAGAATATTCTCGTCAATTCAAAAGTTTTTCTAAACCCGTACCTTTATTTATATTATAGATGAAATTTTCATGATCCTAAAGAATATCATATCTAATACTTATATTTTAAGCAGATTAAATAGTTAGTGTCATTCTTAATTGAGTCCATTATTAAATTATAAAAATATTCATTATTTTAAACTATAATTAATATTATTATGACAAATAAAATAATTACAAATTACAAATTTAAGAATCAAATACGTGTTCATTAGTATCAAAATACAAATTTATTACCACTCCATCTATATTTATTATCGAATAAATTTTAAAAGAAAATATTTTAAATAATTTACATTGTGGGTGTGACAAAATCTAGTATATTGATTGAGTTAGAGTTACAAGTTAGCTCGAAATCAACTCAATATTAATTAAAATATCATGATAAACAATTATAGTATATTTAACATTCTTAATCTAATGTATTTAGGCATTTAATATTCTTTGATCGGGTGTATGTTATTATTAATTAGTTTCAAGTTGTACATTTCATCATTTATTTATATTGTTTTTAAATACACCTCTATAAGATAGTTTCCAAATGCATACAGTGTGCTAAAATTTATGATATATATAATATGTATAATTTTTAATAATACTATAGTAGTAATTATGAAAACTCGTAAATTTTAAACTTTTTGTTGAGTTGTAACTAATAATGAAGCATTGACACAGTTGATAACAGCATAAATCCAAGATTTTAAGTATTCAAATTCGAAATTCACGTTGCATAATTATATGCGTGGATGTCCATGTCCCACCATGTTTATGTGGGTTCCAGTCTGACATTCACTCATATTATTGACAATCGAACTTAGCTAGTTCCCTTTTTTGTCAAATTGCCACCGACTACCGAATTATAAGATTCTTTTAACCCCATTTCATAACAAAACTCAGATTTCAAGCTTATGACATTCATTCACATTATTCACAATCAAACTCGGTGCTTTATCACTTTGACCTAATAGTCATTGAAGGAAACACAAAATACCTTATGTCTACTGTTAAGTCGAAAACGTACCTTATTTATTTTTTCTTTTTCTTTTTTCTTCAAACCTCTTCAAAGTGTACAAGCTATCCCTTAAATCCGAAAAGTTAAACCCACGGATCAGCACGTCGGCTTCCTTCTCTTCGATTGCCCGCATACTGTTCCTTAAAGATTCCGTCGCCCGATTCCCACTAGTACCGAAATCATCAGGACTTTCGTTGGACTCCCCTTTTTCTGCTAAGGCGTTTGTTCCTTTGTATAATTCTTGGAACGAAATACGTGGCTGTGATTGTGAAAGTGTAGGAATAGGTTCAGCGGGAGATGGCATCGGGGAATGTCGGAGGAACTCGGAGAGATCCTTATGGATTTCCAGTAATGAAGCGCTTTCTGACATGGGTTTGGAATTGGGAGTCGAAGGATTTGTGGGGTTTCTGGGTCTTTGTTGGGGTTGGTCAGTTTTGACATCGCCGAAGTAAGAAGAGTCTGAAGGGGGATTATTGCCGGAGTGGTTGCCGTTCGTGGACGCGTTATCGTTGTTCGGGTCATTTGAAGAAGTGGAGAAAAGGTGGAGGAGTGAAGGGTTGGCGAGGGATCTGCGTCTGGAACTGGCGAGAAGGAGTGCCATAACTACGGGGGAATTGAAAGAGAACTGTTTTTAAGGTTTGGGGGGAGATGGAGATTATTTAAGGGGGTTTAGGGTTTGGACTGAGCGACTGAGCCGCCTCTATTTTTGGGTAGAAGCCCAGCTAGACATCCAGGCCGGGTATAATGGCTGGATTTTCTCCCATTTTTTTACTCTTTTTGTTTAGTTTTATATTGTATTTTTTTGGGTTTTTTTTGACCATTTCATAGTTTTTTTATTTGGGATTTCTCTTCACCTATTGATTTTAGGAGGGAGGAAAATCTGATTTGGATCCAAAAATTTTGATAAAAATTTTAATTTGAATTAATTAATTTGAGTTATTCGAGTTAACCTAGTTATTCAGATTAACTCAAATAAAAAATCAACATTTCGGTTTAACTCAAATATGAATTAGACGATTCAAGTTATTCGAAAATTCGAATAAGAAATAACAAAACTATGTCGCTTTGATAAATATTTACCTTTTCTAAAGTTAAAAGTCAAAACCATTAAATTAAAAGGCAAAACTACGTTGTTTTGATAAATGTTGACCCATTAAGTTAACCATTATATTGTTTATATTGTTAAATAATATTGTACTTTGTCTACTTGTTAAATAATCAGTCCATATAACCGTAACATTTAATATAAATTTAGTAAATAAACTTGATGAAAAATATACCATTAATGTCAATTTTTGAATTAGTTTTATCCTCTCCTCTCTATGAAGAGAGCAATTTTGGTTACAACTCAAAAAATCAGGCTAATCAATTTAATCAAATTCGGTTTGAACAGTTTATTCAATTATACACTCGATTTTATTAATTATTTCAATTAATTATTAATTTTGAATTTTCAAATCATTTCAGTCTAAAAATTTGAATTAATTTAATATTTTTTTAAAATTATTTAAAATACATTTATAATATATAAAATAAATATATATTATTCAAGCTGAATGCGATCCCCTTCTTGTCAAGGTGTCTAGCTAAGGTTGTGCTTTTATTGTTTCCCTTAGGTTTAACCTCATCTTTAGCCCTCTATTTTTCTTCTTGCTTTCTTTGTTGGGCACCACTAGGTCACTCATTTATTTTTAACTAGTATTTAATATCAGGTGCATTGCATGTGAATATAATTTGATATAAGTCAAATAATAAAATAATTTAAAATAAAAATATATTACTTATTAATTAAATTTAATAATATAATGAAAACGTAATTAAAATAAATATTATTTCATTTATTATGAATTTGAATAAATGTGAAAGATTTTATCTTGAAATTTTATATAAATTTTCTACTTCAATCTATTATTTTTATTGTCGTCTTTCATCTTAATATATCACAATAGTGCATCAAATATAAATTGAGAAACAAAAAACAAATAAATGAAACTAAAACAAATTGAAATAAAAGAAAAGAAATTGGAGTTTCAATTGAAAATAAATAAATTGAACTTAGTCATTAATTAAGATGAATAAAAACTCTATTATTTAAAAATAAACATATATTTATTTAATTTTAATTTAATAATTAAATGATCGTTAAAGAGTATTCTTGTCGATTCAAAAGTTTTTCAAACTCATGCTTTTATTTATATTATAGATGAAATTTTCATGATCCTAGAGAATATCATATCTAATAGAGTTAGTGTCGTTCTTAATTGAGTCCATTATTGAATTACCAAAATATTCATTATTTTAAACTATAATTAATATTATTATGACAAATAAAATAATTACAAATCTAATAATCAAATACATGTTCATTATTATTAAAATACAAGTTTATTACCACTCCATCTCGTATTAATTATCGAAAAAATTTTAAAAGAAAATATTTTAAACAATTTACATCGTGGGTGTGACAAAATTTAGTATATTGATTGAGTTAGAGTTACAAGTTAGCTTGACATCAACTCGATATTGATAACAACACCATGATAAACAATTATAGTACATTTAACATTCTTAATCTAATGTATTTACGTGTTTAATATTCTATGATCGTGGGCATGTATTATTATTAATTAGTTTCAAGTTGTACATTTTATCATTTATTTATATTATTTTTAAACACACCCCTAAAACGTAGTTTCCAAATACATACACGGGTGCTAAATTTTATATTATATAATATGTATAATTTTAATAATACTATAGTAGTAATAATGAAAACCAAACTAAAACTCGTAAATTTCAACTTTTTGTCAAGTTCTAACTAATAATGAAGCATTGGCACAGTTGATAAAGGCGAAAACTCATGATCTTGAGTATTCAAATTCGAGATTCACTTTGCATAATTATATGTGTGGATCTCCAAGTCTCACCATGTGCTATTGTCATATGTAGGTTTTAGTTCGATTAATCCATTTATATATTGTAATAATTTAATTGTATATTTTATGATTGATCAGTTACAATATTTTTAAAATCAGACTAGTAGTTAAATTAATTAGATCATTATTTAACCGATTTGATAGTTTTAATCTTTTCGTATTATTTGATTAAAATGAATTATTAAAAGATTATATTAATTTACAAATTAATCAATTTAATACTTCTCCAAATCGATACCTAATTAGTTTCCGAGGTAATGAATTGAAGGCATGTAAGATATATAGTGATATTTGTACTTATAAAGTCCAACTAATCCAAAGACATCAGATAATCTGGACGTCGGACTTTTGACGGTTTTAGCCACGTGTAATACTGGACCATCCAAATACATATATAGATAATTTAAAACCGTATGATAAAATAAATATACCAATCCGCATAACTTTAACACCAAGCATCTAATCTCTTCCCTTCTCTTTCTTTCGATATAAATATATATTTTTTTTTCTCACCATTTTCCTCTTCTTCCCTGCCATTTTTCTTTCCTTTTAATCTTTCCTTTTCTCTTTTCGGAAAACTCAACGACGTTGGAGTATGAGCGAAGAAGAGTGGGTCAAAGAAGCTTTGACCGATTCCATGTTGGCGGCAAAGGTGTTACTCAGCCTCTACCAAGCGTCGTCTCCGCCGCCACGGTCAGACAGTGCTTCCTCCCAGGCTTTGCAAGTCGAGTGGAGTGTCCGTCAACGTCGGTCTAAGCAATCTCTTAAGAAGAAAAGCGAACCGGCACGAGCCAGTCCCACCACGCCGCTTTCTTGGAGTGGTGGCATTTCTGTTAGTGGAGGCGGTAGTGCTGACGGATCCGAGGAGTCTAGCCGTCCTCCTTTGAAGCCGGTTGATAACGCTAGATCTAAGGTTAGTTAACAACTTCACGAGTTATATGTATATATCTCTCTCTTTTTGGACTCACTGAGTTGTGTGGTTGACTCTGGTTCTTTTTTGACGGACTTGCCCTTACGAAAAGTACGATATACGTGAGTCTTTTATTAGGAACTTGTCAGCTAAATTTCCGGATTTTCGTTTCAAGGTCTTTAACGTCATTTTACCTTGCTTTCCCGGCCACCGGACGGGGATTCACTTTCAAACGGCGTTGACCGAAATGCCCTTTTAAATTTCCTTTGTTCTTAAAAAAAGAAATTTCGGTGACTTCCATTCAACGCATGGATTCGCTTTTGTCTTTCACCATTCATACAATGCTCCGCGTGTCGTATCTACTCCCTAAAAAGTCCAAAACACCCTTCTCTCTTTGGACATTTTCGTCATTTCAGTATCTTCTCCCCCTTATATGTCCTCAGTGTCCCTTATCCGGGGGGGGGGGGTGGTCAAGTAAAATGACGAAATTCTCCTGAACAACAGTCAACACATTTGAAGTTCTCAGAGGGCAACATGGTAAAAAAGTTAGTGGCCTGAATTATCGGTGGCGTACTCCCGTGGCGAAATAGGTTTGCGTGTAGTTTAGTGTTAGTTAAATGTTAGTGGCTTTCAGCTTTTTTATCCAAAGGGCGGGGGAAGAGGGGGGGGGGGAATGATTCGGTGTGGTCGTAACCAGAAATTGTCTCTTCGATCCTACGTGTCATAGTAACATCATTGGATCTATGTGACAGCTTCTTTGAAAACGAAAACGTTTCTTGATTGGACAGTGATTTCATAAAGGTGACAGCCTGCCGTATGAGAAAGTAAAAAAAAAAAACACACACACACTCTATAGTGGTGGCATACAAAAATGAAGACAAATGCTATATTTAGGTGGAAAATGTGTTCACTAAGTGGGGACCACTTTGCCACCTAATTTATGGCACATATTGTTTGTTGGCTGGTTATTAGTTTTACCAAACCCTGAAATTCGCTCGTGTTTGTAGACATTCTGCTATTCGATGTCGTTTCGTGTCGTTTCATTTTTATTAGGAATTTAATCCCTAAAATTCCCTGTACTTTTTGAAAATTAGGAATTTAATCCCTGTACTTCTCTTTGTTTTTCATATTTTAAAATTCAGATCTAACTGTTAATGCTGTTAATTTTCTTTTTGTTAAATTCAAGTAAATATTAACAGTTGGACTTGAATTTTGATATCTAAAAAATAGAAGAAATTATAGAGACTAAATTTTTAATTTTTGAAAAATATAAGGTCGATAAGCACATTTGAACCTTTTTATCTGATTAATAAATTATGAAAGACTAATTATTATTCTTCCACACGTATTTTTATTCAGGTTGCGGCCACAAGCGAGATAACTCCTCCCAAGCGGTCTAGAAGAAAAAAGGTAAAACCTTTGAACGTTTTGACCTGGTTAATGTTTAATTTTTTTAGTCACATTAGCTCTTGATTATGAAATAATGGAACTTAAGTCGTCAGGGTGAATTCTGAAAATTTTTACCGCTCGGTCCAACTAAGTGCTGGTGATGTGGTTCTATGTTTTACATACATGGTATAGGCTTGGGAGCCTTGCCTTAGAATGTATTATGTAGTTATATTATATAATCTTCTAACCTGCTGTTGTAATGAATGTTTTTTAAATTAGATTAGTAGTAAAATCGATAAAATCATCAATTCTCGATCTATTCAATTTAAATTAAATAAATTATTTAAAAATTATAAAATTTAGTTCAACATGTTTTTAATCCGATACACATGTTTGTATCAGTTGATAGATCAACCAATTTTTTATCTTACTCTAGACTGATGTATCAATCAGTCCAATTCAGTTTCAATAAGATTGTTATTGTTAACTGCATGGTAGACTTTTCCAGAAGAAAAACTGACCCAAAGAATTTGACAAAAATGGATTGTTTACGGTCTTAGCATAGCATTTTCTAGCAGTAGGTGCTTTTCAATTTGAAGTCGACATATTTAGCATTTTGGTTCCGTTGATGCATATATATTTATATTATGAACTTGAATGAGAAGTATATTTTAAAACAATATTTTTTCAAATTTTATAGAAGTTTACATAAAAGTTTAAAATATGTTAAAACATATTACAATTTATTAATTAAACATGTATACAAATGAAATATATTTTTATTGTACTTTATTGAAATAAAAATTTCATTTAACTAAAAATATTTAAAAATTGTTTTAGGTTTTAAAACTTCATTTAAAAAGTTTCAAAATTATTAAATATATTTTAATTTATATACACAAACAATAGGATAAAAAAAAACTAGTATGGCATATATGAAACATATGCTCTTGGATTTGGGATTCTGTTTTGTGTTTTCAAGGATTCTATTGCTATATTTTATTTGTGATAGTGGCTTAATTTCTGGTTGTCTACAGACATTAGCTGAGCTTAAAGAGGAGATAAGTTCACACTTGAAGGAAAATAGAAGTTTGAAGAATGTACGTTCTTTCAACTTCTTATGCCATTTATATCTCTATATGCCTATATTTTAGACTCTCCTTTTTTTTTCTTTTTTTAAATGTTTTCCATTATACTCGTTGAGCAGGAATTGGAAATTGTGAAGCTTAAATTCGAGAATATTAAAACCAAAAATGAAACTTTAAGCAGAAAGCTCCAATTCGAGAAAGAAAGAACCAAGAATGAAAGCTCTAAGAGAATGAAGGTGTAGAGTTCTCTCCTTTCAACAAGCTTTCATGGATGCCTTTTGCTTTTAGACATATATTAGGATGCCATTTGATTTGAACTCAAATTACATGATGATATATTCATTTTATGGTGTGTGACAATCGTCACGGTCCACATTAACTTGGAAGAGAGTAACTTTAGGTAAAAGTATTATGGAAGCTCTTATATTATGAGTCAGATTAAATTTTGCCTTGTTTACTTAAAAATATGGGTAAATTAGTCTTTGTACATTAGATCAAAGAACAAACTGATCGTTTCTTTTAAAAAATAAATCCATTTTTACTATTAAAATCTAGCGTATCAAACAGAATAACCAAACGTATAGGGAATAGAGTTTTTAATAGTTGGAATGGATTGAATTTTAACAGGATTAGTTTACTCTTTGATTTAATGTACAATGATTAATTTGTCCATTTTTTTAAGTATAAAGGGAAAATCTTAATTTGACTCCTAGTATAGAGACCTTCATGGTACATTTATGACCAACTCTAGTAGTATACCGTTGAAGCGAGATTCATGGCTCCTCTGTAGGACCGTGACAACGAGCATGCTCTTATATTAGCATCTTTTCTGCATATGCTTCCATCCAATTATATCATTTTACTCTCATTTCTGTTTACAGCTTGCTTCACATCGGGCAACAGAAACATCAACTGCTTGTATTGAACCAAAGATTAATGCAACCTCAGAGCCACCACAGCAAAGAGAAGTAGCCAGTCATAGAAGTGCAGCGTGCAACGAAAACAAACGGCATCCACCTAACAAATGTTCCGAAGGACAGGACATGACAAAGGCAAGTTGCGATGACGCGTCATTTGCACTGCCGGATCTCAATCTTCCGATCGAGGACGATTCAGGTTTATGAAGGATGTTAATGGAATTAGGTGAGAGAAGATCATTGTCTGTCAACTATTCTTTTTCCCCAAAAAATTGAAGTGGCAGCTAAAAAAGCATTAACATGGTAATAGTTCCCTAACGGCATCGCCATATGTTGGAAGTAGTAAAAGTTGAATTAATTCGTTGGTGTAGAAAAATAGAGTAAAAATTCTTTCTTTTTCTTTTTTTCGTTTTGTGTTTCCAGGTTTCAACCTTTTGTCTTAAATTCTTGGGGCTAACCCCTGAGGAAATGTTTTAACTGATAATTGATTACGATCATATGATTAAGTATTTGGCAAAGTAGTGATTATTATATAAGCAAATGAACTCCTCATGAACTCAGTTTAATTGTTAAGTACGTTTCGAATTTACATTTTGTTATATCTTATTAAAATAACGTTGTTGATACAAACCGAATTAATTAACTTAAAATTTTACCATCAATCAACTTAACGTATCAAATTGATTTAAATTAATTCAATTTTTAAATACAATTTTCACTTTTGCCTACAAGTTTTAAACCTTAAATAAAAATATATATATTTAAAAATAATTGAACCCATCTATGTCAATCAAATACGGATATATAAAAAATTTAATAGAAAAAAATGGTAGTTTAAAGTAAAAAGCTCAAAAAATTATACTAATAACTCAAAGCAAAAATATAATTCATCTCAATTAAACTGTTGTTTAAACCAATAAATTTAAGCAATTGTTAACTGCAATGTCAATCAAATATGCATATATAAAATGATGAGGATAAAGTGAAGTAAATTGAGTTAGTTTACCAATCAACCCACACCACATGTGACCATGTCAGTCCATTCATTATACAAGGAGCCATCCCATCTCCTACTGCTCTCTCCTCTTCATGGGTTATAACTTATTATAATCAAATTAATTTAGCACAAACTATATAACTTTTAGAAAATCATTTTAATTTTATTTTAAATAATCATTATTAATATTGTGAAAAATAAAATAGAATAAAATAAATAAAAATAAAGAACACATAAATTTTACGTGGAAACCCTTTCGGGAAAAAAACCACAGGCGAGAGGAGAAGAAAATTCACTATGTCGAAAAATTTTTTACTCAAATACAAGAGGAATAGACTATGTCTATTTATAGGCTTGCAAAGCCATATTCTAGTAGGATTGAAACACCTTATCCTAATCAATATAAAATAGATGGAGTTTAATAAAGTTTAAAACCTTATTCTAAAATAAAATAAAAGAAGTCTAGTTCTATATGGATTTTACTTTTATTTTATTTTCCATCGTATTTTATTTAAATAAGAATTTGGGTCACTTAATTCTAACAATCTCCACCTTGACACAAATTCTCAATGAACAAGTTCTTCATCGCGAACTTTCAATAAACAAGTTCTTCACCTCTTCCAAAAAACCCTTAAGGGTTTAACTTCAACAATGAACACCAACCAAGTCTAAGCAATGCTCAAACTTGGTTATAGGAAGTGACTTAGTCATCATATCTGCAGGATTTTCATGAGTGCTAATTTTGCTCACAACAATATCACCACGAGCAATAATATCACGAACAAAATGATACCGAATATCAATGTGTTTTGTTCTCTCATGAAACATTTGATCTTTTGTAAGAAAGATGGCACTCTGATCATTACAAAATCTGTGCTGATTTGAAGGTCTTCATTGAGTTCACTAAATAGTCCCTTCAACCAAATAGCTTCTTTACAAGCCTCATGAATCGCCATGTACTCAACGTTGGTAGACAAAGCGATCGTAGTTTGCAAAGTGGCTTTCCAACTAATTGCACAACCTCCGATTGTAAAGACGTAACTGTGAGAGATCTTTTTCTATCAAGGTCTCCAGCAAAATCAGCATCAACATACCCTATAACTCCATCTTTAGTTCTTCCAAACGTAAGCAAACATTAGTAGTGCCTCGTAAGTATCTTAAAATCCATTGAATCGCTTTCCGGTGTTCTTTACCAGATTCGCCATGTATCTCGCTAATCTGACCGATCGCATATGATAAATCGGACGTGAACAAACCATAGCATACATGAGAGGTCCCTCTGCACTAGAGTATGGAACATGTGACATGTACTCAATCTCATTATCGATTGAGGAGATAAGGCCGATGAAAGTCCGAAATGGGTCGCTAAAGGAGTACTAACGAAGCTTAGCACTCTGCATATTGAACACCGCAAAGAACTTTCTCAATGTACCCTTCCGACTTAGGTACAATTTACTTGCTTTTCTATCTCGAGAATCTCCATACCAAGTATCTTCTTTGCTGGTCCTAAATCTTTCATCTCAAATTCTTCACTTAGTTGGGCTTTAACTTTTCTTATCTCTCTTTTATCTTTTCTTTGCTATCAACATGTCATCAACATAAAGAAGTAGATACACAAAAGAACCATCACTATTTTTCTTAAAGTAGACACAACTGTCAAAACTACTTCTTTTGAAATCATGAGAAGTCATAAAGGAATCAAACCTCTTGTACCCTTGTCTTGGTGATCTGTTTCAAACCGTAAAGGGACTTTTTCAACAAGCAAACATAGTCCTCTTTTTCGAGACTATAAAACCCTCGGTTGTTGCATGTAAATATCTTCCTCAAGTTCTCCATGCAAAATGCGGTTTTACATCTAACCGCTCAAGCTCCAAATCATGCATGGCCACAATACCAAGCAAAGCTCGAATCAAACTATGCTTAACAACCGGAGAGAACACATCATGAAGTCCACTCGAATTTGATTGTAACCCTTTGCAACAAGCCTTGCTTTATATCCGGGTTCTTCAACTCCTGAGTCCCTTCTTTCTTTTAAACACCCATTTACAACGACCACCTTTTTACCTTTAGGAAGTTTTACAAGATCCCATGTTCTGTTTTTGTGGAGTGATTTCATCTCCTCTTGCATAGCAAACATCCACTTTTACGAGTCTTCACACTAATCGCCTCGAATAATTAAATGGCTCTTGATTCGCATCTATATCTTCACCACATTTAAAGCATAAGCAACTAGATCAACCTCGGCATACTTCTTTGGAGGTTTAATTTCTCTTCTTGTCCTGTTTTTGGCGATAGAGTATTGCGGTGAAGAAGCAACTCTATTCTCAATTTTTGTCTTGGCTTGAGGAGTTGATTACGTATTAATCGATGCTCCACCTACTTTTGGTTTTCTTTATTGGAAGAGTCTTTAAGAGATAAGTTAGGTAGCATAGCGGTTTCATCAAAACAACATCTCTGCTAATCACAACTTTTCTATTTTCAGGACACCATAACTTATAGCCTTTTACACCAGCTTTATAACCAAGAAAAATGCATTTAATGGATCTCGGTTCCAATTTTCCATTATCAACATGAGCATACGCAGGACACCCAAAAATTTTTAAATCGAATAATTAGCGGGATTACGGACCATACCTCTTGTGGAGTCTTTTCTCAATGGCAACGGATGGAGATCGGTTGATCAAAAACATGCATGAGAGGTCGCTTCGCCCAAAATGACTTCGGTAAGTTGGCATTTGACAACATACATCGAACCTTCTCCATGATCGTTCGTTCATTCGCTTCAACGCCGTTTTCTTTGTGGAGTATGACGAACTGTCAAGTGTCTCATGATCCTTCCGACTTGCACAATCTATTAAACTCATCGAACGAACTCTAAGCCATTGTGCATGCGGAGGTATTTTATCTGCTTTTCCGTCTATTTTTCAATCATAATTTTCCAAGACTTAAATGTGGAAAACACATCGCTTTTCGCTTCGGGAAGAACGCCCAAACTTTTCGGAAAATCATCAATAAAGGTTAGCATATAATTAGCTCCACCTCTCGAAGGCACTCTCGACGCCCCACACAGATCGTAATGGATATACTCCAACGTTTCCTTCGTGTTATGGATTCCTCTAGTGAATCGAACTCTCTTTGCTTCCCAAAAACACAGTGCTCACAGAAATTCGGTTTGCAAATTCCTTGCCCATTAAGAAGTCCTCTTTGCTTAATTTCGCCATGCCATTCTCACTCATATGCCCTAGGCGATATGCCAAAGTTTAGTAATATCATCATCGACAAGGAAGAGGAAGCGACAATTGCATCACCGAGAATGATAGAACCTCAGTAAAACATATAACTTGGCAATCTTTCTTTGCCCTTTCATCACAACAAGGACCCTTTGAAATCTTTAAAACCCCACTTTCACGTGTGTATCTGTGCCCTTTTGAATCAAGAGTACTCAACGAAATTAAATTTCTTTTCAATTACGGAACATGCCGCACGTCACTAAGTGTTCTGACAACTCTATCAAATATCTTAACTTTAATTGTTCCAACACCTGCGATTTTACATGAAGCATTATTTCCCATCTAAACAACACCTTGAGATCATTGTTTCATAAGTTGTAAACCAATCCCGATTGGGACTCATGTGGAAGGTGCAACTGAATCAAGTATCCACTCTCGCTTACTTTAGAATCATTGATGAAGCAACTAGAAGTTCACCATCGCTGTAGTCTTCTACAACATCGACTTCACCGAATTTTCGGTTGTTTTCCTTTTGATTCGACCTCCCTTTTAATCTTATTTTGTAGCTTATAGCACTCAGATTTAATGTGCCCTTTCTTCTTGTAGAAGTTGCAAGTTTTACCTCTGTTTGAAGATTTCGATCTACCCTTAGATTTACCACGAGGATTCCGTTCCTGTGTTCTACCACGATCATCATCAACATTCCGTCTTGTCTCCCACGAACAATGAGACCCTCTCCCTGAGAGTTGGGTTTAACCACAAGATGCTTCATCTTATCATACGAGGTTAAAGAATCATAAACCTCATCAACTGTGAGAGACTCGCGGCTATATAAAATCGTGTCTCTAAAGGTTGAATAAGACAGGGCAACGAACAAAGTAGAATCAACCCTAGATCTTCCTTATCATCTCGAACCTCCATGGCCTCCAAGTTTGAGAGAATTTCTTTAAACACCGTTAAGTGTTCGTGTCTGACGCACCTTCCTCCAAACGATGAGCATAAAGACGCTGCTTCATATGCAACTTGCTTGTTAGAGTTTTCGACATACATATTTGTTCTAGCCTCTTCCATAATGCAGCGGCAGTTTTCTCTTTCATCACATCCTGCAAAATTTCGTTGGACAAATGCGGATGTAATTGTGTTAATGCCTTTCGATCCTTACGCTTCTTCTCTTCATCTGTTAATGTCGAAGGCATCTTATCTATCCTAGCAGGGCATCCTCTAGATCTATCTGCAAGAAGCGCTTGCATCTTAATTTGCCACAACGCAAATCGGTGTTGCGATCCAACAATGAATTTCATACTTCAAAGACGCCATTACCGTGATCGAGATGAATAACCCTAAGCTCGATACCAATTTGTGAAAAATAAAATAGAATAAAATAAATAAAAATAAAGAACACATAAATTTTACATGGAAACCCTTTCGGAAAAAACCACAGCGAGAGGAGAAGAAAATTCACTATGTCGAAAAATTTTACTCAAATACAAGAGGAATAGACTATGTCTATTTATAGGCTTGCAAAGCCATATTCTAGTAGGATTGAAACACCTTATCCTAATCAATATAAAATAGATGGAGTTTAATAAGGTTTAAAACCTTATTCTAAAATAAAATAAAAGAAGTCTAGTTCTATATGGATTTTACTTTTATTTTATTTTCCATCGTATTTTATTTAAATAAGAATTTGGGTCACTTAATTCTAACAAATATATATGTAAAATATATAAAATACTTTTAAAAATTATATTTGTAAATCATTCAAGATAAACATGTTGCAAATCCATATTAATAATATTTTGATATTTATATGAAAAAAGTTAATTTTTAATGTATTTTTCATGTTCGTTTTATAATTCATAAAAATTAATTTTTTTAATGTTAAGTAGTTATTTTTTTGAATAATGTTATTTTTAAAGTTCGAATCAAATTCTCTGTTTGGGAGTGTAATGTGACATACCATTGTATCCATTACTTAATAAATTAATTTAATTATTATATAATAATTTATAATATAGGTAATATCTATGTAGCATTTATATAAGGAGGTTTTATCATTTTTATGTAGATGATATTCAATGAATTAATAATTAATTAAGAGAAAGTATTTAGTACATTGTTGATTGAATTTTAGACTCCACAAGTAATATTAAAGGTTCACAAGTATCTTATAGTGGTATAGTAAAATATTAAAAAATAAATAATTAAAAAAACACATAACAAATTTTTAAAACTGCTTGTGAAATAAAAAAATTTACATTGACAATAGACCGAATATTAACCTATTAATTAATACTACTTTTGTTACTATTACATAATAATTATTAATAATTTACTAGCCTCATATCAATTTAATAATATAATGAGTAATAAAATTATTTTTATCAGTTCAATTTTTTAAAACTCATTCTTGTATTCTAGATTTATGGCACACCGTATCAAGGCTGAAAAATATTATATATATATATAATATATTTATTAAAATTTATATAAAAATTAACTGATGTTTTGGTTTACAATGATAAAGTTATATGTTTATTATGCATGGTGCTTGAGTTCAAACTTGATCAAGTTTTTATTTTATATATATATATATATATAGATATAGATATAGGCAAAAGCACTATTATAAAATATAATTTAAATTGTATATGAGAGGGTAATTTAATAATTTTATAACTGAGTTGATACTCGATTGATATGCGATTTCAACTCAGTCAAATACTTAAATATATATATATATATATTTATTTTAAGTGCTTTATTGAGTTAGTGTCACTCATAAACTGAGCATCAATTCAGTTATGAAATTATTAAAATACTCTATCATATACAAATTAAACTTTTTATAAAGGTGTTTTGTCCTTTTGTATAATAAATCAATAAAAATTGATCATAATGAAATTTAAATCTAAAACACTATACATGATAAACAATTAAGTTTATTACTATAGTCAAATTATTAATTTATTTTTCTGTAATTTTTATATAAATTTTAATAAATATATTTATTACATAATTTTTAGGATCCACTATATATCTAATATATATTATATTACATAATAATGCCCTAAATTTAAGCAAATATATATTTTTGAACAATCTCATTATAGGTTCTAATCATATTGCTTTTTTTGACACAATGTCTAGAACTAGTTATAGCCTCTTCTCAACCTATAAATAGGAGGATAATGCGTTTCAACGCACTCAAACTCAGATCTTCCTGCATTAACAATAATACCCATATAAATCAAATTAAGACTCAATCAACAAATTTAAGCAAATATTAAACATATTAATCAGTTAATACATTAAAAAGTTTGGCATAAAATTAATTACTCTCTAATTAAAACAAAAAAGGAAGTGAGTAAGAGCCAGAAAGGAGGAGAATGTGGATAATGTCGGTAGGCATTAAAGGCAATAACACACAGAATTAAATCATCTCATACTTCAACACCAAAAATTAAAGAGTTTGTACTTTGCTCTATAAATTTTATTTCTTCAAGTTTGGTGTTACTCATCAATATGTTTTGATTTAATTAGAATATTTATTTTAATGCCTTTTCATATTTAAAATAATTTATGTTATATGAGAATCCCATATGATGGCCTGATAATTAAGGGTGTTCATTGCTCAATTAGTATGGTTTGAGTTCGAGTCGTGCTAGTCATGTTTATTATTCGAGCTTTGCCCTGCTATTGCAATTCATAAAATATATATATGCTATATGAGGGTATTTTAGTTTTTTTATTTTAAAAATCAATAAAAATATATATATGATGAGATCTGATCCCATGCCAATTGAGTTAACAAAACCTTAAATTTACCGCTCAATCAAAGTTTATTTTTATGTTTTAATATTTTTTTATTTTATGGTAAACACTCAACTTTTAGGGTGCTTTCATTTTAGCCACCCAAGTGTTAAATATTCAATGGCGTTTAACTATACTTGCCCCATCATGTTTAGATTTTCATTTTGGCCACCTTACTTTTAGGTCATATTCATTTTGGTCACCCAAAAAATATCTTTAAGTATTGATCGGGGTAAAAAAATCAATGATTAAAGTGAAAAAATAGTAGAAACTAAAATAATACGAAAATTGTTAATTTGTATTTGTTTATCCCATTGCCAAAATTTTTAATTTTTTTAATATTGAAATTTTAAATTTCAAAATATTAAAACAATTGAATAAATTATTGAAACATTTTTATCTATTGTTTGATAATGTCAACCGATTTGTTACTATAATATTAAAATTAATTAATTTAATCTCCTTTTAAAATTTAAAATTAATGAAATTAATTCAAATAACTCATATCTAATAATTATCTAAGAAACTTAAATTTTTATTATATAATCTCAAATCTTCTATGCTAAGCTAAAGTAATTTTGCAATTAATTAAATTAATTGCTTGTTCTTTCTTGGGTAAATAAGTGATGAAAAAATTATGAGATCTATTTGGCATGAAAGATAGAATTAATTAATTAAATTAATTGGAACGATTTTTTTATTTTCAGCTTAGTATGAAAGATTCAAGAACATATACTAGATTTGTAATAATTTCTTTTAACTTAAAAATGTTTTGCATAACTAAAGCTAATCAAAAAGACCCAAAAAGCTTTGATAGTTAATTAGCACTTTTATTTGTAAACCTGATAATCAGGCATGTCCGAAAATAAGTTTTGGACAAAAAAATAAACTCCGTTTAAAAAACTCAAGCCTCGAGCAAGTCTTTTTTTGGCCCGACCCAACACGATTTTGATTAAAAAAAGTTTGTTGTTGTTTACTATTATTATTTTACTATTTCGTTACTGTTATATTGTTATTTTGCTACAGTTTCGTCATTATATTATTATTAATTCTAGTTAGCATTGTTTAAGCAAGTCTTGTGTTCATTTTTTTTAAAAGTTTTCAGAGCATTCGAATAATTATATCATAGTAAAATGATATAAAATGATTAAATATTTTTTATATATATATATATATATATATATATATATATAGTTTTAAAAGTTGGATAATTAAACCAAGACACTTGGGTCAAACTAGGAAGTGGGTGAAATCTCGTTTTCAACATCCTATCATACTTACTTTACATTAAATTAAATATTCAATTAATTTCATTTTTATTCAAAACAATATTTTAATAATTTATATTTAATACATTTACAATAACGTTAGAAAAAATTTACGTAAGGAATATATTTATAAAAAAAGTGAATATTTGATATATTAGTATTTTTTTATAAACAGCTTTGAAAAATTGATATATATTTTTTTATTTTAAATATTTTTTTATATTTTTATTTTAAATATTTTATTTTAAAATTGAAAAATTTACACGTTTAAAATATAAAATGACAAAATAACATCATTGTAATAATTTTTGTCTTATAAAAATAATAAGTTTTTCAATAATTTCTCAATTATGTTATTTTGCGATAAACTGTGTTTATAAAGAAAATCATATTTTAAAATCAGAACCAACTTTTATCACTGATTTAATCCACAAATTGATACTTAGGCTATACCATTATTCTCATATTGGTACGTAAACTAGTTTTTTGTCCCAAGTTGATACATTTGTTAGCCAAATCATTGAGTCTGTTTTTTTTTTTTAAGGCTTAACTCACAAATTGGTACTTAAATTATGACTTTTTTTTTCTTTATTTTGTTACAAGTGATACCTAAACTATTTTCCCCCCAAGATGATACATTTGTTGGTTCAATGCTACTTAAACCGTTTAGTTTATTTACGAAAAAAAGATAACCAATTAAAAATTGACCTGTGATAAAAATGACAAAAAATATTATTTCCTCTTATATGTATATTCTTTTTTCTTTTTCTTTTTTTTTTCTTTCCTCAAAACTAGATTGATGGTTGAATTAGTCAAGCTATCAATTCCCGGATTGATCATTCCTTCAGTTTGATCAAATAAATTATTTAAAAAATTCATAATTTTTTTTAACCAGTACTTTGTCTGATTCCCAATCCAATCAAATTGCTTATGAAAATATTGGTCTCGATCAATGAAATAACTTTTTCTATTCCATCAAGTCGAGCCATGAAATTTGAAAATAAAATTAATCGTTATATCTTACGTTGGGAGGATAAATTTCAAGCATTAAATTTTCCATTCATTGTAAAGGACAAATTTAGATACCATTTTGTGGATTAAACTTTAATTATTGGAGAAAAAAAAGAAAAGAAAAGAGAGGCATTGCATGGAACCCTAATCAAGGGGTTTGTGAAAAGGAAATTCCTTTTTAGTATTAATAATTTAGATAGAAAAGGTGTTTACTTTATTCATTTTTGTGTATATAGAAATATTATAAAGAACCCTAAAAAAGGTAAATAACCCCAAAAAAGGTAAGTAAAAATAAATACAATTAAAGTTCATCCAACCAAAATTGAAGGGGAATTTTTAGCTTTTACAGAATGACGTCATAGTGGTTTCTTTATGAGTTTTTTATGACATCATTTAGTTGTGTAAAAAAACCCATTAAATTAAAAAAATTATGTGGATTGTACATTGCCCCACTTTACTCTCTTATTTATTTCCTCCAACTAACATTTTTTTTTTTTTTTTTTGTTGTTGGAGTAGTTCTAAATTAAACTTTGGGTAAGACTTTTACCCTTTGGTAATAAAATATATTATATTTGTTACAATATATTGAAATATGATAAATTTTGTATAAAATTAATTATAAAATATTTTATCCAATTAATTTTTTTATCATCAAACATAATATATTTTGAAACAAAAAAATAGTTGTTTTTGTTAAAAATACATTATCCTAAATTATAAATTATCTTATCAAGTATTCATTTAAAAATATGCGATAAAAATAAATATTATTAACAAATTTCAATTAAAAACAATAGTTCTTTTCGACACAAGAGCAGATCAAAATATTATTAAAGAAGGATAATTCCAATAAAATACAATGACAAAATTTCAAAATCAGTTGATGCTGTCAATGATAAAAGAACTCAAAATTACCTACAAAATTTCTATTACTGAAATTTGTAATAAATGTATTAAATATCAAATATGTTTTTAATAGTGAAAGGTATTACCCAAGATGTCATATTAGGAACACATTCATATTTTTACTCCAATCTTATAAAGTAACAAATCATTGAATATCCATCAAAATTTTAAATACTAAGGTATTATTCCTTTTGTGGAAAAATTCAAAATAAAAAATCTCAACTTGTTAAAATTTTTGCCCATCAATAATGGATAAATTAAAATTGACTCGAACCAAGGTATTTGGATGGCTTATGGAATGCAAGTTCTAAAACCATGGTTACCAAACGGAACCAAATTATATTTTTATTTAATTTATAATTAATTTTAATTTTTATGATAAATATTTTATATTTAAAATAGTGAAAAATTTAAAAGTTTTTTAAAAAATAATTTTTTAAAGAAATATTTATGAAAAGGACCTTAAAATTTTATAAAATAATATTTAAAACCATAAAATAAAACTGATTTTGTTAAAATAAGTCTAAAATCTAAAACAAAAAATAATATGGAAAACTTAAGAACTGAATTGAGCCAAATTGAATTATGATGAATGGTTCAAAAAATTTAAAAAACCTTAACTTAATCGAACCAATGTCACTCTTAAATCATAATATTTTGGAGAAAAATAGAGGGAGATATAAAATGAGATCTTGTTTTCAATCCTAATATGTCTCCTTCCCCTAATGAAAATAGATGGTAGGTCATGGAATGATAGTAATCGGGTAAGTTTGATTGCAACCAAAAATTCTGTGTCAATTAGCTTATAATATTCTGTGGAACCAGAGGTTTAACATTGGGAATTTGCAGAATATAGATGACCTAAAATGAAAGAACCTGTACAGCCTGAAACTGCCTTTTAAACTTTCTTAGGGAAGATTTGATAAATTTGCTTCTTCATAAGTGTGGAGATGACTTGTCCAATGTGCAAGAAAAGAACAAAAATGAAGGACCATCTTTTTGTTCAATGTGATTTTGACAGGGCGATTTGGTTCAAGAGTCCATTATCCCCAACATTTGAATGTTGTCTCTATTGCTTGGATATCCTAATGGTTCCACCTACAAAGGCAAGAGAGTCCCAACCCATTTAATACATTACACCATATCAAGAATTTATGTGCATTTTATCCAATGTTAGTAACATGCCTATGAAATTTCCCAAGAGTTTACTTAATGAAAACTCGATAACACCAAAAGAAGGGTAAACTTGTCTTTAAAATTTTCAAATAAAAAGCTAGAAGATTACTATAAATTGACACGAACATTTATAATAGTTCAGTCTTAATTGCGTACCTCCACTAACATAATTTTTCTATACTACGTATTTTCTCAATTCACTCTATTTCAATTGGTACATTTCAAGGATAAAATATAACATTTATAAATTTCTTATTTTGTTAAGGTAAATAAATAACCTCTAAAATCTCATAAAAAAATTTCTATCCAAATTTCGAGTGCTCTTATAGGAAACAATAAATGACCTCTCAAAGTTATTGGTCCGCAAGATCAACGCTATTGAACCAAACTAAACACTTAAACAAAAAATAAGTTGTCAACCCAACAAGTGTTTTACATGTGAAATTTGAATATTTGTTCTTTGATCTTTTGAACTTGTTTCATGTTTTCTTTGAGACCTAATTTATACCCATTCATGGAATTTATAGTTGCTTGAAGTAGTTGGGAAGAAATTATAGTTATTTCAAAAACATTAAATGCACGAGTAATGACAGCCATACAATATAAAAGATTGATATATTTGAAGAGGGGATTGATCCCTTATGCAAAAACTAGCCATCAGAAATGAAAGAGGATGGATGAGTTACCCCTTTAAAATTGTTCGTGGATACTAAGTTATAAAAAGATTGATCTCTTCCCTTCAATCCTTTCCGAAAAGGATCCATCATTTTCCACTTGAATGATTAAAAGGTCTTTGAAACGTATAGGAAAGCTCACAAATATTTTGTACAAGTCAAAATATTTTAGAACATCTTTGTGAGTATGTTACACTTGGAAAATATTTTTTAAAAAGTTTGAAGCCAACATTAAATCAATTGATTAAGAGAATATATAACACTTGAGTAATAATTATTGTTATATCAAAAGTATAGTAAATCAAATTCAACATTTAGAATGTGTTTGGTTAAGTGGAAACGTGAAAAGAAAATAAGAGGGATGATTATTTTTCGTCTTAATCTATAAATATCAGTCCTTTCAAATTGAAACGATGAGAGAAAATAAAATGAAAGACATGTGCATATTAGTTCAAATTATGCATATTTCAATATTTTTTTCCTTTTATTTTTCAACTTTATTAGGCGGTGGAAGGGAACAAAAATACTATATTCTTTCTATTTTTTCATCCTCCCTATGAAGCACACCTACGGAAAAATAAATTTGGGAGATTACATTGGCCATTAACATGGCCCACTAAATTGGCGGAGTTTATAAAATAATTGTTTTAGAATATTTTTTAACTTTACAGAAAATTTAGTCTATTTTTGGAAGAAAAAAAACTTAAGAGTTTTATCACCCTTCTTACGAAATAATATAATTAATTCAAATCGGTTGATCTATTGGTTTAAAAAACTCATTTTTAATCAATGCAGTGGAAAAAGTGATATTAGCGTAGATTTAATGAAAATCATATTTCATGTATTATAAAATAAAATATAACTCAGATGTTAATAGCCTAAATATACCATGCATTCCTTAAATAAAATCGAAACTAAGTGTCGTACCACAATTTAAATAAGCCATTATAGTTCTTAAATAATAGGAACTATAAATAATAATGGGTAAAAATAAAAAATATATATATTAATAAAACTTCAATCTGAGCAGAGCCCAATGATTTACCGATTTCGCTTTCTAATTTGATAGGTTATCTGTAAGGATATAAAATAAAAAAAGGGAGTGAGCTATGAAACTTAGTGTAAGTTAGCCCACAAGAAAATCGAAACAAATTCGTAGGCAAAGCACGTGGGTTAGCAATCCTGATAATAATCACAATCATAAAACACTTTTGATCAACAAGTTATCATATCATCACTTCACTATACTATTTCAGAAAACACAATTTCAAATGCACATGCTAATATATGGCAATGCAAATTCAATTTATCAGAAATGTCCTATCCAACTTCACTACACACTTCACTTATGAGTTCCCATAACTCATCTACCATATCACTTCGAATTGTAGATAAATCATTGCTAATTTGCAAATATTTGCCACTAGTTTTATAAAAATTGTGGGTAAACTAATGATATTTTTAAATAAAATTATGATTTTATAAAATAAACGTGATGAGATTTAAAAATAGAGCATCATAAAAATCTCATTTATTTTTTTCAAATATATTTGTTAAATAATTTTTTTATTCTCATTGTGAATATTCTATAATCTAATACTAAATAAGTGAGAATTAATGTAAACTTATGCATATTTTATCATTGAATAATTTAAATAATTTGAATTAAAGTAAAAGTATAAATATAGATTGATATGAAAATATATAGTTTTATAAAATATTAAAATATAATATTTTAATAATATATTTATCTTAATTTAATAAATTTTTTTATCTGTTCAAAATATTTTTACTTTCATTTATAACTTTTTATTATATTATATTTTTAAACGATATTTTTATTTTTATTTTATTTTTACATAAATAGATAGAGAGAGAGAGAGAGAGATAAGGTTCCTTAGGTCTGAGTCTTACAAACAGAGCCATACAACAACAAAATGCCAAAACACCATCTTCATCATGCTTTACATGACTCTTCAGTATTCATTATTTTAAATTTTACATATAATTTATCTTCATATTTTTCCCATTTTTATTTATTATAATCATTAAATTAAGTTATTAAATCTAATTAATGATATTAAAATTTTATTTATATATAAATAAATATATTTATCTATACATATTATAAAACTTTTGATTGTTTTAGTGTCACAAGTTATCCGAGTGTTAATTTAGTTTGAAAAAGGCAAAAATACCCTAACTTTTAAAAGTAAATTGAGTAAATTAAGCTTCTAGCTGAGTTAATACCAGTTAGAAAAAATATGAAAAAACCCTCACTTTTCAAAAGTAAATTATATTATTTTGAGGTGTTTTTATATTTTATATAAATAAAAATAGAAAAATAGAAAAATATACACACTTAATAAAATTTGAATTCATGCCTTTTAATTTTCTACATTTATCCTTTACGGTTACATCAAAGCACTATTTATTATTTATATCAACCCTTTACTAATATATTTATTACATAATTTTGATTTTCACCTATATTATAAATGTGCCATAATCTAGTAGATATAAATTTAAAATTTTATAGTAAATTCAAAATAGTATATTAGAATTAATACGATTGAGTTTTAGCTCGATTTGTATGGGCATTGCTGCCAATGCAGGAAGATGTGAGTTCGAGCGTACTAGAGCGTATTATCTTCCTATTTATGGATTAGTGAGGGGTTATGGGTAGTTTTAGATATTATGTAAAAAAAAAACAAATATGATCGAAATATATATATATATATATATATATATATATATATATATATGCACATATGCATATAGATATTAAAAAAAATTGGTGTCAGTTGAAGGTGTATATGGATCAAAATAATATATTAGAATTAATACGATTGAGTTTTAGTTGGATTGACATAAATATTATTGTCAATGCAGAAAAATATAGGTTCGAGCGCGCTGGAGCGCGTTATACTTCTATTTATGAGTTAAAAAAAGATTGTAAATAATTTTAAATATTATATTAAAAAGAATAAATATTACATCCGCACATATGCATGTGGATATTAAAACAAAAACAATTTTAGCATGGGTTGAAGGTGTATGTGGATCGAATTAAATTATATGTATATGATCTCAATTATATACAAACAAATTTATATTGCAAAAATATTGGTTTCGATAGTGACTGAACTTGGGTTCTTTAGGCATTCACGTTAGGTTTGGATAATTATTGGGCACTAGAATTAATAAAAAAAAACTATATAAATAATATTAAAAAAAGCTGACAAACGTCTTTTGATTATATAAAATAATATTCCTAAAAAAAGTAATTTAAAATACATAACTTTTCAAAGCTTTTTTTGAACACCCTATATTAATACATTTAATAATATTTTTTAGTATTAAGGGTAAGTTTAGATGGACGATATGTTTACTCATAATTAATGTAGAAATAATAGTGACGGTGAGATTAAATAATGTAGTGTAATACAAAAAATAAATTAAAAGCACCGTGCTACATCTAATCGCCCATTCAAACTCACGTGACATTATTGCTGTTGCAATAATAATAAATGAAAGTTTTTTATCTAATAAACTATAAGCAAAAATTAGCATTATATAAAAAGAATCTGATTGATTAGTTAAACTGGGAATTAACTGGTATACCAATATGAAGAAAATAATTGAATCGATTGACTTGTGAATCGATACGAATAAATTAATAACTTAATCAATTTAACTATCGAATCAATTCTAAAAACCTTACTTTTAACAATATTTTATCTGAAATTTTTCGATATTTGATAGTTACAAGCATTGAACTTTTTGTCACTTAATCTAACAAGTGTCGATATCTTTAACACTTTTTCGCATCATTTTAATGAAAATATTAATACAATGATTTTGAGAATTTGTTTATTAAAATTAGAAGAAAATAAATAACATTAAAATATATTTTATATGTAATATTTTCATCTATACTATTATTTAAGCATTTTTCGAGTTTATGTCATCTTTAATCGGGTCACTACTTTAGTTATAAAGTTACGAAATATCACTCTCCTAAACTATAATTAATAATATTTCCATGACACTTTTGTCTTTTCATATTTTTATGTCTTTAAATAAAATAATTATAAATTACAAATCTAATGATCTAAAACACACTAAGTAGTAACAAAATACAAGTTTATCACCGCTTAATCTATATTCATTATTAAATAAAAATTAAAAATATATTTTTATTTGAAAATATTTTATATTATCCATATTGTAGATATAACAAAATCTAGTATTAAAAATTAATATTCATAAATTGTAAAACAGATATTAATAATAAATTGATTATAAAAATAAAATTCAAAAATTTTAAAATGTAAATCTAAGAATGAATTAGGATAGTTTTTAACATTGATTAATATGGAACCGGGTCGGATTGATTAGTTGAATCTGTTGAATCAAGAATCGGTCGAGCTATTGATCCGAAGAGAGGCAGCAGCTAAGTTAATCCAAGAATTGGTATGAACTAATTGAACCAAACTAAAAAATCGATTGAATTAACACTAAAACAAAATTTTTTATTTTTATGATTTATTTAATCGAACCGACTAAATCATCACCACCGATATGATTTTAAAAATCTTCTATCTATAATAATATTTTATTTCAATATAATCTAAAAATATTAAATAATGTTAAGCATTTTAAAATTTTGATTTGCAATTCTTAAAAAAATATAATAAAGAGAAAAAAAAGTGATGGATACCATAACTCCACTTTCTCAACTAAAGCTGAAAGACCCACTGCTTGACGACTGACATCTGACAAATTAATTCTAAGAAAAAAATGCAACGATATTTTTCCTATCATATCACGATATTTCCCAATTCGATAAATTAGACCGCTCAATATCTCGGAATTGGTGACCCAGAACTAGAAAACTAAATTTGTCGGATTGTTTAAATATAAATATATTTAAAACATTTAAATAATTATCAAATCTTATTTCTATTGATATAAATGTTATTTTAATACATAAAGATATAAATTGAAGACGTTCAAATAAAAAATAATATCGAAAGGTATTATTTATATTAATATTAATAAAATATTTAATTATATAAAATTCACAAATTATAGCGCGTGTACAACACGTTCTCAACAAAATTTTGATGTTTGAACAATATTTTGGGTAAAAGCATAGTGCATAGACACCGACGTATTTAAAAACTTATCCTTTAAAAACAATATATATTTTAATAATTTATGAGTATTTTTATATTTGATTTTATATAATTTTAATAAATATATTTATTATATAAATATAATTGAAGAATGTATTTGCACATTTAAAAAATTCAAAAAAATAAATGTGTGTATTTAATTTTGAATTTTAAAATTCTATCTTAATTTTAATCGAATTGATGTGACTGAGAAATAAAATAATAATAAAATCATTAAAATTTCAAGTGAAAAAATATAAATGGTAAGGAACAAGTTGCAATGGTGTTGAATAATGACTAAAATGGTAAGAATAAAATAAAAAGATAAGTCTCATCAAACAATTAGTGTGAAATGGGGCAATGAAATAAATAAATAAATAAATAAAAATAAGATAATGTTATGCTTTTTATCTTTTTAATGTCTGTAATGATGTTATTTTGTTATTTAATTTTGGAAACTTTAGGGTTACGACTTTAATTAAACTAATAATAAATGAGGTCAGAAGAGGAAAAAAATCCAAGATTACTAATTTAATGATCTTAATTTTATAATAATCGGTAAGGTGTACTTATAGTCTTGACTTGGTAAATTTTTTAGTCACAAAATATGAAAAATTATAAAATGATTATTTAATTATTGAGTTTTTTGTCACTAGATATTAAATAACATAATAATAAATTTAATCCTCAATATTTTTATATCGTGTGAATTTAATATTGTTGATGCACCAAATGGGGATGAGTCGTTTAAAGCTAGAAGCAAAGAGAAAGAAGACCCCCTCAAAAAGGTCTTCGGAATTGCATTTTAAGGGGTTTTCAGGTTAATTTTTCAGGAGTCTTGAGTTGGGTTATTATATAATAAAATATAAAATATATAAATATATAAATTATTATCATCGTATAACAAATCTTAATTTTAAAAAATTGAACCATTAAAAATTACATATTGTGTAAGGTGTTTTTTTTAGCTTTTATTAACATCTATAACCATGTGTTCATCAAATCAAAATAGCTTGTCATCTCTTAATCATGAAGTTGGGAATTTAATCTTTGTCCATCAGAATGAAACACATTTCATAATCAACTGTTTGCGTTTTTAAAAAGTATTTGCGACAAGAGAATTAGTTACTACTATCGATAATAAATATTCTATTTTGATATTATTATGATTATTTTCATTTAAGGATATCAAATTTTCTTTAGATCACAATCCAACCTTTTATTTCTCCGTTGTTTGTTCAGTCGTCCAAATCATGGAAAAGAGCAGAGATTATTTCGCGAGTGTTTAATCATATTTTAAATTGAATTTGAGTTTATATTCATAAACAAAAGTATATAATAATATCAAAATCTAATCTTGACAAGACGAATATGAACATAATTTTTTTCAAAATAAACTCTTAACCCGATCCAATCCATCTATAAACACTTTTATCAATAAACTTTACCTTCTTAATTATAAAATAATTAAATGTTTTATATAATTATTGATATTAATTTTGTTTTTTCCTAAAACAAACCCCTTACCTCAATTAGTGATAAGAACAATTTTCAATCAAAGCTTTCGGTACTGGAAAGAAGAAAAATGGGAAAAATGCATGAAATTAATTAAATAATTACTGTCATTTCATCCCGATGTTGACAGCTGAGTTTTATGAAAGTGCCCTACTCTCACAAGTTAATCATTAAATCTTTAATTTCACATAATTAATTTATAAATATTATATATAAAAAAAGTAATTAAAAAGGTGTACGTAATTGTCACACTGTCTTTTATGATGTAATTAATGCAAGGTCAGAATAATGTTAGAATAGTACAGCCATGATCGTACAGCAATTTGTTCCCTAGCGCGTGATACAATACTAAACACTCCATAAAATGTCATGCTGTTGCCCTATCGACGTGTCGCAGCCTCACATTTTGGCATGCAAAAATAATTATAATTTTTATTTTTTAATATTTTTCACATGTCACCATGTTATTAATTATTGTTATATTAATATATTTTAATAATATTAGTCAGATATTTAAAAATATCAAATTGACTTATAATTTTAAATTTATATACCAATTGAGTCCAAAAATGTTTAGATTTAAAGTAAGTACTAATTACCAGATTTAGGTATATTTGTATATACTAATTGTTAAAAAATATTTTTTAAATTTAATACTTTTAATTAAAACGATTGAATTAATAATTTGATCTATTCAACTATTCGATTCTAAGAATATTAATTTTAGCACACAAATCACTTTTTAAAATTAAACTTGATATCAAATTCGATAATATCTAAATTTAATAAATATTTAAAAGTTAACATTCATTGTAAATTTTAGCTTTTAACCTCAATAATGTAAAAAAAGAAATTAAATACCAAAATGGTATGTCATACCATATTTCAACCATTTTTCGATATTTCGGGAGGGTCATATTTCAACCGTATTTTAAGTTTTTAAATTATGATGTTATTTATGAGAGACATCACTAATAAAATAATATTTTTAAAAATTAAAAAATTAAAAAATAATGGTGGTACCTATCTCGTCGCCACCCATTTTGATATTTATTTTATTTTTACATTATTCAGGTAAAAAGCTATAAATTTTGCTGTAAATAATAATTAAAAATCTTATTTTTTGAAAAAAAAAAAATCTAAATGTGAATCCGTATTATCAGACAAGTTTTGTGACAGACTGATGACCGACTGGTCGGACCCCACTTAGCTGATTCAAAATCCACACACCACCAGTTTGTCGGAGCCTCCGTGTCTCGTGCTCTTCACTCTCCTTAAAAGCGCGTCCGCTTTAGAATCTTCTCCTTTTCTTTGTTTCTTTCCTTTTATTATTATTACCTGGGTTTCTACCCACTTATGCATAACTTTTATATTAAATATATTAATTAACGTTAATTCTAAAAACATCAATTTTATTATAAAACATAATAAATTAATTAAAATTAATTTTCATTATTTAAAAATATGATTTTTTTCTCAGTCTATCGCGTCAGATAATAAATTAATTATGTATGTAACACATCTCATACTTTAAATTTTAATAATTTAAAAATTATTTATGATTTATGATTCAATGAACCGTCATTATTTTCCACTTTTGTAGGGTTTTATTTTTATTTTACCTTTTTCACCCACATCACACGTGTCCATTTTTTGGAAGCTAAAAACATCCTTGACCTTGACTTGTTGACAATTTGAAAAAAAAAGAAAAGAAAAATTGAATTTATGCCTTTAGTCCTAAAATAGAGATTTATTTGGACCCTTTAGCAATTATTCTTTGTAGTGGATGACTTGATCTCAATAATCCTTGTGCTTTCAACATGTGGCCATCAATTATTTTATTATTATTATTTGGTACATTACAAAAAAACTTTTTTAATTTTTTATATTTAATATATTAGATTGTGGTTAGTAGGTACAAACAGTTTTAAAATTATCACATGTCTCTCTCTTTTTTTTAATATTTTAATATTTTTATAGTATATTTTTAATCTCTTAATATTAATTGTGGAGTTTAAAAATTTTATTTATAGTGTATTAAATATTATTCCTAAAATTAATTGTGTTTTAAGTTCAAAACCTATAAGAAATTTTATGGATTTTATATAAAATATAAAGTGATAAATTTGTAAAAGTCTTTTATATTATTATTTTTCTATAAAACAAAATTTTAAAATATAATACATTAAATCTACACCAAAATAATAACAAAACAATAACAAAAAAAGAAATTTTGTTTTCTCAAATTTAAGTCGAGCTCGACTAGATTCAAAAAACTTACTAGAAACTTAATCCATTTAAAAACATATTTATTTTTTTCGGACCAGCTTCCCAGTACAACTAAGACCCTTGGACAATTCTTAACTCTTAAGTGTAAGTCATACTATACATTTTGAATGGATAAAATTACTGAATAAAACAAAGGGACATGACATAAAAAATATTAAAATTTATATAACACAAAAATATCACTTTACCCTATGTCTTGTATGAATTTTTAGTGCTTTTAGTTTTATCTGTTATGAATAATATTATTTAAAATTTATATTATAATTAATCGAATATATATTTATTTTTATATTTATTATATAATTATAATTATATTATATTCGTAATAGTAAAATTTAAGAAAAAACATAAAATAAATTCAGAGTATTTTGACTTTTTCAACTCATGCATGTCTTTTCTTTTTTAATCTTTTGGTTGCACACAACTTTTACGCATTCAAAGGAAAAGTTTTTTTTCTTTTTTTTTCCTTTTATGAGAATAACTTTTTAAATGTTGGTGCTTCTTTGCTTTTACGACATCTATTAAAATGAATTTTTAAATAAAAAATAAATTTAAATTTATTAATGTAATTACGATTTTAGCATGTTAGAACTTTACATTAGAATCAATCACGCGATTGACTTTTCACACCAACCTAAAACGTCTTCGTCAACATACCAAAACATATTATTTAATATTAAAATATACATATTTATAATTAATCGAGTCTTAACTCGACGGAATGAATATTATTATCAATATAAAAGATGTAATTTCGAGTGTGTTGAAATACTGAAATTAAAAATTATTTTTATTAAATTTAATATATATTTTGCAATTAATGCTGTAGAACATAAATAATATAAAATTATTTTTATATTTTTAAAGGATAATATAAAATTATTAAAATGTAGATACATGTATTAATCATGTTGGGTTTTTTTTTAATTTTTAATTTTTAATTATCGGTTTTAGATCCATTCAATGAATTAATTATTTGCTTTGCATTCAAAACCCCAAAAAAGTAATTTCTCGTTCCTTCAAAAATATATCACGATAAATTCATCCTTTCACATGATAAAAACAATGGCATGTTCCGTAATATTCAACAAAATCCAGGGTCAAACCTTTTCGAGAAAAGCCTGTCGTTTCTTTCGTAGATCTGAGAATAGTAAAAGATCGCTTTCCAAGCAATTTTTCCCTACTCCTCACATTTATCTCAACCTCTGTTTCCAACCGTCAGATCACAATATAAAAAAATCAAACCTCAAATCGACGATCGAAAATGAAAATGGAATACACTTTGTTACACGTGATTATTCCTTGAAGTAGGATAGCTGTCAGCTAGAGATTCCACACCGATAAACTCGACAGGGTTTAGCCGGCTAAATAGGGGCTATCATTTTACTGTACGTATGAATAACTACGTGCACGTATCATAAGAGGTTATCTTTTTGTAATAAGCTGTGTTTGATAAGAACACGTACTTATCATCTTCTTTATCCGTCTCCTCTTTCCTATAAAATTCACCATTTCTGTAAGGTTTTAGGTTGGGTTTTATATAAAAAGGAATTTAAATAATTTTTTTCCTAGAGAGAGAAAGAGAATCTCTGGCTACCTTGGGGTTATTTTTTTATAAATATTTTTCTTATTTTTAGAGAGAAAAAAAAGTTTTTTTTTTATATAAAAATCTCTGGGAAGAGGAAGCTTCTTCTTTCTTGTATGAAAATCGATCTCAGACGGTAAGCTTCTAACGAATATTTCCTGTTTTTGTGTTTAAGAATCTCTTTCTTTACGATATGTAGGTTTTTTTTTTTTGTATTTTGCTTTATTTTTATGGTATAAAGTTGTTTTTCCCCTTCTTTGATCGAAAAAAAACCCCCCTAATTTACCTTTGTTTTTCTTCCTCATTTGAAGATGGTTGAACGATCTTTTTGGGGTTCTTTATTTGGATTTTAAGGTATTTTGAGCTGATTTTTTAAAAAAAAATTCTGGGAATATTCTTGCAGATCTAGTGTTTTTATTTGGTGATTTTTATTTCATCGTTGGGAACTGAAGTTGGAGGTGGATACGATGTCGTCTCTCAGTAGAGAGCTTGTGTTCTTGATCTTACAGTTTCTAGATGAGGAAAAGTTTAAAGAGACTGTTCACAAGTAAGTTTTTTTTTTTTTTGAAAATTAAATGGCATTTGATTTTAATTAGTATTTTGCTGTTAACTGATAAAATTTAAAATGTGATTATTACTTTGAATTTAAATAGGCTTGAGCAGGAATCTGGGTTTTTCTTTAATATGAAATATTTTGAGGATGAGGTACATAATGGAAATTGGGATGAAGTTGAGAAATACTTGTCTGGTTTCACCAAGGTTGATGATAATCGGTATTCGATGAAAATCTTTTTCGAGATTAGAAAGCAGAAGTACCTTGAAGCATTGGATAAGTAAGCTTTTTTGCATACTTTCGATTTTTCCATTCGTATTTGTTAATCATCGGAAGTTTGTGAAAATTTCTGAATGTTTGAATATTATTTAGGCATGACCGGTCGAAAGCTGTGGAGATATTAGTAAAGGATTTGAAAGTTTTTGCTACATTCAATGAGGAACTTTTCAAGGAAATCACTCAGCTTTTGACATTGGAGAATTTCAGGTATGCGGGTTGTGTTTAATTTGTTTGAGTCTTGATCGAGAATGGGTAATTGTGAAAGTATTGAAGAATGTATAACTTTTGTAACAGAGAGAATGAACAGTTATCAAAGTATGGGGATACAAAATCAGCTAGAGCAATCATGTTAGTTGAACTCAAGAAGCTTATTGAAGCGAATCCTTTATTCCGTGACAAGTTGCAGTTCCCTAACCTTAAAAATTCGAGGTTACGCACCCTCATTAATCAAAGGTAATTTTTTTCTTCTATTGTTGGTTCTTTATCATCGATGTATTAGCTGCTTTGAGGAGATAGGAGTGAGATGGGTGGCATGTTTTAGTTTCCGATGAACATTTTGTTTATGCAATGAACTCGCAAGCAGGCATGGTATTGTTCCCGTGTTCTTACTGGCACCGATGTGTTTCTAGTTGTGGCTTTAAGGGAAAACTGATTTCTTGTGTAATCACAGTTTGAATTGGCAACATCAACTTTGTAAAAACCCAAGGCCAAATCCGGATATTAAAACTCTCTTTGTGGACCACTCATGTGGACAGCCAAATGGTGCACGAGCACCATCTCCCGCAAACAATCCACTTCTTGGATCCTTGCCAAAAGCCGGAGGTTTTCCTCCTCTAGGGGCTCATGGGGTGGGTATCGAGCTTTACCATTACTATCCTATAATCTGTTTCATTATCCTTAACATTCTCTGTTGATGTCTTCAGCCTTTTCAACCTACACCTGCACAAGTTCCGGCACCCCTTGCTGGTTGGATGTCAAATCCTTCTACTGTAACTCATCCTGCTGTTTCTGGTGGAGCTATTGGTCTTGGCGCTTCAATACCCGGTAGTTTTTTCTTTTTCGATTTTTTCTTCTGTAATCACTTCTTCATGTTTCATTTTTAGCGTAATGCTGGCATCCGCGTATTTTCCTTTTAACTTTATGCATGTTTCGTTATTTCTTATAGCTGCATTGAAGCACCCGAGGACCCCTCCAACTAATCCATCAGTAGACTACCCATCTGGAGACTCTGATCATGTTTCCAAAAGGACAAGGCCCATGGGGATATCTGATGAGGTACTCCGGTTTTACTTTAATTGACTTATTTGATATGGACTCTGGGTGTGATCGTGTTTCTTTCTTCTCATGTTACTCAAGTGATCTTTGCTCACTTTGTGCAGGTAAATCTTCCCGTCAATGTGATGCCAGTACCGTTTCAGGGCCATGGTCACAGTCAGGCTTTCAGTGCACCTGATGATCTGCCAAGAGCTGTTGCAAGAATGCTGAACCAGGGTTCATCTCCTATGAGCATGGATTTCCATCCTGTTCAACAGACTCTACTTCTAGGTATGCTATGTACCGGCCTTATTTTATTATAGTTGCTCTTGGTTCTCTGTTGTTGGCCAGCTGTTGATTATACCTTTGTGTATTCTGAATATAACAAACCAGTTGGTACCAATGTTGGGGACATAGCATTGTGGGAAGCTGGCTCTCGAGAGCGGCTGGTTTTGAAAAACTTTAAAGTTTGGGATCTTACTGCTTGTTCCATGCCCCTTCAGGTTTGTGCTACCGCCACCTGTTGTTTAGCGCACTCGTTAGCTCCATTTTTATTTAGACATATTATAAACAGCACTTATCTACCTAAATTCAGGCTGCTCTAGTCAAAGATCCTGCCGTCTCTGTAAACCGTGTAATTTGGAGCCCTGATGGTTCTTTATTTGGTGAGTAGAAACCATTAGAGATACGCGTATGTATATAGAAGTTAAGTGGGAACATTGATTGACATGTTTTACCTGTTCGGAAAACAGGAGTTGCTTACTCGAGGCACATTGTGCAAATATATTCTTATCATGGTGGTGATGAGGTTCGGCAGCATCTCGAGGTATATATTATGCCTGGTTCCGTTGGATTTTTTTTTTCTAGTCCTCTTGCTGAGTTTTTGCCTGACTGAAATCATAATGAAATTTCCGGTCTAGATTGATGCTCATGTTGGGGGCGTAAATGATATTGCATTCTCTCATCCAAATAAGCTACTTTGTGTAATAACGTGCGGTGATGACAAGACAATTAAGGTTGGTTTTATCATTGCACATGGTTGGTTATTATTATTGAAGAAAAAAAGTGCTTGCCGTTGCTAATTTCTTTGTGTAATTTTAGGTGTGGGATGCTTCTAATGGTACAAAGCAGTATACCTTTGAAGGTCACGAGGCTCCTGTTTATTCTGTCTGCCCTCACTATAAAGAAAACATTCAGGTAAGGATACTGCTTTATCACTTTAGGTGTCTTACATTCTTTACTGTACTATGGCCCTATGTTGCTTGGAGTTGGGCGTGAGTGTAGTCAGGTAAGGTATGTATACAACATGAGTACGGTTAGAGCAACGTAGCTATGGCCTAGGAGGATGTGCTTGTGTTCATTCTTCTTCCTGATGTGCTTCCTTTTGACTTTTTCTGCCTCAGTTTATCTTTTCAACAGCTGTCGATGGAAAGATAAAGGCATGGTTATATGATAATATGGGATCAAGGGTTGACTATGAAGCTCCTGGTCGTTGGTGCACAACCATGGCCTACAGTGCTGATGGTACAAGGTTAGTTTGCTTGCACTATAACTCATGTATCTTGCAGTAATTGTCAAAAAATATCAGGATAAAGGAGGTTTTGCCTCATATGGGCTTTTTTTGATTTGATGGCTGGTATTGTAGGCTCTTTTCCTGTGGCACCAGTAAAGACGGGGAGTCATTTATCGTTGAATGGAATGAAAGTGAAGGAGCTGTGAAGCGAACTTATCAAGGGTTCCGCAAACGTTCTTTAGGTGTTGTACAATTTGACACAACTAAGAACAAGTATTTGGCTGCTGGTGACGATTTCTCTATCAAATTCTGGGATATGGACAATATTCAACCTTTGACCAGTTTCGATGCTGATGGAGGACTTCCAGTAAGTTCATTATGTTAAAGTTAAGTTTTGTGCTATTTTAATGATGGTAGCTGCTTACGTTGTTTATGCTAATTCCTAGGCGAGTCCACGTATCCGCTTCAACAAGGATGGCTCCCTCTTGGCTGTTTCCACCAATGATAACGGGATTAAGATTTTGGCAAATTCAGATGGTATGCGATTGTTGCGCACTTTGGAGAATCTTTCTTACGATGCCTTGAGAACAGCTGAAGCCCCGAAGGTAGTATTATTATTTCGTTTAAATTTTTTAGTTGCATTAGAATTTGCAATTACTGGTTTCATATGTTTGTCAAATTTTCTCTTACATTCTTTTTTTTTTTTTTTTTTTTTTTAAGCCTACAATAAATCCAATCTCAGCTGCAGCAGCAGCAGCAGCAGCTGCCGCAGCCGCTACTAGTGCTGGACTTGCAGATAGAAGTGTTGCTATTGCTGGAATGGTCCGTCTGATAGAACGTTCACTTTTACCCCCGCAGTTCAATACTGTTTTGTTGTTATAGTTGTGTCATTGTTTCTCCGTTTAGTAGTGGAGCTTGAATGCATGACTTATATGGTTCGTGTGCTATGTCTTTTTCAGAATGGAGATGCTCGGAGTTTAGGGGATGTGAAACCTCGAATAACAGAAGAATCCAGCGATAAATCAAAGATTTGGAAGCTCACTGAAATCAATGAACCATCTCAGTGTCGATCCTTGAGGCTTCCTGAAAACTTGAGGGTGACCAAGGTACAGAAAATTTCTCATACTTCTACAATTCTAGGATTGTAGGCTTACTATTTGATGATGTTTTGCCAATAATCTCTTTTATTCGTTCCCTATCTTATCAGCTTTCTCTGTGATTATTGCAGATATCAAGGTTAATCTTCACAAATTCAGGTAATGCTATATTGGCATTAGCATCAAATGCTATTCACTTGCTTTGGAAGTGGCAGCGTAGCGATCGTAACTCAAATGGCAAGGTAACCTTTTCCATAATAAAAGTATACTTCGAAATGACTTGTTCCAAAATCTTATATCGTTGCTTGCATTATGTAGGCAACTGCCAGTGTAGCACCTCAGTTGTGGCAACCATCAAGTGGCATTCTTATGACCAATGATGTTGCTGATACAAATCCCGAAGAGGCTGTACCGTGTTTTGCTTTGTCGAAGAATGACTCTTATGTAATGTCAGCATCTGGAGGAAAGATTTCCTTGTTTAATATGATGACGTTTAAGGTAACTCATTAATGCTGAAATAACTTTTCTTTTTTCGATTTTTACATCCCATTTTTACTGTCTCTGCACCATTTGTCGATAATTTGGATATTTAGACATTGATGTTTCTGCGGACACTTACAGACGATGGCAACTTTCATGCCACCACCACCAGCAGCGACCTTCCTTGCATTCCACCCACAAGATAATAATATTATTGCTATAGGCATGGACGACTCAACAATTCAGATATATAATGTCCGTGTGGATGAGGTATGATTACATCTTGTGGAGAATCATTTATGCAACTCGTGTTTTAAGTATCACTCATTTATTTACCGTTTTCATCATCCAGGTGAAGAGTAAACTTAAAGGTCACTCCAAAAGAATAACTGGCCTTGCCTTCTCGCATGTACTGAGTGTGCTCGTCTCATCAGGAGCCGATTCTCAGGTATTCTAAGCCTTGTCTAATACTGCAAATAGTTTGCAAAGCGAAAAACTTAATTGCTCTCAGTTCATTGATCATTTTACCATTTTTTCTCCAGCTTTGTGTGTGGAACACCGATGGATGGGAAAAGCAGAAGGCTAGATTCCTGCAGGTTCCAGCGGGGAGGACACCAACAGCACTGTCAGACACACGTGTACAATTCCATCAAGACCAGATACATTTTCTTGTTGTACATGAGACTCAGCTTGCCATATATGAAACAACGAAGCTAGACTGCATGAAACAGGTAAGTTTATCTTGTTTGATTTGTTACGAAACAACATTATCTTTACCATGTTCTAATGTTAGTTTTCTCTTGTTTAGTGGGTCCCACGTGATTCTTCTGCTCCTATAACGCATGCAACGTTCTCATGTGATAGCCAACTGGTATATGCCAGCTTTCTCGATGCATCTGTTTGTGTGTTTACTGCTGCAAACCTCAGATTACGTTGTCGTATAAACCCTTCTGCTTATCTTCCAACTAACATCAGGTATTTTGCCAGATCTTTTTGACTCGAGGTATCAATTCCTAGTTGGAAGAGGATTATGCATTCTAATTGCTATCTCTATTCTTTTTCCCTCTTACGTCACAGTTCCAATGTTCACCCACTTGTAATCGCTGCACATCCATCCGAGCCAAACGAATTTGCATTGGGACTCTCAGATGGTGGGGTTCATGTCTTTGAGCCCCTTGAATCCGAAAACAAATGGGGTGTGCCTCCACCCGTTGAAAACGGTTCAACGAGCAGTATGACAGCAACACCTTCAGTTGGAGCTCCAGGATCAGAACAAGCCCAGAGATGATAAAATGGTTGACAAAAGCACAAATTCTTTTATATGATTGGCTTGCATGCCCCTCCCTAATTTAGGTATGCTTTTCCAGAGTCATTCCATTTTGAATTATAACTCAATTCGGGTTAGAACAGCAAGCAGGTGTCCGGTTGATATAAAATTTGAATTCAAGTTATATTTTCTGGTTTGTTATTTTTAACCAATCTTTGTTCCAACTAAAATTTTTGCAGCTTGACAATGAAAGATGATGCCAAGATGTAGATTTTTAACATATTTTGTGAGATACAATGTCTTTAAGGTAAATGGCATAGTAGTGTTTTCTTATGCCCTTTTTTTGAAGGGAAAAATTATGTTTAAAAAGAGGAATGATTTTCTGTTCTATTGTAGTTGTTTTATCTTCATATATTACCCCCCCTTTTTTTTCTCATAAATCAGAATGTTCTTTTTATGTATCAAATTTACATTTTCTTCTTTCAGAAACCTTTTCTTCTTTCTCTGTCATCAACTTTAACTGATGGACGTATATACTTGTATCTTTAAATAATCCTATGATGCTGTTTACATGGCATATGGAGCAAGAGCCAAAAACCAAAGCAATGTTCATCAAGTCTAATTAGAACCTACAAGGAGTGAATTGCAAATTGTGCAAGTAATTCAAGCACATCAATGTCAATGAAAGGATAAATTTTATATTAGTTTTTCATTGTTAAATTAAATTTTATTATTTTAAAATTTGATGCAACAAATATAATAGGAATAGGAATGATATCATGTCAATTTATAGATTATTTATTAAAAATTAATTAATAAATTATCGATTATTAATTTAGTCAAGATACAAATAACACAAAACATAAAAACACAAGAACTAATAGGAATTTAAACATGCTAAAATCAAAATCCAACTCTCTCTGATATGAACAAAAAAAGTAAAATGGGTACAAAAGAGCAGAAATTCTCAAAATTTATGATTAAAAACAACATATTTTATTAACAAGAATGCATAATTTATTTTGAGGGCAACTTCCCAGACATAAAAACACCAAACTTATTAATATCAGAGTAAACAAAATCAATCCCATTTTCCATCAAAAGCCCTTCAATCAATTCCTTATCACGTTCAGGCTCTTTACTTTCACATTCAATCTCATAACACACACCAAAATCATACACAGTTTCATCAATTTCCAATTTCAATCCTTTCCAATCATAAACCCCTCTCACATTCTTAAACCCTCCCAAACAAATCAATTCATCAACCCCAAATTCACCTTTTACCTTTTCCATTATCCGGGATTTGTTTGATAAGCCCAACAACCCATTCGGGTCAGTCAAAAAAGACCGAGCCAATGATGGGTCGATGGGTTCTTCATGTTCTTCGACTCGACTAATGCCTTGAGTGAGTTCAGGCTTGGATTTGAGTGAAAGGACGGCGTAAGAGTCGAGGTTGTAGAAACGGAGACGGAGGGCGGCGTTCGAGACGGCGAGGGTGGTGGTTGGGGTGTCGAAGAAGATGTTTTCTTGAATTAAAGTGGTGGTGTGGAATGGGGAAAGGAAATTTGAGAGCTTTTGGTGGGATTGGGAATTGGGGAGACGAAGCTTTACTTCAACTTCCATTTGGGTGGGGATTTTAGTGAAATGGGGTGGCTTTGATTTGATTAATTTTGTTGTTGGGAACAACCTTTTCAACATTTGTTTGCAGGTGGCTGAATCTGAATCAAATCATCATGATAGGGTTTAATTTTCACCTCAACCTCCAACATTAGCGGATAAGATGCTAAAAATGAACCAATCCCACCCTTGTGCTAATTACAACAGCCGTTCCGGTCCAATTCTTTTCATTAACTTTGGTCGGTTCGGTTAAATAAATAGTCCAGGCTGATCGTTTTATATCGGTTCACAAGTAAATCGATTTAACCTCTTTCTTCGGATGTTGATTTCACATCTTTGGTGCTAGTGTTTGGTTCAATAATGTTTGGTTGATCGGACTAGTTAGATTGAGAGCTAATAGAGGTACCAATTTGAATAATGGCATTAAACCGATTGAATTGAGAGAAGTGGTTAAAAAATTAGTTGAATTGGGTATGGAACCGAATTTTTAATTTTTTAATTAAATCAGTTAAACCAGTTGATAAACTGATGATTTGATTGTTTCGATCATCAATCTAATTATAAAAATCTTAGTTTGATTGAGTTATATTAAAAAAATTGACAAATCGAAAAGAAAAGTTCCATTAAAAATGAAATAACTCGTTAGTGACCCATCTTGTATCAAAATTATTTTTTATTAATAAAAAACAAAAAAACAAAATACAATTCGATTTTAAATAAAGAGGCTTCGTGTTATCAAATGTCACTTTTTATTAATAAAACAAAATCTGTAAACAAAGAGAAGCAATTTACATATATTATTTAGCTACAGAACAACCTCATCTGCAAATTAAACGTAGAAATTAAAACCCAGCTTTTCACTAAAACATATGTGCAAATTGCTTTTCCCTCGTATCCTGCTTACTGAAATATGGGCATTATATAACCTAAGCACATATTGATTGATGATGATGATTGTATGGTCCATTACTTACTCCATTCATAAACTGCTGCCTCTTCCTTCTTCGCTTCGTCACAACCGTAAATCCTTCACCGTCCCGGGTTTTCTTTATATTTACATCTGATGTTTTTGGTTGTTCACAGGTGCTGGATTGAGATGCCACGTCATGTCCTTCATTCCCATGGAGAGCTTTTGCTTCTGTTGCTGGCTCAGTTGTAGGTACAAACTCGAGTGCATGAGGGTTCATAACTCGCGGAGGTCGGAACTCAGTTTGTTCGAGAGTTTGGTATCTCGGAAAGCCTTGTTTCATGTTGTAAGAATGGTTGTTTCCGTGATATAATGGGAACATCGGTCCGCAACGAACTCGAGCTGCAACTGCAGGTTCAATAACAGGCTCAGCAAGCATAGCTTGACAGGCTGTTACATCATAAACACTTGTAACAGCAATGTAGAGTGCTCCGGGATTGAACGGTTCCGCTAATGCTGATAGCTTACTACCCTTTGTTTCTACAGACTTTTCAGTATTTACATACGAAACCTTATCATGTTCAGGAACCGTTTCTTCACGATTGTCATCATGTGCAACATTATGAACAACAGAGATACTGTTTCTGTCCTCCATGTTTGCAGGCTCAGAAGAAACCTTATCGAGTTCAGGAGCAGCTTCTTCTGATCGATTTTCACTGTCATCTGCAATGTTATTAGCAACAGAGATATTGCTTCCATCCTCCTTGGTTGCAGGCTCGGAAGAAACGTTATCAAGTTCAGGAGCAGATTCTTCTGATTGATTTTCGCTATCATGAGTTCCTTCAGTTTCATCATCATCATTATCTACAACGTTATCAATAACAGACATATGGTCTCCATCCTCCGATTTTGTAGTCTCAGTTCGGATGGTGCACGCCTGATGTTCAGTTTCCCCCTCATGTAATGGCTTCAGAACTGTACCTGGAGGTGCTACAGCTACTTCTTTGTAAGAAAGACATTTCGAAGCAATGGCACTGAGATTTGCTGAAGACAAGGAACCTTTGGAAACAGAACCTTGTAAACTAACAGAATTCCCTCCGGGGTTTGAGTTATGGGACATCAATTGCTTCACCGGAACTACCTCCTTTACGATGTTCTTAGAGGAATTTTTTCTCACTGGCAAAATAGTTTCTCGCCTAGAGCCACTCACTCTAACATTTGCAAGGGCAGTTCTCTTCCTTCGAGACTTCCTTCCGACGGCATTTCCCGACCGTCCTTTCGAATTGGCTTCTTGCCACCCTTCATCCGAAGTTGTCTCTTCGAAAACTTCACTTGTAACCATTGGCTCAACTCTAGTGACATCATTAGTTTTCTTTGGCTCTTCAAGACAAATAGAACTCACCATTCCTCTTTCATTAATATCTGCAGTACTGATACTTTTCTCCGAGACAGCATTGAACACAGAACTATCTGTTACAAAGTTGTGACATGCGTCATGGGTTTTGTCACTAGTCTGTAACACCTGCCAAGTTTTTAAGAAATGTCACTGTTAAATGTTGATTCAGGCAAAGAAGGATGAGATACAAAATTTCTGTACTAATCTGTAGTACCTTGGCACGCAGCGGCTTCTTCTGTACATCAGTTCCTTTAGAAACTTGATCGGGACTAATGTAATCGAGCAGGTCGGACACACTGCAACAAACGGTCACAGGTTTTAGTGCTGCAAGAAATAATGATATAATTGAATTACTAATTCAGGGACACTGTGTTAGTACCTAAGATGACCCTTGCTTGCAATTGAAGCATCTGGCTTCGGAGTTCCATTTCGTGCAGCTTCTTGCTGTTCTAAAGCTTTTGATTCAAAGTATTCGATCCAAGCAGCGGAGTCCTGCAAGGCAGAACACAGTTCTTAAACCCCATATCGAACAGAATGGACAAAGGTGCATGAAGGTATGGACGGTTGTGGCTGAGGTATTTACCTGTGTACGAAGGTCATCTTGTCCGAGTTTTGCTTGAAGTATTTTGAATGTAGTTTGTTCATGTTGCACGCTTAAAGAATATGCCTCCATCAATGAAAGAGCAATGGCAATGGCATGATAGCTTGCAGCCGTCTGTTATGAGAGGCGATTAGAAAACTAGACATAGATGAACATATGCATACAGTTGGAGAGAGACTGACCTGTATGTGATCCGCTCCTAGTAGTCTCTGGTTGCACTTCAGAGCTTCATGCAAATACCTGAGAGCCACATGAACATTTCCCATGCCTTCTTCCATCATAGCCACATTTATATATGTTGCGGCGGTATTTGGGTGAGATAATCCGCAAGTAAAATGGAGAAGGAATAAAGAACGGTTTACATATCTGCCAAGACGCATTAATTTCATCAAGAGAGCAAATAGAAAGGCAAAGAAAAAAGACAAGATGCATTCGAGTGAACTGTCATCAAGCAAAGAAGGTACTCGAGAGGAAAATTGCAAGAGTTATAAAATGAAAGCAGAAAATGAGCATTTTGGCACTCAAGACTCACTTCAAAGCCATTTCAAAGTGTTGAAGCTGATAATAATATACAGCAAGATCCCCATAGCTTTTCGCCGTGTCTGGATGATCAAGACCGAGCTCCCTCTCATTAATATCCAAAGCTTTCTGTTGATATATAGTTGCCTAAACAAGACGAAACGGTTTAGATTACTTTTCAATGGTACTAGTAGAGGAACGTATAAATGATACTCGGAGAACATTAGCTGTCCTTTTTCTTTTATATCTCTGTAAGAGGAGACTAAACTAAAAGTGAATCAGTTTCGCACATCTTAAGCTGATAAATAGCAGAATGTTCAGATACCTGATTGAAATCACCAGTATGGTAGAGAACCACAGCAAGAAGACTGTAAGCACTCGCAGTAGTTCGATGGTAAGGACCACATACAGCTATCATCTTTGCTAATGCCTTCAAAAGCAAGTAAAACATAAAATGAGACCAATGGAAGTCCTATTTAGTAACATTGCATCCCTTCTCATTCACCGAATATAGGACATAAATAGATGTGAATTTGAACTATAAATCAAAATGGGAAATACCTTTGTCCCATAATTAACCGCATCCTCTAGTTTTCCTTTGTCAAGAGCCGCCTTGGATGACTCTAACAATGTTCTGCCATCGGCAGAAGCGCATACTATATGCTGTAAATCATTAAAGGCAAAGTCTAGTTATGTTTAAATTGATAGCAAGCTGGTTCAATGAGATAGTAACATAGATATCCACCTTACAAACAGGATAAATGCTAATAATATTGCAACCTTTGAAAGGTTCTTTGCATTCCATGTCATAGTCTTTAGGAACCAACTCTAGACCAACCTGCAGAAAAGAAATATCGGTAAATCTCAGCTGTCTGATGCACTTAGCAGCTTAAGCAGTTGACAACAGATAGTACCTTATGGCAAAGTTCTCGAAGAATGGATAGTTTTCTCAAATGCCGGAATTCATCTCGTAGTTTCCAACCAAATTTTGCAGAAAGAAACCTTTTTAACCACCTCAATTTTAGCAAATAGTCATCATTTGCATTTTCAGCATTATCTTCTGATCCATTATTTCCGAGTAAGAAATTTAGGGATGAAGCTATAGCTGCAGGTAAGTCCTCGAATTTGTCAACAGATGCAACGACTGCTTTGAGTACGTGTTTGAAAGCTCGAGTAACCATCTCATGTATGCAAAGTGATTGTATGTGAGGCAGCTTCTCAGCAAGTTCAACCTGACTTGTACAATAATAACATCAGAGTCAACAAACACGAAATGGTCTGACTTATACCATTTCATAGAGAGATATTCCTCACCACACGACCCAAAGACTGCATTTTTAGTCCCCTTAGATGCATAAAGTCAGTCAGGGAACGACCATCGGTGGGTGAAAGTTCGAGTGATCCAAAGTCTGTTACCTAATAAAGTATTGAGAGTCGGTTCATGAACTGCGCATAAAGCTTAAAAAAAGAACATTTTGAAAGATAATGGCTTTGGCTATTGAATAGTACCAGCTTTGGTAAGGCAACGTCATCATAGTACTTGTACGCCATCTTAATAAGCTCATTGACTGACTGTAGCACAAAAGCAAGCTTAAAAGAGTGAGATCAGTACAATAGTAGTAAATCTATGCCAAAATTTTTGAGAAAAAACATGAAACAGTGACAAGGAAACCTTTAAGTGAAGACCGGTTCGACTTTCTTCAAGCCGTGAGAAAGCTTCTTCGGAAATAAGGTTCTTCAGTTCCATCTGATTTCTGGACACACCAATGCTTTGATTCATACTGCATGGCTCACCATCATTTTCTTCCTTGTCAACTTTGCTACCGCTGCTACTTGGTTTTTTATCCCTTTTCTTTAAGCATTTAAAATGCTTTCCAAGACCTTTCACAGCCGGTTCAGCCTCATGATCACAACCAAGTCCGTTTGAAGTAGTATCAGTCGAAGTTTCCTGTTTTTGTAGATATTGCAACCAACAAGAACCGAGTTCTAATCTAATAGACCTTTCAGGAACAATCGAGTTCTCCTCTAGTTTGGTCAAGCTCTCTTTAACTACTTGCCGAACAAGGCATCTAGAAGGTTCGGAATCATTTGAGTTGAGTTGATGTGATTGGCCTCCACTCGATTCTTTAGCGCCTGACTTGTGAAGTAAAACCCTTAAGCTGAAATAAATTAAACACCCCATATCGGTTACAGGACCCAACTTGCATGTGTGTGCTATATAAATGTGAAATAGAAATGAGAGCATCAGCTGACAAGTCCAGACCTGTTGATGTTAAGAGCATTAGCTCCTCCGTCTGGTTGATCATCAATGTCAATATCCCGAGCACTGTGCAGTTCGTTCTTCACTTCACCAACAACCTTTACGATTGCAATGTAGCCACAATGTCTAACAATGACAGTGCCCATCGAGGAAATATCCTGTGAGATGGTTACTACTTTGCTTAGTGAAAAAGATTGGCAAACTACAGGAAATCAGGAAAGATGAATTGAACTCGGATTTGGACTTACATGAAAAACCGCACTCTCGTCTGCAGATATCCCTTTAAGTAAATTCCTTTGAGCAACTTCATTAGCAGTCATGCCAAATGAATGATGACCAGCAACCTTTACATCCGCTGATTCTTGTTTTACCGTAATGGACAAGTCACCTATACGGTCCTCATGAAGAACTGCGTCAGGATGGCTATTTACAGTGCCTTTCACAATTGACCTGTTATTCGTAACATGTTGTATTGTTGCAACAGCTTTAAAGATCGAGACATCAACAAATCGACTATGAAGCAAAAAGGCCTTGCGATCACGAACTACCCTCTCCTCTTCGGTTTTGCAAGGAAGGTTAGCCAATATTGCAAAATCCGTAGCCCACGGTTGAAGATCATATTCACCATTTCTTCCCTGGCCTCCACCATTACCACCCCATTGCTCATCTTCCAACGGAAAAGAAAGGAAGGTTGATGGAGAGTTGGCAACAAGGGGAGGAACAAGCCATGTATTTGCACGAAATCCATATGGAAGATTGCCGAACTGGAAGCAAAAAAAAAGAGTTAACAAAGTTTTTGTAAAAATAACCTATAACGGAAATAGAGAAAAAGGTCACCTTATTGTGTTCTATGAAAGCTTTCATAAGGGATTCATATGCCTGCATCAAGCACAAGAGCGAACTAATAAAAAATCAACCCGAATCAACATAGAAGCCATGGAAGGTTATTAATCAAAGATAAAAACAGTACTCACATCAGCAAAGGCTTGGCTTAGATTTTGCAAAAGATCTAACAAAGAGTGGCTCATGAAAAAATGCTTTCCCACAGTATAAAACCCTTTTACTGATGCAACTACCTGTATTTGCTTCCCATTGCAGATTTTTATCTGCACAAACACATTGCATGTTAAACATGAAAATTAGCAAAAACCAAACAGCATACTGGAACGAAAAGCCGGTCGATACAACAAGAACAACATCATCATTCAAATGTCCACCCTAAACCCATTTTAGGGTACATAGGGACTAATAATTTCGGGGTTCATGGTTGCTTCACCAAGCAATATTATCTCCAAGGTTCAAGCTCAAATCCTCCCGGTGGAATACATTGGTACCATTAAGAAGAGTTACTAACATGTAAAGTGAGATAGTACCTGCATTATGAAATAGTCACCTTCATGCCTCCCTTCAACATCCTTGGGCTCACATTTCCTCAAATCTGCAAAACCAACGTACCATATTATAAAGTTTATCATGTTTTAAGATGCATACCTTTTATTTCATCATATTACATCAATGGAAAAGACGGTTATCGCATTAAAATTATTTAACAAATTTTGTTAATGTTTACTAAAAGAATTGTACCATATTATAAAGTTCATTTTTGTCTCTTCACTATTAAAATGAACATTTTAGTCCTGTACATTTGAAAAGCTATCATTCTAGCCTCTGCATCATAATTTTGCTATTAATGGAATCACATGACTTAGTGGCGGGCATTAGATTAAATCGACTTTTTTTTCAGAAATAACTCAAATAAATTAATTATTTATAAAAATGACTCATTTACAAAATCATGTACGAAAGTGATCTATTTTGAACAGTAAACCTTAGTGCCGCCGTTGCCATTGGCGACACCACCCCTCGTAATGAGTCAATCGTTGGTTGGTTTTTAAAAAAAAAATTGGGTGCCGCCATTGCCATTAGCGGTAATAAACTGAAGTTTAATTATATAAAACATTCAAAAACTTGACGAAACAATTATATTTTTAGATTGGATGAAAAAAAGGAGTGATGCAGTGACCTCTGGTGGCACCCAATTAAATGCACATGTTAGGAATATACCATTTTGAAATTAAATTTAAATAGCCTTTAGAAAAAATAAGAATAATAAAAATAAGCTCTTTTATTTTTTATTTTTAAAAGTAATAAACTTAAAAATATAAAAAAATTTATTTAAATTACCTAAATATATCTTCTAAGAATTTTCCTTGATTAATTTAAATAAAATTTTATATAATTTTTAAGGGTTATTTAAATTTAATTTCAAAAGACACTAAGCATGCAAATAAATCAAAATTTAAAAGCATTTAATTGGTTGCTGCTAGCTATCATATTGTCACCCCTTTTTTTCATTCAATCTAAAAGGAAAATTATTTGATTAGATTTTTTAATGTTTTTATTTAATCACACTTTAATTTGGCAGCATCGGCGATATCAAAGTTCATTGTTGTACATGATTTTGAAAGTAAGTCAATTTTATAATTAATAAAAATTTAAATAAATTTTTAATAAAAACAGCACATTTTTTTAAAAAAGGTAAGATTTATTTGAAGATTATATTTAAAATAAAAGAAATCTTTCTCAAAAACTGTGCATTTTAAAAATAATTTTTTTATGATTTCCCTAGGCTAGAAGTATATTTTTTTTCATTTGAAAATAATCACGGAAAACTAATAGTGAATACGTCCATTTTTTCTATCTCGAAAGAAAGAAGCACTTACTGAGAATGGGCGGAGAGAGGTGAGAGAAGGAAAAGAAATCATAAAATTCCGATAATTTTGGGGTAGGCTGAATGGCAGCCATCTCCATGCTCTCCATAATCCACGCCGTTCCAGGACCTCCATCGGACGGCTCTCGAGGACGATGGTGGAGCCCGCCGTTAACCATTTTAGATTTTGAATCGGACGATACTGATGACAACGATGATGATTGTGATCGTACTCGTTTAGGCTTGGAGAACCTGGTGGTGCACGCTACAATATCTAGGAGTCTCCGCACGTGAGCTACCGCCTGATCTTCATTGGTATAATCCTCTGTATCAACGTTGCAGCAGTTTAATTTTTCCAACAAAATAAAAAATTAAAATTAAAATGTTTTCTCGTGTAAAACGTGTCGTTTTCGTCATTTCCAAAAAATAATTTTTACTATCCACGTAGCAACAAACACAATTAATTGAAAATTTTAACGGTCAGATTTGTTTTTAGATTTTTCTTAATAGATTAAATTAAAGATAAATTATAAAAATAATTATTTTTATTTGTCGTAAATTATATTTTTCGTTAACAGCATTTAATAGTAAAATAATTATTTTATAATAAAATGATAACAATAAATAATTAAAATATAATATTTTAAACATAAATAATTAAAATATAATCTAAAACAAATAAAAGTAAATAATTTTATAATTTATCCTTAAATTAATTAAAAATAACGAAAAAGTAATTACAAAGGTAAAAAGGCTGGGCAATGGCATCCGTGGTTGTTAACGCAAGGAAAACGACAAGTTTATCAGTCATTGGCTATTTGGCTGCAGACTACAAAATTAATGACTGATATTTTGTCAGCGTCTTCTGCACGTGATCCATGTTCGATTTGCATGTCCCCTTTTACGGTAATAAAATTTTCTCATATTTTTATATTATTTTTTATTTACATCTCTCACTCTTTAAATAAAAAGATAAATATATTTAAATTTTAAGTTAAAATTTAATCGATTGTTAATTTTAATTATTTATATCATATATAATTTTAAATTATTTATATAATCGAAACTGCCAATGATTATTAATTAGTGTGTAGACAAAGAATAAAACAAAAGAGTATCAAAATTGATATTTGACCAAATAAAACTTAATTAACCTTAAAAATTAAATATATAAAAAAAACATAATAACAAAATGAACCCTACCTTCAACCATTTTGAGCAAACATGGCTTCAAAGTTGCCACTTCTACTTTCTCATTCAATCTCTTCCCTTTGACCTAGCAATGAAGCAAATCATTAGAAATTACATTATTGAGAAAATAGAAATTAAGGAGGATTAAAATAATAATAATACCTCATGAGTTAAAGAATAGTTTGTAAAATGGCATGTTTCAACATGAGAAGCCAATAGCCTTTTTACATCAACTATCTTATCAGTTGAAATACCCTACAAGAAAATGGTTTCCTATTAATGAAGATGATGAACTGAATGTTGATTTAAAAAAAAAATTAAATGCAATAAAAACTGGGTAAAAGCAAAAGCACCTTGAGTATAACTTGGGATTCATATGGAGTAATGACAGTGATATCAAGAACAGTAGGAACAACTGAAACAACAACAACAAAAATCAAATTAAAAGAAACAAATAAAAGGGTATTTGAATTCAGAAACATTATTTTTAATTAAGATTTTTCTTAAATGGTTGTTTTTTTTTTTACCTTTCTCCTCTTTTTTCTTGTTCTTCTTCTCTGGTTTAGCTTTGTTTGATTTGCTTTTGCTGCTTGATTTTGGGGCCATTTTGAAGAACAGTTTAAAAAAAAAAAAAAGATTCACTGATATTTGCAGGTGAAAAAATCCAAAGCAAAGTTTGGGTTTTATTTACTGATTGATTACTGGGATAAAACAGTGATTGTAAGCATGCAAAAGGGAAGAGCGATAGAAAATTCTGGAAATGGTTTTCTCTGACATTTTTTTTTTTTGGGGGAGGGGGAGGGGGATTGGTGTTTGAGCAGAGGAATGATGAAATGTTTTGAAACAGAGAATATATAAGGTTTTTTTTAGTGTTGTGAACAATTAGGGCTTAGACCATTTTATGCTTAAAACCCCTATTTTACTCTTCAAAAATAATAAAATTTAAAATTTAAAAAATTAAAATTTTATATCTATACCTATTTATATTATATATAGATGAATGACTGAATTATTTCACCCATAAATTAAATTTTAAATTTAATTAAAATTAATAAAAGCAAGAAATATTATTTTAAGAATATTTATGGTTTTTTTAATTTGATAAATTTAAAATAATAGATATTCATAACAAAAATAATAATATTTGAACCCAAGTCATTTTTTTTTTCATTTCAATTAAACTTGCATTTAATTTTAAGAGTGTATTATAATCTAGTTGAATGAGTTGGTGTCACCAATTCAGTTGTAAATTTACCAAAAATCCATTCTTTTAAAGAATAATAAGGTATTATTTTGAGGGTAATTATATCTTTTACATTTTAATAAATCTAGAAAACTACGTGAATATGATGAAGATTATGAGATTTGAATAGTAAACACCATATTTTAAATATCTCAATTTTATCATTTCAACTAAAGCCACGTTTAATTTAAGGGTGAGCAAAACTTGATTTGATTCAAAAAAATAAAAAAAAAATGAATTTCGAGTTAAATGATTTGAGTTGTTCGAATTATTCAAGTCAACTCAAATAACTAGATTCAAGTTCGAGTCGAGTTGAATTTTACAATTCGAATAACAAATTGGTGTAAATAGTCTTTGGGTCCCTATCAACTTTGAAAATGAGTAAATTGATCTCACTCTCAACAAAAATTACAAAATAATTCAAAATATTTATAAAAATTTCAAAATTTATATTTTTAAAAGGTTATAAAATTCTGAAAAATATATAAAGACAGATAAAATTTTAAAAATATTCTAAAATAATAATTTTGGACACCTAAATAAGTTAATTAATTATTCAAGTTGATCATATTAAAGTATCTTATTTTTTATTATTTTGCAAAATTTTAAATATATATGGTTTCAAATTTAGGTGCTTTAAAATAGAATTAATTATAATATAACAATATTTTAATTTGACATGTTTAGTTTTTTAATTTAACTCGAACAATTTCTCTCGATTCGACTCAATTTCATTTCATTCTACTCGCTTTGAAAAAACTTTCACTTGATTCGGTCAAACACTCACCACTATTTAATCTTATATTAATAATTTATAAATTTATTACATAAAATTTTCACCCATATAGCAATAATGTTATAAACTAATTAATGTTTATACTTCTTATTGTTAAAATTAAATAAAGAAATAACTAACAAGTGATTAGTTGTAATGGCAAGACACATTACACTTTTAAAAGAATAACTTAAGTTTAAACATTAGAAATAATATTGTTAAAAGAGGCAACCTTGAAACTCAAACATTAACAATAAAATGAACCTACATAATATTAAAAAATATATTTTTATTATTTAATTTGAAATTTAAATTTAAATTATATCCTCTCCTTTTTATTAATAAATTGACTAATTTGCCCTCCTTTCCATACACGTGTTTATTTTTTCTTTGAAGTTCTTCTCAGTTCATTTGATTGTACCCAATTGGCCATTGGCTATAAAAGTTGGTAGGTAAAGATCTAATAATTTTGGATACTATAAATATTATTAAAATATAAAATAGTGAAAATAATAACACTAATTGGTAAAAAAGAGAGAAAAGAACGGTCTGGAGAACGCCACTTGGAAGACTTTCGTTGGTTTTTTTTTTTTGGTTTTTGTTTTATTAGATGTTTGGGTCCCTTTGGTTTTTGCATCCCACTACGAGTTTTCGACGGTTGAATGCCTCATTGGATACGCATATATCGAAAATTAGATATTTTAATTATTTTTATTTTAATAATTCCCTCATTAAAGATATTGATATAATTTTTTATCTATAATTTATTAAACTGATGAGAATATCTTTTATTTTCTATTATATTACTAAATTAACTTTAAAATAGACAGATATAATCAATTAAGTAGCTTTTAACAAAATTAATCGATAAACAAATTGACTCATAGATCGATTGGCATAGATATTATTGCCAATACAAAATTAACATTATAGTTTACTTCTTATATAGTTCTTAATTTGTATATTATTTAAAAATTAAGAGAAATTATCATTAATAATGTTAGGTAACAATAATTAAAAAATACTTAAAATTAATTAGAAATTAAACACGTAAATTCATTGTATTGATTCAAAATATTGCTTTTATCAACATATATTTAAGTGTTAACTAAATTTACTAAATATATATGCGATGGTCAAATTGTTAAAATATTAAATAAATAAAAATATTTTTATAAAATTATATGTATATAATTAGTTTAATTTTAGACATAATGTCGAATTTAATTTTTTTTTAAAAGGTTGCATTTGAGCATTAACCTTTTAAAAAAGTTTAATTGTTATTTTTTAACGAAAATATTAATTTAAATATTAAAATTTAAAAAGCAAAGACTATGATAATTCATGTATACTTTATGTTTTTTTAAAATATTGTCATATAAGACAAATAATGATATGTCAACATGAAATACACGTGAATTGTCATGCAGGTTGTTACGCCAACATCTAAAAAAATTAATGTTTTAATCAAGATTTTCTTTAAAAGAACATTTTGACTTATTTTAAAAGGTTAATAACAAAATTTAACTAAAAAATCAAATTAATAAAAGATGTAAACGTTGAAGGCTAAATTTAATATTATCCGTGATAAAATGTTTATTTGTTGTTGTTGCTAAATTTGACAGTTTGTAAGAGAGGATATTAAGGGGTAAGTATGATACTAATGATGATGGTTGTCTTGACCTTATATAATTAATTGATTAGATTCTCTTTTGTCATCATTTTAATGGGTAATTAGTGCTTCATTTAGTCACTTTAAATCATGTTTAAAATTTGATCTTTATATTAGTATATTATAATCATAAGCATAAATTAATTTCAGTTTCATTGAGTTTTTAGTACTATATATATATTTTTCAATTTCATTAATTTTGAACGATGGAGAAAATTTCCCAAATATATTGATAATCCAAATAACAAAATTAACCTAAACTCTCTTTTTTTTTCACTTTATTTTTTGACAAATCAAGAAATTATAATTTTGAAAAAAATATTTTTTTTTTGTCTTCACAAGTTGTGGTGTACAGATGACCGTGTTTGTCGTTCGCTAAACCGGTCACCGATTGTTTTTTTTTTGGAAAGTGGGTGGCTCTTCGTCAACTTCTTAATATATTCTTATTTGAGAGTTATTCAAAATAATAAATTATTTCACAAGTCGATTTGGACTCGTGTTGTTTTAAGTTTTATATGTTTTTTTTATTGTTTAATAAGTTTTCAGTTTTAGAAGTTTTTATCTGCTCTTATAGCGCATTTTTTTAGTATTGCTTATATATGTAATCTTAGTTCTACAAGTTATTTTAGGGATGATTTGTTGTCGTCCTCTCTAGTTTGGTGAATGCTCGATTCTTTTATCGATTTTTGCTTGTCTCTTTGGACCATCCGTAACTGATTTCTTTATCGTATTAAGTGTTTACAATCACTCTAGATATATCATGTTTGAGTTGTGACAAAGTCAATTATTAACGTGATTTGTCATTTACCATCTATGACGAGTGTTTGTTATTTTTTCTCCCGAATTGTATGATTCTATACTTCTATTAATGGAATAAATTAATAAATTTAATTTTAAAATATATATTATTTTAAAAATATTTTTTAGATAAATCAGACACCGAGCATAGTCCCATATGATATCTAATAATTGTAGGTTAGGTGCAACTGTCTTGTATAAAAACGTGTTATATGGAAGAAAAACTTTTTAACTTTTAAATATTTTTTATTTTTAGAATATATTTTGATTTATAATTTTTGTTTTCCATTAATAAAAAATATGAAAAGGCTTTTAGGTTTTTGCAAAACATATATAGTGTAAATAATGAAAACAACATTTTCTTTTATTTTCTAATTTTTACATATTTTATTTTTATTTAATTAAAAACCATTTTTAATTTTTTAATTTTAATTTGCACCCAAACTTTTTCAAAAGTTGGATTTTAAAAATATTTATGTTTAAATTCTAATACAATATGAATCCAATAATAATGCATGATGCACTCATAATGAGAGAACATATATTCGAATATTGTAAATAACATTGTTGAAATGATCAACCATAAACCTTGAACATGTTCTATAAAACAAACATGAAAGGTATCGAAAAATAACAAATAATAAATGAATCGTACAACTTTCTCTTTAAGTTACCATTACAAGATTACAACAGACAGATACATCCAATTATGTTAAGAATCGATCAATATAATGTACAAACAAAATTACAATTACAAACAACACATTTATATCTGGAATCAATTAAGTTATCAGCATGTAAAAATATATTTATAATATTCTGAATCTAAACTCGCAAAAGTAACACGAATATAAATATGATATTAAAAATAACATGAATACATCAACATTAGAAAATGAACACTATTGTATTTTCGTGTTAATTTTTTATATAACCATATTCTATATATTTTATAAAATTTGAACCTCATGTGATGACTTGATGGTCAAAGGTGTTCACCGTCCCAAGTGTGATCTGGGTTCGAGTTGCGTTAGTCGTATTTGTAGTTCGGGTTTTACCCAATTATTATAATTCATAAAAAAAACCTAATACAATAATTTTTGTGTAAATTTTAATAAATGTGTTTATGTATATTATATTTCATATCATTTCATATTTCTCGTATTGTGTGAGTATATTCCATTAAGTTCATAAAAATAATTTAAATTAACATGTTTTAAATATTTTTAAAATTTCAATTATAAAAATTTTTCATAAACACCTTTTGTTTGTGTTGCATCTTTGTCAATTTTAACATTGCGAAACACTTATCGATTAAATTTTATAATCATCTTCCTATTTTTACGAAGAGTTTTGTTTAAATTACTATCTTTAATCTTACATTCTTAAATAAGACTACGTTGTTTGGATTTTTAATGTGTTGATTATTTTACGTTATCAAATAGTATCATTACCACTAATTTACCCTTTATTTTTTATTATTTTAATAAGTTTCCCATTTTTTAAAATAAAATTCAAGTCTAATTAAAATTAAAAAATCTCTATTTCTTAATAATGAAATAGTAGATGTAATAATTTAAATTACAATTATGATATTTACTCTAAAAATTATTTATTTATCCGTATATTAATTATTATATTTATAAATTATAAATTATTGTTGATGATGTAATCATTTTCATGAATTATTATAATTATGATTTATAAATTTATTTAAACATCACATATTTACTTATTAATATATATAAATTATGATAAAAACAAGAATTATCATAATTTTATGAGAATTGAGACTAAAAAATATTAAATGAATTAAGCTTGTTAAAAAAAACTATAATAGGGAGAAGTTAGCATATAAAATATGCTTTTAAACAATTTTACATTCCATCAACCAAACATCGAAAAATTCACCCTATAATCTTACATGTTTTCACTCTGTAATCTTACATTTTTATAATCTTATTACCATGTATGTTATAGATACTTAGTGTTATATACATATATAAAAATTGAAAGGAGTTTATTTGATTAAATATATTACATTTTAAATCGGAAGGTGTCTTTTGATAAATGCACCGATGTTGCACTTAATAAGTAGAGGTGTTAAAAGGGTTAAGCCCGAGTCGAGTCTATACATGATATTTTTTACTTAAATTATAGGCTCAAATTTTATCTAAATTCTTTCATATTTATAAATGGTTAGTACATTCTTATTTAGACCAACCCATGTTATTTTTTATTTATTTTTAAGATATAATTATTTTTATTTATTAATTATATATATTTTACTACCATTATATATATTTTAATTAGATTTCTAATCATAAACAATTTAATATATTTTAAGGAGTAAATTACAAATTTAGTCACTTATTGATAGGTGTTAAATACGACAAAAATAATATTCCTACATTTAAACATAATACAAATAGTAATGTAATCAATCCCACAAGGATTGAGATATCTAAAATTTTTTTTTTTTTTTATAACCAATATGCATTGTAAGCAACTCTCATGCCAACTTGTACAAAACAGTAGGGGATTAAATCGAAATATAAAATAAATAACATGAATTTAATAAAAAATGAAGTAAAAACAAATGAAACTAAATAAACCAAATGAAGGACACTCTAGCTTCAAACATGATTTAGGCTCCAATTTCGAACTGATTTTTGACAATATATCTTCTCATCTGACAAATAAGCCGTTTATAGTGGTTAAGAAAATACCTCAGACCACCAGCCCTTTAGTGTATAAATTAATTGTGGGAATGCTCACCGCTAACCTTTATTGAATGAAAAACCTTGAATCCACGTCCATAATTTAGCTCCTCAATAGCCTTGTGAACTATAAGGACCCGACTAAAATCAATGACCCTCATAAGTCATTTAAATCCAATTGTTATTTCCCTTGTCGGATCTAACCAATTACTCAATTGGTCACGTCAGTTTGTTCTTCAATAGTTCAACTACAATAATTACAGATCGTATTGATTCTTCCAACTATATATTGCACAACACGGAATCAATGAGCCTTGTTTAACTTGATACGATCATGACTTTATAAAACGATTGAACCTAATACTAAAGTGAAAGATTTTAAGTATAGTTTCAAATCTCACGATTCAAACACCAACTACTCATAATTAGAAGAATAATAAAAGAAAAAGAAAAGAAATAACTAAAAGAAAATTAAAAGTAAAGGGAAAAACAATGTTGGTGGTTGTTTATGCGCATATGCGCCCCCCTTTCTCCACTATCTCTAGATATATATTTATAATATGGTCATAATAAAAAGGTGAAAGTACTAGGGAAGCCCCTACACTTAGGGCCAAATTGCATTTCAACTCTTATACTGTATAAAAAGATAAATCAGCCCTTATATATTTCATGCATATTAGGTCTTCCATTAAATTGCATCTGTTGAATGATGATGTCACACTTTAATTTAAATGCTTAATTATTAATTTGGTCTCTGAATTATAGCTAAAATATTATTTTGATTTTTTAAAATTTTTCTTAATAATATTTTAAAAATATTTTAGAATTATTATTAAAAAATTTTTAAAAAATCAAAATGATATTTTAATTATAGTTTAAAGACCAAAATAGTAATTAATCATTTAAATTAATGTGTCATGTCACCATTTAATAGAAAAATTTAATGAAAGGATTAATTTACATGTTTTGAAATGTATAAGAGCTAATTTACTCTTTTTTGCAGTAGAGAAATCAAAATGCAATTCGCTCGTAAGTATAACAATAAAACCTAAAAAGGCAAGCTTGCTGCTTCCTCTTACTTTACGTCAATAATAATAATAATATATTAAAATTTTTATCTTATGCACCAACTCGAGCTCTCATAACAAATCTTTTGTACAGTCCGTATATCCATTTGTTTTCTACTATATTGGCAATAATTGTACCTACATAGAAAATAATTAATTAAATGCCACATTAAGTAAAATTCATGCCCAAAATTAATTAAAATAAATAATAAAAATATTGATTAAATTTATTATCACTTATGCACGGTTTAAATTACGTTTTGCTCATCAAATTTTAAAAAGTAATAACATTATAACTAATGTTATCAATTTATTATCGGTTTATTACATTTTGATCAATAAACTGTTAACGTATGACAACAAGTTAATATGACAAGTTTTAGCATCACTTGAAGACAAAAATTTTAAATTTAATTGCATAACTAATCCCTATATTTTTCTTTTATTCTTTTAACTTATTATAATTTATTTTTTATATTCATATCGATATAATTTCTATATAAATGTAAATGATGATGGGTTAATATAAATATAATTTATACGATTTTTCATATAATGGATTTGACATGATTATCATGTAAAAGTTTTAAAATGTCAAAATTCTAGAACATTCGAGTAAGATTTTTTTAAGGTTTTAATTTTTAAATAATTTTATTATAAATTTTGATCATATCTGTTCTTTTTGATACAATATTTAGAACTACTCATAGCCCTTTCCCAACTCATAAATAGGAGGATAATGTGTTTCAGCGCACTCGAACCCATATCATCTTGTTTTGACAGTAATATTTATACCAATTAAGCTAAAACACAATCAACTTAATTTAAGTCCATCGATTTAGATAATAAAAGAAAGGTCTTATTCAATTAATTACACTAATTCCTTGTTTTAGGTAATTTTTGAAATTCAAGTATTCTAAAATTTTATATTACTATGTGAACCAATCACTTTTAGTTTAAATCCAAATAAGTTCTTAACTTTTAATTTATGCTTATTGCGTCATTTGATATTCAAAATTGATACTTTTTTAATGTGGTATCCGCGTTGTCTACCTCAATACACGTATTTTAACAAGAAATATACACTGTTATGCACAAAGATAACGATGTTACATTTTTAATGTTAAATTCAAATTTTAAAATTAATTCAATAAAATTAATTACTAATAATGAATTTTTATAAATTTAATATTAAATATAATTGATTTAATTTTATGCTTAATTTGGTAAATAGTCCATCAAAATAGTTAATGGGTTTAAGAATACTTTATTGTAACCACATATGTGATAAAATATAGGATGATAATGGATAGTCACTTTCAAAAGATAATGGTTTTGCGATGGAAAAGAGTTGGAGGACCACAATGTGTTTTGCATTCAACATATCATACCATTATTAGCTTATTTAATTATTTCGGATTTTAATTTCGATATACGTGTGTTTTATTCGAATTTATTCTGGTTTAGATTCGTATATATTTCAATTTTCAATCTATTATATTTTGTATTGAGTTGATTATAGCTATAATTTATCCAACATGTATTATTTTCTATTTGTACTTGTGAACTCTTTAAAAAAAAAAAGGAGTACGGTTAGGCCCTAAGGTCTGTTCAAAAAGTGGGAGGATTTGAATAAAAATATAGACCAGAAAAATGGGTTTGGGCTAAAAATTTTGGGCAAGATTTTTTCGACCTGTCTCAACTCGAATTATTTGTACCTTTCACAGAAAATATCGATACCCTACATGATATCGATAATGTTTTAAGGTTCGATGTTTTGAAAATTAAAAAAAAAATTACTTGAGTATTGATACCCTCCCCAAGGTATCGTTACCTCGTAACAAGTATTAATACTGTAGGCTTTAATATGGTCAGTCAATCTGGGTTCGGATTTAATATTTATAATTTAAGTCGGGCTTAAGTAAAATTTTAGGCCCAAGCCTATCAATTAAGAATTTATTAATACTATTAAATTTATATTTGAAAAGAAAAAAAACTGAGAAATAAGATGAAGATGATGATATTTTTATTTTTATTTATTTTTGAAATTTGACTGGTCGTAAGAATTAATGTGGAAAATAATGAATCACACGTTAATAAGGCATTGATAAATTTTAATCTCACTTGACGTGAATAATGTGTTAACAAGTCAATCCAAAATTATTTCCACCACATGATTAAATGAAAAATAATGATTCAGGCATTTATTGGTAAATCATTCTAACTCACGCATTACATGATTCACGAAAATCTCAAAAAAAAAAAAATTAAAATTCTCAATTATTAAATAAGTTTTTTTATTTTTTCTTTCTTTTTTGGTATAAGGCAAGAAAAATAATTAAAATTAGGGTAAGGTAAAATTAATAAAACTTTTAAAAATAGGAGGTGAAGTCAGAATATTATTTCAGGAGTCAAAATTAAATTGTATATTTGTACGATAGTAAAAATGCGACGTTTTTTGTGACCAAACTCTAGGGTATATTGGATGGCATGCTTACTTCACTTAGAGATGGTTTTAATAGAGTTATGGTTCATACTGATAATTTAGAGGTTGTTCAAGCATTATAGGATAATTTGTTGGGAGAATATTCTCAGGCGAGTCTAAAGGGTCATGAATACGGAAGGGCATTGGCCCCGAAAAAGAAAACCAGGTTGCTTACTTTTTGGCCAAATTAAGCTTAGAAGAAAGAATAAGCCTCCAGATCTATGATGATTGTCCTTATGATGTCTTAGTAACTCTGGATCAAGATAACGCGAGGGGAGCTTTAGACCAAACTAATTTGATGTAATTTCTGCATTATTATTATTTTCACCAAAAAAGAAGATAAAATCAAAATTTTATAATTTTTAAGAGGTTTAAAGTGTAATTTTATTATTATTAATTTAAAATTTTGCTGGCTCTTGTCAACCCGTTAGATTCGCCACTAGAAACAACTTAGCCAAACTGTAAGAGGGTTTAATAATTCTTAATACAGCCCAAAGTACAAATCATTGTTGTTTAACTCAGACCAGACTAAATGAATGAATGTTAGTTCCTGTCTAATTCAACTCTCACCAATGATCTTTACATGAACATGATTCGAGCCTGAAATGATGGAATCGAGTTCGGTCTCTAACGATAACATTCTAAGGTTCTTCATAGTCCTTAACCCCAGGATCCGAACTAATCAACCCGGCTGCCAACACCAACCTCTTGCTATGCTGGTATCTTCCTCCCCCATGTCGAGGAACACCTCGGAAGTGTCCGGGGAATACCCTGCAAGTTTTAAGTCCCTTGTCATATTATCTAACTTCGAGTATATTTCTTTTGATCGAGGATGTGACTGGTCGCCGGCCACAAATTCGTGAACAACTCCATTCATCTCAATCAAACTGCAGCCTGGGGTCTTCCTGATTCCTCTATGCATCGACTCCCTTAGCTCATGTAGACTATCCCATTTTTTGCAATATGCATATATATTACACAGCAGAACATAAACAGCCCCGTTTTTGGGGTCTAATTCGAGAATATTTTTAGCTGCCATTTTGGCAATTCCGACATCTTTATGTACTCTACAAGCACCGAGAAGAGCTCCCCAAATGATCGTATTCGGTTTCATTGGCATATTCTTTATAACTTCACAAGCTTCTTGTAAATGTCCGGCTCGGCCTAGAAGATCAACCATACACCCATAGTGGGCTACATTCGGTTCGACCCCATGTTCTGCAGTCATGGTAGCAAAGAACTTTCGTCCTTCGTTTACCAAACCGGCATGACTGCAGGCACAAAGAACACCAACATAAGTTATCTCATCTGGTTTTATTGAAGCTCTTAGCATTTCAAAGAACATGCTAAGAGCTTCTTCACCATGGCCATTAATAGCAAGACCAACAATCATGGCTGTCCATGTAAATTTGTCCCTCCGAGGCATTTCAAAGAATACTCGTTTAGCTTTCGCAACGCTTCCGCATTTGAAATACATGTCGATCAAAGCATTTCCAACAAAGACATCATTCTTGACTTTGTTTCTATCAATATAAGCCTTTATCCATTCTCCTAATTGTAATGCCCCAAGATGAGCACAAGCTGTAAGAATACTCACCATGGTGTACTCGTCCGGTTGTATATTCGAAGCTTGCATCTCACGGAACAATATCAATGCCTCTTTAAAGCAGTTCACTCTAATATACCCATCAATCATTGCAGTCCATGAAACATAATCTTTTTCAGGCATTTGATCAAAATAAGTTCTTGCCAAATCAATCTCTCCCTTGTTTATAAACCCCGAAACTATAGTAGTCCATGAAATCACATCCCTTGTTTTCATCCTATCAAATATCCCAATTGCTACATCCATTTCTCCACAAGCTGAATACATATCCATCAAAGCATTTTCCAGAATCAAATTCGGCTTTATCTCACATTTTCCGATATACTCGTGAACCAGCTTGCCGACCTTCAAATCTCTCAATTTAGAACAAGCTGACAGCAAAGAAACCAATGTAACCGAAGAAGGAACCACTCCATTCTTCACCATCTCATCGAAAAGCTTACTCGTTTCATTAAATTGCTTCGTTTTATTATATCCTGTTATAATCACATTCCAAGTAATCACGTCAGTTTTACAACTAATATCGAAAACCCGACGTGCCATTTCCATTTGTCCACACAAGGAGTACATATGGATCAGTGCATTTTGCACAAAAACATTGGAACCAAACCCAAATTTCACCACATGACAATGCAACTCTTTCCCACATGAAAACCCAACATTTCTGTCAAAACCCTTGAAGAGGAAAGGGAAGGTGTAATTGTCAGGCTTAACATTCTGTCTTAACATGTTTAAATACAATAAAATCCCATGTTTTGGAGAATGAATCCTAGAGTAACCTTTGATCATTGTGTTCCAAAGGAAGACGGTTTTCGGTTCAGGAATTTGATCGAACAGTTTGAGTGCATGGTCCATGTCACCGAATTTATTCATACAACAAAAGGAAATAACCTTGTTTAGGAAAATGGGTGTTTCTATTAGGCCTGAAGCTATGGCTTGGCCGTGGATTTGTTTGAGTTGGTCCATGGATTTGCTGGATTCTATAAGAGAGAATGGTGGGTCAAGGTGATGGGTGAAGTGGGCAAGCGATTTAGAAGCCATTAAAGATTGAATTTTTGGAAAATTGGCATAAGAGTTGCATTGATTTACTTTGCATGAGACTACTAAACATAAAAAAAAAAAAAAAAAAAAGAGAAGCTCAGAAGCGCTGCTACTGTCGTCTGAAGATCAGCCGATTGCGAAGAACCCTAGCCTTCACTAGAGCGCAGATGTCGTCATGGCTTCGAAGGTTGTGCACCAGCCGGGAATCGAACCCGGGTCTGTACCGTGGCAGGGTACTATTCTACCACTAGACCACTGGTGCTTGTTGCTAATGCAATGAATAAATCTTAAAAACTATAGTTCCATTTACAAAAACTCTCGAATAATTAAACTAATAATTTAAAAATATGTTGAGAAATGAAGAAATTTGATGGCATATAATTTACGATGAGAAATATAAAAAAATTAAAATTAAAATTAATAATATTTAATAAAAATATATTTTTTTCAGTGCCAAGCAAAGCCTGATAATTTGTGGGCATGGAGAAGTATTCTCAGCAGAAATGATCTATTAAGCACGACATTATATAGCAAAAGGAGAATTAAACTATTGAATGTAAGCCCATTTGAAGGAATAATTCGTTAGGGAAGAATTAACCTATGGAGAAGTATTCGCAGGTGGTGGGAAGCTAGCAACATCATATTTCAAAGGTGAAGAGAAACTTTCTTAATGGCAATTTCTCCAAGTACTAGAATGGTGTACTCGAATTGGAATTTACCTCGAATACGATGAAATAGGAAAGAACGAGACCCAGCAAGGTGTGTTCCTATCAACACTTATAATGTCTTCCTTAGATGTAGAAACAAAAGCATACTTGTAAGCATTGTCTTTCTGATAAGAACATCTGAATATAAGATGTGATGTATTGTTCCCAAGAACTTTAATTAAAGTGGTGGAGTTGTTCTTGTGATGGCTATTCAATTTGAAATCTCATCATGCATCGTCTAAACAAAAGGTAAATTTATAGGAAGAATTATCAAAAGCGTAATGCTTCTTTTAGTAAAGCAAGAAGACGTTATAATCTAGCAAAATAGATATCGTAGAGAGATGACAGAGAGGAAGATCGAAGTAGACTTTGAAAAATAAGTCTAATTTACTCCAATAGATACCTTGAACTAAAAAAATCTTATGTATTCAAATAATTAATTAATCAAATTTCTAAATAAAAATTCCAAACATATAATCATACATACAAATATGATAATTTAATTTATGTTTATCATATATTAGATTCTTCAATAATTTATTAACCAATTTAAATAATTAATTATTTTAAAAATTATTAAATTAATTAAATTTTGTCACATCAAAATATTTTAAGTTAAAAATATTTTCTTTTAAAATATGTTCAATAATAAAAGATTTTTCCTCAGGCCAAGATAATAAGAGATAGTTAAGCAAGGTCATATTTCAAAGGTATAGAGTAGATCTGTTCATGAATCAAGTGACTTGTATGGTTCGATTTGAATCAAGTTTAGATAAGGATTATCTTTCCTCGAGCCAAGAATTTAAATTAAATTATTTTTAAAAATATTTTAATTTAAATTTAATTATAAAATATTAATACAAATAGAGAGAGTAAAAATAGTAGAATTATCCATATTAATTTTATATTATATTTGTTTAAGTTGGAGAGATGCTTGGAATAGCTTATTAGCGTACTCAAAAGACCATTTTATAACTTTTCATAATTAAGTGATAAAAAAGAAAAAAATAATAGTAAGGTTATTACTAATTTCGTTTACCCTATAACATATTACAAATTAAAAGAAAAAAATCAGACTGGACCCTACTCAATCCATATTTTAAATGAAATTAAACTATTTTTCAGTTCAAATATTTTTACTCGAGAAAGGTTTAAGTTGGAATGGCTTATAACATGATATGTTCCGTTTTGGTATAAATATCCCATGTTTTGGACAATGAAGCCTAGGCGCTAGAGTAACCTTTAATCATTGTGCAAGTGTTGCAAAGTAAGACAGATTTCGGTTCAAGAATTTTATCGAACAGCTTGAGTGCATTGTCCATATCACCGGTTGATTGAAACAACAAAAGGAAAATAACCTTGTTAGTAGTTACGGAAAATGACGTTAAAAAAAAAAAAAAAAAAACCCCAAACTTCGACGAAAGAATGCACCAGCCGGGAATCGAACCCGGGTCTGTACCGTGGCAGGGTACTATTCTACCACTAGACCACTGGTGCTTCTTGACAGTGTGAACATATTTCTCCTTTTCTGTATCAGAACAGCATTGGACAAATAGATTTCGGATATATACTACAAATGAATTTTCATATCATTATGTTATATTTAAAATACACATTTTGTCGTGAGTACTAGGCTTTATTAGTAATCAATGTCTAAAACATACCTAATTATACAAAAAAGTATACACGACATATTCTTATTAGCTGGCTGGTATTGTTCTTTTAGGGTGATTGGATCAATATATAGTTTAGGTATCGTTCTAATAAAAAAAGAACTTTAAGAATCAATGTGAAAATCGAGCTATAATTTAAGGGCTAATTTGCTAATAATACAAATTTATTTCAACAAAATTAAAGATTCATTAAATTTACTCATGTTATATAACATAAGATTGAATAGAAATAAAATATTTTTATTTTATTTTATTTTTTCATCTTTACTATAAATTACACAAAAATATATTATCTTTATATTTTTCTTCCCTTTCAATTATTCATTTTTCCAACTTTATGTTTACTCCATCAAGGTCTAAAATTCACTTTATTCTTACTCATTTTATCATATTACTTCATCCTATTACTATAACAATCACATTCCAATTTCAAGTAATGACACGAGCTTTATAAAGTAAAAGTATGAAACCCGTATTAAAAGTTAAATTGTACTTTACTATTTTACTAATAAATAAATAAATAAATTCATGTACATTAAATTAAAGAACAAATTGATCATTTTGGTAAAGATTTTATTAATTTTACTGTTAAAAACTAATACATGTATGTTAGCATGATCTACACATGGCGCATCAAATATCACTATTTGATTATTCCGTTAGTCATGTTAGTTTTTAATAGTATAAATAGATAAAATTTTCAACAAATTGATCCAATTTACTCTTTGAAATAACTTTTAAGGATTAATTTACCAATTTTTTAAATAGAAAGTGCAAAATACAATAAGATTCCTATACAAAGAACTCCATCATACCTTTACTGATTTTTCTACTATTGGAAACCTAACGACCCATTTCCATTTGTCCACACTAGGAGTGCAGATGGATCAATGCATTTTGCACGATAACATTAGAACCGAACCCAAATTTCACCACATGACAATGCAATGCAACTCATGAAGACCCCCGATATTTCTCAAAGCCTTTGAAGAGGAAAGGGGAAGTTTAATTATCAGGTTTAACATTCAATAAGTTTAAATACATCGACATCCCATATTCTGGACAATCTATCCTACATTAACCTTTAATCATTGTGTTACAAAGGAATACACTTTTCGGTTCGGGAATGTGATCGAACAGTTTGACTGCAAGGTTCGTGCCACCAGATTTAATCATACAAGAGGAAATAACTGTGTCTTGCACAATGGGTGTTCTTGTTAGGCCTGAACTTTATGGCTCGGCAGTGGATTTGTTTTAGTTGGTCCATGACATCACAACTCTTTCCCACATGAACACTCAACATTCCTGTCAAAACCCTTGAAGAGAAAAGGAAAGGTGTAATTATCAGGCTTAACACTCCGTTTTAACACATTGAAATCCCATATTTTGGGCAATCTATCCTACAGTAACTTTTGCTCATAGTGTTCCCAAGGAAGACAGTATGGCTCGGCAGTGGATTTGTTTGAGTTGGTCCATGACAGTACAACTCCTTCCCACATGAAAACCCAACATTTCTGTCAAAACCCTTGAGGAGAAGAGGAAAGGTGTAATTATCAGGCTTAACACATTGAAATCCCATATTTTGGACAATCTATCCTACAGTAACCTTTGGTCATAGTGCTCCCACGGAAGGCAGTTTTCGGTTCGGGAATTTGATCGAACAGTTTGAGTACATGGTCCATGTCAACAAGTTCATACATACTAGAGGAAATATCTGTGTAAAAGCAGAATGGGGTGTTCTTGTTAGGGCTTGGCAGCGGATTTGCTGTGCATGAGACTATTAAACATCAAAGTTCAGTAAATAAAAATAAGAAGCTCCGAAGCGCCGTTAATCGTCTTAAAATCAGACCATTGCGAAGAACCCAGCTCCGCTAAAGCGCAGCTATCGTCACTGCTTCAATGGAGGGTTGCACCAGCCGGGAATAGAACCCGGGTCTGAACCGTGGCAGGGTACTATTCTACCACTAGACCACTGGCGCCTGCTGGCGGTAATTTTCAAATACCCTTATAACTACTATTTAATCGGCTTTACTAGAAATTAGCCTCTATCTTATACCTCAAATCTCAAATTAAACCTAAATTATTATTTTATCTTACTTTAACCAAAAAAGGTATATAGTATTGATAAAAATGTGCTAAGCGACATGTTTTTATTGACTAAACAGGTAGTTTAAATATTACTTCTGTAAAATATCAACATGAAAATTTGATTATAGCTTAAGGACCAATTTACTAATAAAACATATCTAATAATACAAATTTATTTCTACAAAAGATTAAAGAATTATTAAATTTATTAATGTCATGTAAATTATTTTATTGAAATGAGCATATGTGTATAACATTACTTTAAAGCTAGTTTCAAAAGTTATATTTTCTTTTTAATTCTACTACGTAATAAATGAAAAAGTTTTACTTCTCTCATTTTTCAACTTGTTATACCCCTCTGACCCAGAGCACGTGGCAACATAGCAAGTCAATTGAAAAGCATACACAAACACCTCTCTATTCACTACTTACCGGCTAGTCATTAAAGTATCAATGGCCTGAAAAGCCTGATTCTAGTAGATCTTTTGTTTTCTCTAGAAGGGTTTCAATCCGCGATCCCTATGAACTAGCTACCCGTTTCATTCGAAAAGGTCTCATCCATCCGCTCTTCTATTGAAAAAGATTGTTTGGCCACCAAACCCGACTTAAACATAGCAACTTTGCACCATAACTTAGAAGGAATGATAAAATGAGTCTTATCACAGACATCCTCCCCATGCACTCCACAATGATGGCTTGATAGCAAGTTCATCACGTTAAGACTATCAACCATGGAACCTCCTTTATATATACTCCTCAGCACAATGAAGAAGGGATCGACCCTTAAGCATTCACAACCACCTTATTATCCTCACTTGTCTCTTTTGCATCCTCAACTTCTTTACTTGTACGCAACCTCTGGCTCTCTGCCCAACTAGAGTGAACGAACCTCCTCTAGCGCCACCACATCCTCCTCCTTATTTCCTCTCTTGTTAATACTTCAAACCAACACAACTCTACCAAAAAATTAATAGAAATATTTTTTTTCAATTTTTTCATCTTTACTTCTAATCATGACAATGAAAAGAAAAGAAAAACATATTTTCTAATCTTTCAAAAATTTTGTTCTTTCAGTTTATCATTTTTTTTCAATTTTCTTTCATTCTAACAAGCAAAACTCGAGTGATATAATATCATGATATAATCACATTGGTTTTACAACTACTATTGGAGACCCCACGTGCCGTTTCCATTTGTCCACACAAGAAGTATATATGGATCAAAGCATTTTTGCACAAGAACATTAGAACCGAAACCAAATTTCACCACATGAAAACCCAACATTTCTCTCTCAGGCTTGACACACGCACTTTTAACACATTGAAATCCCATATTTTGGACCATCTATCCTACGGTAACCTTTGGTCATTGTGTTCCAAAGGAAGACAGTTTTCGGTTCGGGAATTTAATCGAACAGTTTGAGTACATGGTCCATGTCACCAAGTTTTTTCACACAAGAGGAAATAACTGTGTAAATGCAAAATGGGTGTTCTTGTTAGGGCTCGGCAGCGAATTTGCTTGAGTTGGTCCATGGATTTGCTGTGCATGAAAGTAGAAAACATCAAAGTTTTTTTCAGTAAAAAAAAAAAAAGAAGCTCAGAAGCGCCGTTGACATCGTCTTGAAATCAGACGATTACGAAGAACCCAAGCTCCGCTGGAGCGCAGATATCGTCACAGCTTCATTTGTGGATGCACCAGCCGGGAATCGAACCCGGGTCTGTACCGTGGCAGGGTACTATTCTACCACTAGACCACTGGTGCCTGTTGATAATGCGGAGAAATAAAAATAATAGCTTCTGTTTATGAAAATAAAATTCAATGTTACACGCGTGTTGTTTTTTATTTTATTGACTGAGATAATTAGGTAGAGGTGATCATGGGCCGGGTCGGGTCGGGTTCGGGCCAGGCCCAAATAAAATTTTAGGTCCATCTACTAGGCCCGGGCCTGGCCCGGCCCGAAATATGGGCCTAAAATTTTGCCCAAGCCCGCCCGAAATAAAATTACTAAGCTGAGAGGCACAGCTTACCCATATTAATTTTTTTTCTTATTTTATTAAATAAAAAATTTAAAAATATAATAAATCAAATATATTTAAAAATATTAAAATAAATATTAAAATAAATAAAATAATACTAAAACAATTCTTAAAACAATACACAAATTAATAATATAATAAAAAATAGTTATATTAAAAATTTAAAATAATTAAAATAAAATAAAAAATTATATATTAATATATAATTCGGGCCGGGCGGGCGGGCCCGGCCAAAAACTCTTACTCGAGGCTGACCGCTTTTTAAGCGGGCCTCGTTTTTGCCCAAGCCCATTTTTCAGCCTATATTTTACCCAAACCCTCCCATTTTTGGACGGGCCTTGGTCGGGCAGGCAGCCAAACCATGATCGGCTCTATAATTAGGTAAATGAACAAAGATTTTTGAGAATTGAAGGGAATTTCATAGTGTGATGGAAGAAGGCAAAAGATGGGAAAAAGAGTTTGTAACCACAAAAAAAAAATAAGTAAGTAAAAAACGAAAAGAGAGTATTTTTAGTGGAATTAAATTTCCTATTCCTTCTAAGTATTTTTGTGACACATTAAAGTTCATCTTAAAGGTTTGTAAGAAACTTATGAATTTATCAATCTTCATCTTATTAATGTCCTTAGTTTCTACGATAGATGTCACCTTGATTGCAAATTTTTCAAGTAAGATCAAATCACTTTCCTTACATACTTTGAGTTTGAATACTTTTTTTCGAGTACAAAAGCCTAACTCGAAATATCACAAAGTTTATTATAACACATTGTTATAGTCTTATTCTCCTACATCCTCAGGGCCTCAAACTTAGTAGTTAACATATTAAGGTTTGATTGTTTCATGATGTTAGTTCCCTCATCTATGATCTTAAGAATTAATCATGCTTCTCTAGAACTTGTTCATTAACTCCACAAAAAATAGCATTAAGTACTTTGGAGTTTCCACTAGCAAGCTTCTCTTCTTCACTTGTTCAAGTTCACACTTAAAACATCAATAGAAGGAGGTTCTCAACCTATCAAAATCGAGCACCAAGCATTCTTTTCCATGAACTTAATGAAAGTTCTCATTATTGTTTTCCTAGTAAGCATAATTGGAGCTACCCAACGTGGGGGTCTGGTCACTAAAGAATGTTCCATCTCAAACAAAAATTAATAGTTGGATCACCACTTAGTACATCAAGTGTCTAGTTTTGATACCAATTGAAAACTTGTTAATTTTTATCTCTCAATTATTAATCTAGATATACATTAAGTTGCAACTGAACAAAGTGACATGACTATACTCAATTTGGAGGCTTTTAAGCTTAGATGTAAATGGATAGGGTCAATTTAGTTTACTTACAATTTACACTCAATAAAATCATTTCTATATAAACAAGTATAGTGCTCTCTAATTCATACTAATAACCTAAATAAGTCGTGCAAATATTAGAATTAATATCTCTTGTTAAATTACAATCAATTAATTCTACTAAAGTAGAGTTAATATAACTTGTTAAATTACAATCAATTACCATAATTTTAATTCCACTAAAGTAGCCATAAAAACGGGTCTTCAATACTCTTTATAAAAGCAAAAAGCTTCTAAACATCAACTTACTTGAAGATCAAATCTTTTATTTGAGTGAATTTGAATTATATTGAGAATCTCTTATTTGATCCTCAATTGTCTTAAAAAGTGATATGCTAACTAAAATACGGTAAGTTTAATGCACTTTGTTAGAGTTGCACCTGGGTTGAAGATGTTTTGTAAAGTTAACACTAATAAATATAGCTTTTTAAGTTTATTTTTTTGAAAAATAATAAAAATTGAAAAGGGTTTATTTTTATTATTCTTATATTTTTAAGGGCTATTTAAATTTAATTTCAAAAGGGACAAACTTAACATGCAAATAGACGAAGAGTTTAAAAGCATTTAAAATTGGAGGCGCCAATAGGAATGGCGTGACCACTTTTTTCATCCAGTCCAAAAAGACAATTGCTTCATTAGGTCCCTGAACATTTTATATAATTAGACTTTAGTTCGATGCCGCCAATAATAATAGCGACACCCAAAATTTTTTTTAAACCAACCAAGGGTGGTGACGCCAATGACAATGGCGTCACCTACGTTTATTGTTTAAAACAGATCATTTTTATAAATAATGCAAAATTTTAGATATTTTTATAAAAAGCCACTTTTTAATGTTTTGTTTTATTCATAAATTTCTTTTCAAGAAATTTTTTCTTAACAAATATTTTTATATTTATTTTATGATTTATAAAATTTAATTATTTTAAAATTTATAATTACTCATAGCAACAATTTTTTTTTTTTTCAAAATTCCAACCTATAACTTTTTCCCACTAAAAAGTATAATCTACCCAATAATTGTTGAGAGATAACATCATCATGTCAATTAGTCGTGAGCGGGACCGAATTGAGCCGACAAGTCACGAGTTCCATTGATGAGAGCCCCTCCCGTCCTGGACGTGCCAAATAAAAGGCCCTCGGTGGGGGATCCAGGTGTGCGGTGCACAAATATGGCAACCCATCAAACTCTCTTGACTTTTATTTGATAGATTTGTTGGAAAGTCATCTCATTCATTTAAACTAAAATTTTTTTAAAAATTTCGAAGGATTAAAATAAAAATATTATGTTAAAATATAAGTCTAACCAATAAAATTAGGTCCATTTAAAATATAAATTGGGCTTAAATTTTAATATTTAAAGATTGAGTTTAATTCGATCCGTTTTAAGTTTATAATATGATATTATTTTTTCTTTTATGTATATCAGGGCAAAGCCAAAATAAATTTTTAGAGAGTGAATAAAATTTTAATTTTTATAGTCTATATTTTTATAATTTTTAAAAGATTAAATCAAATTTTTATAAATTTAGAGGCTAAATTATAATTTTAACTTTACTAATTTAATATTTTTTAAAAAATAAAGACTTAAATAATAATTTTACATTTTAAAAGAGACCGAGGCCCTACCTACCTCTCTAAATTTACCTCCGATGTATATATTATATAATTTATAATTTAAACTTGAAATAACCTAATCTAATCCAACCATCCAATTATCATCTACACTTGTTCCTTACCTAGATGGCTACAATGGGGTTTTAAATATATTGTTATTAAATTTTTTCCCATGTGATGTGCGAGTTAATTATAATTGAATGAAAAATAATATTTTTTCTTATTTGTTTATATTTAAGTTTATTATTTTAATTTAATAAAAAATTAAAAGTAAATTTACTCATTTAAATAAGTGAATACATTGTAATTAAAATAAATAATTTATATATCACCATTTATTTAAGAAAATAATCATGTAATGATGATAACATACGTTGATTAATATTTGATTTTAATTATTATTTAAAAATTGGTTTTAATTTTATACTTAAATAATAATTTTTATTGATATCTTCACTTACATAATTTTAATTAATAATAAAATTATTTTTAATATTTTAAATTTTGAAATAATATATAATATTATTTTCAAATATTTAATATTTTATAAAATTAAATTTTAATAAATTAATATGATGTTTTTAATTTTAAAATTTTATAAATTTTATAAAACCTATTCATAACAGTGTGTAATTTAAATATTTTAAATATTTAATTTTGTAAATTATTAATATCATTCAAATAATGTATTATAATTTTAATATTCTATTCTATTTTTAAAATAATAAAAAATGGAGATAAATAAGACAATTGTTATGTGCCACTGCAATAGGTATGCAACACCATGTTAGTTGGGATCTAAGACTTTATAATATATGGTTTGTTATAAAAGGAGTATTTATTAATATTAGAATTTTTATAAGTTCATGTAAGATTCAAGAATAATGTTTATATCGTATAATAATTTTAATTGATTATAATTTAATTGTAATTTCTTCAACAACAAATATAATATTTATTTAAATTTAAAGATCAAGTCGAATTTAAATTATTGATTATTGGTGTATTTTACCTTATATTTTAGTGAATAAGATTTTTTTTTCTTTCTTGAAACTAAAAAGCCAGCCGTGATCCAATTTCATAAAAAGAAAAGTTGCTAGAAGAGTAACCGAGACAAGATCCTAAGCTAGCGTAGAGCTGAAGCAAATAACAAAAAATTTCCTGATTTCCAAGCACAAGACGTAGATATCACAGCAAGCCTGATCGATTCAAACTCCAACTATCTTTCACCAGAATTCTGCTACTGCATCTTTTCCAACTACACAAAAGAGTCGAGACCAGTGCTAATTTGGTAGATCTAACCGGTAAGTCTACCTGTCTTCTTCGTATATTTGGCTAAAAAAGTTAGCTACTTTGATTTCCTTCTCTGGGTATATACTCTGTGAATCTGCTTGCTTTATCTTTGCTAAAAAAGTGGCCGAAATGCTTCAAGAAATAAGTGATCATAAGAGTAAAGGAGCTTTTGAGAAAGTAGCGGAGGATCCGCCTGCAGCTTCCGTGGTAGTAAGACCTGTAGAGCAGCCGGTTGGTCTAGAATCCACAATCCAAAAGGTATGGAATTGCATCGGAGAAACAGATGTGGGGATCATTGGCCTCTATGGCATGGGGGGCGTTGGCAAGACAACACTCTTGACCAAACTCAAGAACATATTCAGCACCCCACCGAATGATTTTAAAGTTGTTATCTTTGCGGCGGTGTCTAAAGATTACGATGTTGGAAAGATTCAAAATAGGATTGGTGAAAATATTGGTTTTCCTCGATCCTGGGAGAATAAAAGTGTTGAACAGAAAGCCAGAGATATCTATGGGATCTTGAGTAACAAGAGATTTGTTATATTATTGGATGATTTATGGGAGAAGGTGGATTTGAACGAATTTGGGATACCAGAACCAAGTCAAGAAAATGGTTCCAAACTTATTCTTACTAGTCGATCTTTTACTGTATGTAACATAATGGGAGCTCAAAAGATAATCAGAGTGAATTGCCTGGATTCGGAGAAAGCTTGGGAATTGTTCCAAGACAAGGTTGGATATGAAGCTCTGAACAGCCATCCAGATATTCCAAACCTTGCTAAACATGTAGCTGAAAGGTGCTGTGGGTTGCCTCTTGCACTAATTACAGTGGGTCGTACCATGGCTTGCAAGACAACACTTGAGGAATGGAATTATGCAATTGAGATGATGAATCGACCACTTGCATTGTCAACTATAATATATGAGGTGGTATTTCCACTTTTAAAATTCAGTTACGATAATTTGCCTAATGCCACAATGAAATATTGCTTCCTATATTGTTGTCTGTATCCTGAAGATTATTGTATTCCTAAAAAGAGATTAGTGGAGTATTGGTTTTGTGAAGGGCTATTGAATGAATATGATAGAGTTAGTGACGCTCAAATGCAAAGTGACGATATTATTAGCTTTCTTCTGGATGCTTGTTTATTGGAAAGTGGTGGTGAAATACGTGGAGAAGAATGTGTAAAGATGCATGATGTGATCCGCGACATGGCTGTATGGTTTACACACGAATCCGAAGCAACAGAGAATAATTTTTTTGTAAAAGCATGCGCTCAGTTATCTGAAGAACCATATGTTAAGGAATGGGAAAGTGTAAAAAGAATGTCAGTGATGGAAAATAAGATTGAAGTTCTAAAAGGAACACCCAAATGCCCTAACCTTCGAACCTTGTTTCTTAGCCAGAATGAGTTGCAAGTGATCAGCGATGGTTTCTTCCAATTTATGCCTCATCTGACTGTTTTGGATTTGTCAAGAAATCTTCGATTACGAGCGCTACCTAAGGGAATTTCACAATTGGTTTGTCTAGAATGTCTTGACCTATCATTTACTGGTATATCAGAGTTGCCAATAGGGTTGAAATCGTTGATAAAACTAAAAATGCTGGACTTGAGTTACATGCACAATCTCAGAAAAATCCCACATCATTTGATATCTAGGTTTTCGCAGTTGCAAATATTTAGAATGTGGTGGTCGGGATGCGGAGATTATCCTAATAAAGACAATGTTTTGTACGGGAGTAATGAAAAGCTTATGGAGGAGTTGAACGGTTTGCAATGTCTGAATATACTAACTATACATAAGAAAGCACGTTTCGTCTAGAAAGATTCCTAAGCTTTAACTTGTTTCGATGTTGGACCCTAGCATTACAACTTTGTGTTTTTAGAGAATCGAAAATGTTTAATGTTTTATGTTGAGTGATTTTTGAGTTTACCCATTTAAGTAAGTGAATACGATGCTTGTAATTAAAATAAATTATTTATATATAACCATTAATTTAAGAAAATAATTGTGTAATAATGACAGTATGCATCGATTAATATTTGATTTTCATTATTATTATTTAAATTTTGGTTTTAGTTTTATACTTAAATAACAATTTGGTTCTAAAGCATACTTGAGATGCTTTTGTATATTGTATATAAAATGTTATAATATTTTTATATAGTTTTTTGATAAATTATTATGTATATAATTAAACTGTGTGAACACATGCATGCAAGAAACCCACCGTCTTCAAGAAAATAATAAGTTTCCAAATTAAAATGATAAATAAATAATGGGATGGTGGTAAGTAGGGTTACAAAAAAGAATCTCTGCATTAGCTTTAACTAGTCTCATTTTTTGAAAAATTAGCTAAAACATATGGTGATGGATGAGTTTGAATTTTATTTTTTCAATTGTTTTTGAATGTTTTTATTTCATTTTAGTCTTAATTTAATCTCGAATTAATATTAGAGTTTTCGTAATTTGGTGTAAGATCCAAGAATAATCGTATATCATATATTTTGCTTATAATATTTGTCTTCATACGTATAATGATTCAAAATAAATGTAACTTGATCGTAGTTACTTCGACAACAAATATGACACCTTATAACTCAAACCCGACCATCAAATTGAGTTTAGGGTGTTACTATACATATACAAAGGAAAATCCCATGATAAACAATCAAAGCGATTTTTCTATAGATCTAATAGCAATAAAGGAATAACAATCAAAGCGATTTTGGCCCTTTGTTGGTCGGCACCACACTCTCTAAAAAAATTAATTTTTAATCAAATAAAAGGGTGCCGGTCATCAGTGTGCCAGTATCCTAAATTTTTTTTGAAAAAAATACATGAGTGTCGATCATTTAGTGTTTAAACCCCAAAAAAAAAATTTTAATAAAAAATAGTGGTACTGGTCATCTATTTTTTATTACCTAATTTTACTGTTCATTTCAGATCATTTGGGTGAATTTTTTTAGCTAGAGTTATTTTTGTAAATATTAATTTTTTGGGGTTAAATGGGTAAAATAGCCAAAATAACCTAGAATTTTCAGATTTCGAAGCCTTATCCATTCAAATTCCAACTATCTTTCACCAGGATTCTGCTACTGCATCTGCTCCAACTAAACAAAACAGTCGAGACCAGTCCTAATTTGCTGGATCTAACCGGTAAGTCTACCTGTCCTCTTTGCATCTTGCTCCATCTTTGGCTAAAAAAGTTAGCTGCTTTGATTATCTTCTCTGGTTATACACCCTGTGAATCTGCTTGCTTTATCTTTACTATCCATAATGAAAGCTCTAATGGTTGAAAATCCATCTTCTTTAACTTTATTTCATGTGCATCCTCTTCATAACTGTGCCACAATCGCCTTCCACCTCAATCTGTTTAAACCCCATCTTCTTTAACTTCATTTTTCTTTCACTTTTCCAATTTAATTTATTTTGAACACAATTCACTTTGCATCCACATCTCATTTGTTTCCTTTGTTCCAGCTTTCATTTACCAGAATCATGGGCAATTGCTGCTCCGTACAATGTGGTTTAGACAATTTCCTTCTTCGTGGCTTGGATTTCATTGGTGTCCATGCTAATTATGTCTGGAAGCTTAAACAAGATCTTCCAACTTTATCTGCTGCTCTTGAAGAACTGAAGGCGCGAAGAGTCGACGTGAAACGGAGGGTTGATCTTGCAGAACGAAAATTATTGAAGCCATTGGAGGAAGTTCAGCAATGGCTTTCAACAGCGGGACCTACGATAACGGAGGCAGAAAAGTTGATTGAAGATGGCCGTCAACAAATGAATAACTTGTGTCTCGGCGGCTGTGCTTCCAAGAATTGCCTGTCTAGCTACAAGTATGGTAAAAAAGTGAACAAAATGCTTCAAGAAATAAGTGATCTTATGAGGAAAGGAGCTTTTGAGAAAGTAGCAGAGGATCCGCCCCCAGCTCCAGTGGTAGTAAGACCTGAAGGGCAGGCGGTTGCTCTAGAATCCACAATCCAAAAGGTATGGAGTTGCATTGTAGAAACAAATGTGGGGATCATTGGTCTCTATGGCTTGGGGGGCGTTGGCAAGACAACACTCTTGACCAAACTCAACAACAAGTTCAGCACCACACCAAATGATTTTGAAGTTGTTATCTGGGCGGTGGTGTCTAAAGATTACGATGTTGGAAAGATTCAAGATAGGATTGGTGAAAATATTGGTTTTCCACAATCCTGGAAGAATGAAAGTGTTGACCAGAAAGCCATAGATATCTATAGGATATTGAGTAACAAGAGATTTGTTGTATTGTTGGATGATTTATGGAAGAAGGTGGATTTGAACCTAGTTGGGATACCAGAACCAAGCCAAACAAAGGGTTCCAAACTTATTTTTACTACTCGATCTTTGGATATATGTGGCTACATGGAAGCTAAAACGAAAATCAAAGTGGATTGCCTGGAACCGGAGAAGGCTTGGGAATTGTTCCAAGACAAGGTTGGAGATGAAGCTCTCAACAGCCATCCAGATATTCCAAACCTAGCTAAACAAGTAGCTGAAAGGTGCGGTGGGCTGCCTCTTGCACTAATTACAATCGGTTGTGCCATGGCTTGCAAGACAACACCTGAGGACTGGAATTATGCAATTGAGATGTTGAAGCGATGTGCCGTGCCACAAATGGAAGAGGATGTGTTTTCACTTTTAAAATTTAGTTATGATAATTTGCCTAATGCCGCAATGAGAAGTTGCTTCCTATATTGTTGTCTGCATCCTGAAGATTATTGTATTCCCAAAAAGAGATTAGTGGAATATTGGTTTTGTGAAGGGCTATTGATTGAATTTGATAGAATTAGTGAAGCTCAAATGCAAAGTGACCACATTATCAACTTTCTTCTGAATGCTTGTTTATTGGAAAATGGTGGTGAAATACATGGAGAAGAATGTGTAAAGATGCATGATGTGATCCGTGACATGGCTTTATGGATTACACGCAATTCTGAAGCAACAGAGAATAACTTTTTTGTAAAAGCAGGGGCTCAGTTATATGAAGAACCAGATGTTAAGGCATGGGAAAGTGTAAAAAGAATGTCAGTGATGACAAATAAGATTGAAGTTCTCAAAGAAACACCCAAATGCCCTAACCTTCGAACCTTGTTTCTTAGCCAAAATGAGTTGCAAGTGATCAGCGATGGCTTCTTCCAATTTATGCCTCATCTGACTGTTTTGGATTTGTCAAGAAACCTTAGATTACATGTGCTGCCTGAGGGAATTTCACTATTGGTTTGTCTAGAATGTCTTGACCTATCATTTACTGGTATTTCAGAGTTGCCAATAGGGTTGAAATCGTTGACAAAACTAAAAATGTTGGACTTGAGTTATATGCACAATCTCAGAAAAATCCCACAACATTTGATATCTAGTTTTCACAAGTTGCAAATATTCAGAATGTGGTGGTCGGGATACGGAGATTATCCTAATGAAGACAATGTTTTGTATGGTGGTAATGAAAAGCTTATAGTGGAGTTGAAAGGTTTGCAACGTTTGAGTATAATAAGGATACAGAAAAGGCATGCTTTGTCTAGAAAGATTCCTGAGCCTTAAGCTTTCACACATTGAGCACAGTTCAAATTTTCTACTATGACCAATTGAGAGATATGACCTGACTGATTTTTGTTCCAAATCTAAAGACTCTTTGGATAGCTGGGTGTGCAAAAATGGTAGAAATATTGAGTGAGAAAAAACTTGGTGAAGTTACGGGTGTGACTGGAATTCCGTACTCTAAATCATTTCTGAAGCTTGAAACACTTGAATTATTTGGTCTACCGAAATTGAGGAGCATATATTGGGATGCCCTACCCTTCCCATATTTGAAACTTATTCGTGTAAATGGCAAACAAGAATTGAGGAAGCTTCCTCTCAACTCAGACAGTGCAAAAGGGAATCTGCTCACTGTTCAGGGAAGAAAAGATCGGTGGGCAAGAGTAGAATGGGAAAATGAAGCCGCTCAAGATGCTTTTCTTCCTTATTTCAAGTCTCTTCCTGTATGAAATGTAGAAAAACGTAAAAATTGCAAAAGTGGTTCATTGTTGTGTGATGTTTGAATTTTGAGAAAATAGCTCTACTTATTTAGTTGCAGTTTGCAAATCATTTTAGACTTACATGTATATATTTTCTATTTTTAAATTATATCACTTTTAATGTATTAATATTTAATAATTTTTGTATGTTTTACATCATAATATTATGATTATTAGATATTTAATTTTATGTGATATAAACTACATAATATATAAAAATAAAACAATATTATGATTTAAGTAACTGATGTTGGAGCCCCTTGGCCTATTTTTTAAATTGATTAATTTTTTTTAAACCAAATTTTCAGGTTTTTTACTTTTTACTGAACTTTCTCTCAATGGGCTTTTAATTTTAAACGAATATCTTAACACTTGAATAGATTTTACTGTCATCGTTGTTTTCATGCCCGTCCAAATGGAATCTTAATTGGTCGAATAGAAACTGCACTCAAGATTACTAAACTATTATTAAGTTTGTGTTTTGGTCATTCATATTCAGAAAGTTACAAAATGATCACTAAATTGTTTAAAAGTTTTCATTTAAATCACTAAACTACTCGAAAATTTTTATTTAAGTCATTGATTGTTAAGTTATTTTTTTTCTAAGTCCGGCTAGCAAGCTTCAAGCAAGAATTCCACGCTTGATATGATGTATCAACACCCATGCCTTAAATCCAAATCTATTTGATCGTCAATGTTGGAGACCGAAAAAGAAATTTGTTTAAATTTTTTTCGTAGATTCATGCGTTTAAAACCATTTCATGAAAAAAATATTGAATTGTAGAAGAGAAGGGGAAGAAGAGCTTTTGATTGTTGCGGGCGGTGTGAACTGACAAGGTCATACAACAATGAGTTTAACAATCCAATGATTCAAATGAAAATTTTTAAATAATTTAGTGACCATTATGTAATTTTTTGAAGTTGAGTAAATTTACTAGTAGTTTAGTAATTGTGGTTGCAATTTACCCTCTTTCAATTCAATCATGTACAGACAAATAAATGTTGATTTACACCATGAGCCACTCAACTAATTAAATTAAAAATGAATTTTTACAATTATTCTTGAATATCTTTCGAATTGAACCATTATTATCATATGAACAACATTCAACAATGAAGTCAAGGCAAAGCTAGGAACTTTTTAAGGGCCGAATATTAGTTATGGAATTCTCCAAAACTGCAAGCAACTTAGAGACATGGGATTTGGCATCATCCACACTTGTAGCACTCATCATCTCCCTCACAAACAAGTCCACCCATTCAGCACCAGCACCATCAGCAGGCATATTTTCAGAGGCTGATTGATTCTGAATAGTCACAGCAGCAGCAGCAGCAGCTTCTCCATTATTAGTTAATATACCTGCAATTTCAATGCAGATGCGAGATTCCCTTTACAAAATAAGAACTGTCCAGCTTAAACAGATGGCATATCACACACAGCTTAAACATAGAATAATTGATGTTGTGGTATCAGCCTTCAATGTAGTCAATGTTGTTGATTCTAACCACAATACAATATTGGAACTTGGAAGCATAAAGCTAGGGACATGGACATAGGATGTCAAAATTAAAATGAAGATTTGTCACTTGATAATGCTTCTGATGAGTTGAAAGAAGAAATGGCAACTAGCGGTAGAAGATTTAGTTTTGCATTTATTGATTTGCAAAGCATATTCATCAATTAGATGCGTAATGTAAACATTTCCAGCTCATCATAGAAACGCTTTTGCAAATCAACCATCAATCAACAATTAAACTATTAAGTAAAAAAATTTTGATCAGAAATTCAGCTGACAATGCTAAACTTAAATGAATATAATTACAAAAAATAGGGGTATACCCTGCTCAGCAGTTGTGCCCAGTTCCTCAACAGGACAAGTCTTTTCCCCTCTAGCCTCTGCTGCTCCTAAGCAAAGCTCCTCCAGCCTCTTGATGGCAGTGTCTATATCATTGCCACATTCTAATAGCGCTTGCTCCTGAAGCAGAAACGAATAATTGCTAATTATAATGGAAGAAATGGATGAATCACTATTTCAATAGCCAATAATAATCCCTCGATCAACAATGCAACAATAAAACCAAAGAGTTTAAAAGCTATGCATGCAACAGAAAGAAGACAAAAAAGCTAAATCTTATTTACAGTAATGGAACTAAAAAAGAAAACCCTACACAAAGATTTGATTAATGATAATCATACAAGAAAGCAACTATATGCTCCAACTTAATCTAGAACTTGCAAAAATAGGAGCGGAATACAAGCCAACATCAGAGATTTTCAATTAGCAGCCCCTTTCATGGCCTAAATCCACACAATTACAATTGTTAGAATATCAAATGAAGACTTAACATTTAGTTTTCTTTTCACTCTAACAAGCAATACTTAACGTTGTATTATATCATGTTATAATCATATTCGTTTTACGACTACCATCGGAAACCCCACGTGCCATTTCCATTTGTCCACACAAGAAGTACATATGGATCAAAGCATTTTTGCACGAGAACATTAGAACCAAACCCAGATTTCACCACAAGACAATACAAACTCTTTCCCAAATGAAAACCCAACATTTCTGTCAAAACCCTTGAAGAGGAAAGGAAAGGTGTAATTATCAGGCTTAACACTCAGTTTTAACTTTTAACACGTTGAAATCCCATATTTTGGACAATCTACCTACAGTAACCTTGGGTCATTGTGTTCCCAAGGAAGACAGTTTTCGGTTCGGGAATTTGATAGAACAGTTTTGAGTACATGGCCCATGTCATCAAGTACATACATACAGGAGGAAATAACTGTGTAAAAAGTAAATGGGTGGTCAGAAGCGCCGTTGATATCGTCTTGAAATCAGACGATTGCGAAGAACCCAACTCCGCTAGAGCGCAGCTATCGTCACAGCACCTTCATTGAAGGCTGCACCAGCCGGGAATCGAACCGGGGTCTGTACCTTATATTTTAGTGAATAAGATTTTTTTTTCTTTAACAACAAATATAATATTAATTTAAATTTAAAGATGGAGTCGAGTTTGAATTGTTGACTATAGGTGTATTTTACCTTATATTTTAGTGAAAAAGATTTTTTTTTTCTTTCTTGAACTAAAAAGCCAGCTGTGATCCAATTTCATAAAGAGATAAGATGCTAGAAGAGTAACCGAGACAAGATCCTAAGCTAGTGTAGAGCTGAAGCAAATAACAAAAAATTTCCTGATTTCCAAGCACAAGACTTAGATATCACATCAAGCCTGATCGATTCAAACTCCAACTATCTTTCACCAGAATTCTGCTACTGCATCTGCTCCAACTACACAAAAGAGTCGAGACCAGTGCTAATTTGGTAGATCTAACCGGTAAGTCTACCTGTCTTCTTCGTATCTTTGGCTCAAAAAGTTAGCTACTTTGATTTCCTTCTCTGGGTATACACTCTGTGAATTTGCTTGCTTTATCTCTGCTAAAAAAGTGGCCGAAATGCTTCAAGAAATAAGTGATCATAAGAGTAAAGGAGCTTTTGAGAAAGTAGCGGAGGATCCGCCTGCAGCTTCAGTGGTAGTAAGACCTGTAGAGCAGCCGGTTGGTCTAGAATCCACAATCCAAAAGGTATGGAATTGCATCGGAGAAACAGATGTGGGGATCATTGGCCTCTGGGGCATGGGGGGCGTTGGCAAGACAACATTCTTGACACAACTCAAGAACATGTTCAGCACCCCACCGAATGATTTTAAAGTTGTTATCTGGGCGTTGGTGTCTCAATATTACGATGTTGGAAAGATTCAAAATAGGATTGGTGAAAATATTGGTTTTCCTCGATCCTGGGAGAATAAAAGTGTTGAACAGAAAGCCAGAGATATCTATGGGATCTTGAGTAACAAGAGATTTGTTGTATTATTGGATGATTTATGGGAGAAGGTGGATTTGAACGAATTTGGGATACCAGAACCAAGTCAAGAAATTGGTTCCAAACTTATTTTTACTACTCGATCTTTGGACGTATGTGGCTACATGGGAGCTCAAAGGATATTCGAAGTGGGGTTCCTGGAACCGGAGAAGGCTTGGGAATTGTTCCAAGACAAGGTTGGAGATGAAGCTCTCAACAGCCATCCAGATATTCCAAACCTAGCTAAACAAGTAGCTGAAAGGTGCGGTGGGGTGCCTCTTGCACTAATTACAATCGGTCGTGCCATGGCTTGCAAGACAACACTTGGGGAATGGAATTATGCAATTGAGATGCTGAATCGACTTGCATTGTCAAATATAAAAAATGAGGTATATCCGCTTTCGCTTTTAAAATTCAGTTACGATAATTTGCCTAATGCCACAATGAAATATTGCTTCCTATATTGTTGTCTGTATCCTAAAGATTATTGTATACCTAAAAAGAGATTAGTGGAGTATTGGTTTTGTGAAGGGCTATTGAATGAATTTGATAGAGTTAGTGACGCTCAAATGCAAAGTGACGACATTATCAGCTCTCTTCTGAATGCTTGTTTATTGGAAAATGGTGGTGAAATACATGGAGAAGAATGTGTAAAGATGCATGATATGATGCATGACATGGCTTTATGGATTACAAGCGAATCCGAAGCAACAGAGAATAATTTTTTTGTAAAAGCAGGGGCTCAGTTATGTAAAGAACCAAATGTTGTGGCATGGGAAAGTGTAAAAAGAATGTCAATGATGGAAAATAAGATTGAAGATCTCAAAGGAACACCCAAATGCCCTAACCTTCGAACCTTGTTTCTTAGCCAGAATGAGTTGCAAGTGATCAGCGATGGTTTCTTCCAATTTATGCCTCGTCTGACTGTTTTGGATTTGTCAAGAAATCTTCGATTATGAGCGCTACCTAAGGGAATTTCACAATTGGTTTGTCTAGAATTTCTTGACCTATCATTTACTGGTATATCAGAGTTGCCAATAGGGTTGAAATTGTTGACAAAACTAAAAATGTTGGACTTGAGTTACATGCACAATCTCAAAAAAATCCCACAACATTTGGTATCTAGTTTTTCGCAGTTGCAAATATTTAGAATGTGGTGGTCGGGATGCGGAGGTTATCCTAATGAAGACAATGTTTTGTACGGGAGTAATGAAAAGCTTATGGAGGAGTTGAACGGTTTGCAATGTTTGAATATACTAACGATACGTAAGAAAGCACGTTTCGTCTAGAAATATTCCTAAGCTTTAATTTGTTTCGATGTTAGACCCAAGTATTATAACTTTTGTGATTTTAGAGAATCGAAAACGTTTAATGTTTTATGCTTTGTGATTTTGGGGTTTACCCATTTAAGTGAGTACAATGCTTGTAATTAAAATAAATGATTTATGTATAACCATTAATTTTAAAAAATAATTGTGTAATGATGACAGTATGCATAGATCAATATTTGATTTTAATTATTATTTTTAAAATTTGGTTTTAGTTTTATACTTAAATAACAATTTGGTTGTAAAGCAGACTAGAGATGCTTTTGTATATTGTATATATAAAATGTTATAATATTTTTATATAGTTTTTGATAAATTATTATATAAATAATTAAAATGTGTGAACACATAATTTTCCAAATTAAAATAATAAATAAATAATGGGATGGTGGTAAGTAGGGTTATAATTATTCTCATTTTTGAAAAATTAGCTAAAATTACTTTTTAATATTTTGTTTATTTTAGTTTTAATTGATCTCAGATTAGTATTAGAGTTTTTATAAGTTCGTGTAAGACTCAATGATAATCGATATTACATATTTTGTTTATAATACTTGTGTTTACATGTATAATGATTTAAAATGAATGTAACTTGATCATAGTTGTTTTGATAACGAATATGACACCTTATAATTTAGACTCAATGATCAGGTTAAATTTGGGGTGTTATTATACATATACAAGGAGAAATCCGATGATAAACAATCAAAGTAATTTTTCTATGGATCTAACCGCAATAAAGGAATAATGATTGAAATCTGGATGAGCCAAAGAGCGTCGGTTAGTGGCAGAGACGCCCCACATGGTGGCTGCTTGAACGTCGGCCAGCTGTAGACATTGCCCAAGCTTAAGGAACTTGAACAATGCCCTTTCTCCAACCATTCATGAAATCTTGAATCCTATTTGCAAATGAAACCCTAAACCAAATTCCTCATCTTTTATTCCAAATTTCTTCCTTTTCACTATTACGTTAATTCCCAAATTCGATTTGAAATTGAAACTTAACCTAGATTCCTTCATCTTCCCTTCTCAATTCCTTCCTCTTCAGTGCTACGTTTGAAACGGATACCAAAAGCTCACAAATGTAAATATCCCAAATTTTTAGGGTTATACCCCATTTAATGATAATATTTTTAATGAATAACAATGATATGGAATTTACTTTAGTTATATGGAAAATCAAAATTTAAAAGAAAAATCTATGTCAGTTTGTGGTTTGTGATTTTAATGTGGGTTCTTAAATTGTAAATTTTTTATTTTAGGTGCCTAAAATAAAATTATTTTGATAGTTGGTGACTATCTTTGTATTTTACCCTAGATTTTAATATTCTATTAGGAGCAAATAGTTATTAAGAATATTTTTGTTCTTTTTTAAACTAGAAAGCCAGCAGTGATCCAATTTCATGAAGAGAAAAGATGGTAGCAGAGGAACCCTGACAAGTACCTAAGCGAGCGTAGAGCTGAACCAAATAACCAAAAATTTCCTCATTTCCATGCACAAGACTTGATCGATTCAAATTCCAACTATCTTTCACCAGATTTCTGCAACTGCATCTGCTCCAACTAAACAAACAGTCGAGACCAGTGCTAATTTGATGGATCTAACCGGTAAGTCTTCGACCCACTACCTCTCTTCTTCTAACCGGTAAGCCTGATCGGTTCTTCATAGTTTTTGAAATTCCAATTATCTTTCACCAGGATTTTGCTACTGCATCTGCTCCAACTAAACAAAACAGTCGAGACCGGTGCTAATTTGGTGGATCTAACCGGTAAGTCTACCTGTCTTCTTCGTAGCTTTGGCTAAAAAAGTTCGATACTTTGATTTCCTTCGACCTCAATCTGTTTGAAACCCCATCTTCTTTAACTTCATTTTTCTTTGACTTTTCCAATTTACTTAACTTTATTTTTAACACAATTCACTTTGCATCCGCATCTCATTTGTTTCCTTTGTTCCAGCTTTCATTTAGCAGAATCATGGGCAATTGCTGCTCCGAACAATGTGGTTTAGACAATTTCCTTCTTCGTGGCTTGGATTTCATTGTTGGCCATGCTAATTATGTCTGGAAGCTTAAACAAACTCTTCCAACTTTATCTGCTGCTCTTGAAGAACTGAAGGCGCGAAGAAATGACGTGAAACGGAGGGTTGATATTGCGGAGCGAAAACTATTGAAGCCATTGGAGGAAGTTCAGCAATGGCTTTCAACAGCGGGACCTATGATAACGGAGGCAGAAAAGTTGATTGAGGATGGCCGTCAACAAATAAATAACTTGTGTCTCGGCGGCTGTGCTTCCAAGAGTTGCCAGTCTAGCTACAAGTATGGCAAAAAAGTGAACAAAATGCTTCAAGAAATAAGTGATCTTAAGAGGGAAGGAGCTTTTGAGAAAGTAGCAGAGGATCCGCCCCCAGCTCCAGTGGTAGTAAGACCTGAAGAGCAGGCGGTTGCTCTAGAATCCACAATCCAAAAGGTATGGGGTTGCATTGTAGAAACAAATGTGGGGATCATTGGTCTCTATGGCTTGGGGGGCGTTGGCAAGACAACACTCTTGACCAAACTCAACAACAAGTTCAGCACCACACCAAATGATTTTGAAGTTGTTATCTGGGCGGTGGTGTCTAAAGATTACGATGTTGGAAAGATTCAAGATAGGATTGGAGAAAATATTGGTTTTCCACAATCCTGGAAGAATAAAAGTGTTGACCAGAAAGCCATAGATATCTATGGGGTCTTGAGTAACAAGAGATTTGTTGTATTATTGGATGATTTATGGAAGAAGGTGGATTTGAACCTAGTTGGGATACCAGAACCAAGCCAAACAAAGGGTTCCAAACTTATTTTTACTACTCGATCTTTGGACGTATGTGGCTACATGGAAGCTAAAACGAAAATCAAAGTGGATTGCATGGAACCGGGGAAGGCTTGGGAATTGTTCCAAGACAAGGTTGGAGATGAAGCTCTCAACAGCCATCCAGATATTCCAAACCTAGCTAAACAAGTAGCTGAAAGGTGCGGTGGGCTACCTCTTGCACTAATTACAATCGGCCGTGCCATGGCTTGCAAGAAAACGCTTGGGGAATGGAATTATGCAATTGAGATGTTGAAGCGATGTGCATCGCCACAAATGGAAGAGGAGGTATTTAAACTTTTAAAATTCAGTTATGATAATTTGCCTAATGCCACAATGAGAAGTTGTTTCCTATATTGTTGTCTGCATCCTGAAGATTATTGTATTCCCAAAAAGAGATTAGTGGAATATTGGTTTTGTGAAGGGCTATTGATTGAATTTGATAGAATTAGTGAAGCTCAAATGCAAAGTGACCACATTATCAACTCTCTTCTGAATGCTTGTTTATTGGAAAATAGTGGTGAAATACATGGAGAAGAATGTGTAAAGATGCATGATGTAATCCGTGACATGGCTGTATGGATTACACGCAATTCTGAAGCAACAGAGAATAACTTTTTTGTAGAAGCCGGGGCTCAGTTATATGAAGAACCAGATGTTAAGGCATGGGAAAGTGTAAAAAGAATGTCAGTGATGACAAATAAGATTGAAGTTCTCAAAGAAATACCCAAATGCCCTAACCTTCGAACCTTGTTTCTTAGCCAAAATGAGTTGCAAGTGATCAGCGATGGTTTCTTCCAATTTATGCCTCATCTGACTGTTTTGGATTTATCAAGAAACCTTAGATTACGAGTGCTGCCTGAGGGAATTTCACTATTGGTTTATCTAGAATGTCTTGACCTATCATTTACTGGTATATGAGAGTTGCCAATAGGGTTGAAATCGTTGACAAAACTAATAATGTTGGACTTGAGTTATATGCACAATCTCAGAAAAATTCCACAACATTTGATATCTAGTTTTCACAAGTTGCAAATATTCAGAATGTGGTGGTCGGGATACGGAGATTATCCTAATGAAGACAATGTTTTGTATGGTGATAATGAAAAGCTTATAGAGGAGTTGAAAGGTTTGCGACGTTTGAGTATACTAAGGATACAGAAAAGGCATGTTTTGTCTAGAGAGATTCCTGATCCTTAAGCTTTCACACATTAAGCACAGTTCAAATTTTCTACTATGACCAATTGAGAGACATGACCTGACTGATTTTTGTTCCAAATCTAAAGACTCTTTGGATAGCTGGGTGTGCAAAAATGGTAGAAATATTGAGTGAGAGAAAACTTGGTGAAGTTGCAGGTGTGACTGGAATTCCGTACTCTAAATCATTTCTGAAGCTTGAAACACTTGAATTATTTGGTGTACCGAAATTAAGGAGCATATAATGGGATGGTTGTGGGTAGGGTTATAAAGAAGAATCTCTACATTAGCTTTAATTAGTCTCGTTGTTTGAAAAATTAGCAAAAAAGAAAAAAATAGAGTAAAATATAAAAATAATCACTTTTATTTGTCTTAAGTTACATTTTAATTATTTATGTTTGAAATATTACGTTTTAGTCACTCATATTATTATTTTGTTACGAAGTGATCACTTTACCGTTAAGTTCCGTTATCTCCCTAACGGTAATCCTATGTAGTAGTCGAATTAGATTTTAAGTGCCAACTTAAATTTTCAAATGGGATGAAATGTATTTAATTAAAAATCTATTCTCATTCCATTTGAAAAATCTAAGTTAGCATGTAAAATTTAGTTGGATTGTCACATAGGATTACCGTTAAGGAGATAACAGAACTAAACGATAAAGTGATCATTTCGTAACAAAATAATAACATAAGTGATTAAAAGGTAACATTTCAAACATAAATGATTAAAATGTAACTTGAGACAAATAATAGTGACTATTTTTATAGTTTACTCAAAAATATATAGTGATGGTTGAGTTGGAGTTTTAATTTTGTTTCATTTTAGTTTTAATTTCATCTCGAGTTAATATTAGAATTTTTGTAAGTTAATATAAGATTCGAGAATGATGTTTACATCATATAATGATTTCAATTGAATATAATTTGATTGTAATTTCTTTAATAACGAATATAATATTAATTTAGATTCAACGATGGAGTTGAGTTTGAGTTGTTAAATATTAGTGTATTTTATCTTATATTTTAGCGAGTAAGATTTTTTTTTTCTTCTTGAAACTAAAAAACCAGCTGTAATCCAATTTCATAAAGAGAAAAGAAGCTAGAAGAGTAACCGAGACAAGATCCTAAGCTACTGTAGAGCTGAAGCAAATAACAAAAAATTTTCCTGATTTCCAAGCACCAGACTTAGATAATTACAGCAAGCCTGATCCATTCAAACTCCAACTATCTTTCACCAGAATCCTGCTACTGCATCTGCTCCAACTACACAAAAGAGTCGAGACCGGTGCTAATTGGGTAGATCTAACCGGTAAGTCTTATCTGTCTTCTTCGTATCTTTGGCTAAAAAAGTTAGCTACTTTTATTTCCTTCTCTGGGTATACACTCTGTGAATCTGCTTGCTTTATCTCTGCTAAAAAAGTGGCCGAAATGCTTCAAGAAATAAGTGATCATAAGAGTAAAGGAGCTTTTGATAAAGTAGCGGAGGATCCGCCTGCAGCTTCAGTGGTAGTAAGATCATAGAGCAGCCGGTTGGTCTAGAATCCACAATCCAAAAGGTATGGGATTGCATCGGAGATTCAAATGTGGGGACCATTGGCCTCTATGGCTTGGGGGGCGTTGGCAAGACAACACTCTTAACCAAACTCAAGAACATGTTCAGCACCCCACCGAATGATTTTAAAGTTGTTATCTGGGTCGGGGTGTCTGAATATTACGATGTTGGAAAGATTCAAAATAGGATTGGTGAAAATATTGGTTTTCCTCGATCCTGGGAGAATAAAAGTGTTGAACAGAAAGCCAGAGATATCTATGGGATCTTGAGTAACAAGAGATTTGTTGTATTATTGGATGATTTATGGGAGAAGGTGGATTTGAACGAATTTGGGATACCAGAACCAAGTCAAGAAAATGGTTCCAAACTTATTTTTACAACTCGATCTTTGCGTTTATGTGTCAACATGGGAGCTCAAAAGAGATTCACAATGAATCCCCTGGCATGGGAGAAAGCTTGGGAATTGTTCCAAGACAAGGTTGGAGATGAAGCTCTTAACAGCCATCCAGATATTCCAGACCTAGCTAAAGATGTAGTTAAAAGGTGCGGTGGGTTTCCTCTTGCACTAATTACAGTGGGTCGTGCCATGGCTTGCAAGACAACACTTGAGGAATGGAATTATGCAATTGAGATATTGAAGCGAATTGCACCGTCAGCAGCGGACTATGAGGTATTGTCACTTGTAAAATTCAGTTACGATAATTTGCCTAATGCCACAATGAAATATTGCTTCCTATATTGCTGTCTGTATCCTGGAGATTATTGTATTCCCAAAAAGAGATTAGTGGAGTATTGGTTTTGTGAAGGGCTATTGAATGAATATGATAGAGTTAGTGACGCTCAAATGCAAAGTGACCACATTATCAGCTTTCTTTTGAATGCTTGTTTATTGGAAAATGGTGGTGAAATACATGGAGAAGAATGTGTAAAGATGCATGATGTGATCCGTGGCATGGCTTTATGGATTACACGCGAATGCGAAGCAACAGAGAATAATTTTTTTGTAAAAGCAGGGGCTCGGTTATGTAAAGAACCGAATGTTAAGGAATGGGAAAGTGTAAAAAGAATGTCAGTGATGGAAAATAAGATTGAAGTTCTCAAAGGAACACCCAAATGCCCTAACCTTCGAACCTTGTTTCTTAGCCAGAATGAGTTGCAAGTGATCAGCGATGGTTTCTTCCAATTTATGCCTCATCTGACTGTTTTGGATTTGTCAAGAAATCTTCGATTACGAGCGCTACCTAAGGGAATTTCACAATTGGTTTGTCTAGAATGTCTTGATCTATCATTTACTGGTATATCAGAGCTGCCAATAGGGTTGAAATCGTTGACAAAACTGAAAATGTTGGACTTGAGTTACATGCACAATCTCAGAAAAATCCCACAACATTTGATATCTAGTTTTTTGCAGTTGCAAATATTCAGAATGTGGTGGTCGGGATGCGGAGATTATCGTAATGTCGACAATGTTTTGTACGGGAGTAATGAAAAGCTTATGGAGGAGTTGAACGGTTTGCAATGTTTGAATATACTAACGATACATAAAAAAGCACGTTTTGTCTAGTAAGATTCCTAAGCTTTAATTTGTTTCAATGTTAGACCCAAGCATTACAACTTTGTGATTTTAGAGAATCGAAAATGTTTAATGTTTTATGCTGAGTGATTTTGGAGTTTACCCATTTAAGTTGGTGAATACAATGCTTGTAATTAAAATAAATTATTTATATATAACCATTAATTTAAGAAAATATTGTGTAATGATGACAGTATGCATTGATTAATATTTGATTTTAATCGGAAGCGTAGCTAGGGGTTGGCAGGGCCTCGGCTCTTTTAAGAATTTTAAAATTTTAAATTAGTAAAGAAAAATTATACTTTTTCCTAAAATTTTAAAAATTTAATTTAATCTTTTAAAAATTATAAAGATATAAATTATAAAAATTAAAATTTTATTCGATTTTTTAATAAATTATTTTGGATTCGCCCTGATTTTAATTATTATTATTTAAAATTTAGTTTTAGTTTTATACTTAAATAACAATTTGGTTGTAAAGCATACTTGAGATGCTTTTGTATATTGTATATATAAAATGTTATAATATTTTTATATAGTTTTTTGATAAATTATTATATAAAATGTGTATATACATGTGCGAACACATGCATGCAAGAAACCCACCGTCTTCAAGAAAATAATAATTTTCCAAATTAAAATAATAAATAAATAATGGGATGGTGGTAAGTAGGGTTACAAAAAAAATCTCTGCATTAGCTTTAATTAGTCCCATTTTTTGAAAAATTAGCTAAAATATATGGTGATGGATGAGTTGGAATTTTATTTTCCAATTGCTTTTTAATGTTTTGTTTCATTTTAGTCTTAATTCGATCTCAGATTAGTATTAGAGTTTTCGTAAGTTTATATAAGACCCAAAAATAATCGTATATCATATATTTTGCTTATAATCCTTGTGTTTATATGTATAATGATTCAAAATAAATATAATTTGATCGTAGTTACTTTAACAACGAATGTGACACTTTATAATTCAAACACAACAATCAAATTAAGTTTGGAGTGTTATTATACATATACAAAGGAAAATCCAATGATAAATAATCAAAGCGATTTTCCTATAGATCTAATAGCAATAAAGATATAACAATCAAAGTGATTTTGGCCCTTTGTTGGCCGGCACTACACCTTTCAAAAAAATCATTTTTTTAATCAGATAAAGGGGTGTCATATATTAGTGTGCCAACACTTCCCAAATTTTTTTGAAAAAAAATACATGAGTATAGATTATCTAGTGTCTAAAATATCAAAAATAATTTTTTAATAAAAAAATAGTGGTGCTAACCATCTATTTTCCATAATTTAATTTTATTGTTATTCATTTCAAGTTATTGAGGTGAATGTCTTTGAACTAAAGATTATTTTTGTAAATATTAATTTATTTTTAGGTCGAATGGGTAAAATAGTCAAAATAACCTAAAATTTCCAGATTTCCAAGCCTGATTGATTCAAAATCCAACTATCTTTCACCAGGATTCTGCTACTGCATCTGCTCCAACTAAACAAAACAGTCGAGACCAGTCCTAATTTGCTGGATCTAACCGGTAAGTCTACCTGTCTTCTTTACATCTTGCTCCATCTTTGTCTAAAAAGGTTAGCTGCTTTGGTTTCCTTCTCTGGTTATACATCCTGTGAATCTGCTTGCTTTATCTTTACTATCCATAATGAAAGCTCTAATGGTTGAAACTCCGTCTTTTTTAACTTTATTTCATGTGCATCCTCTTCATAACTGTGCCACAATCGCCTTCCACCTCAATCTGCTTAAACCCCATCTTCTTTAACTTCATTTTTCTTTGACTTTTCCAATTTACTTAACTTTATTTTTAACACATTTCACTTTGCATCCACATCTCATTTGTTTCCTTTGTTCCAGCTTTCATTTACCAGAATCATGGGCAATTGTTGCTCCGTACAATGTGGTTTAGACAATTTCCTTCTTCTTGGTTTGGATTTCATTGTTGGCCATGCTAATTATGTCTGGAAGCTTAAACAAACTCTTCCAACTTTATCTGCTGCTCTTGAAGAACTGAAGGCGCGAAGAGTTGACGTGAAACGGAGGGTTGATCTTGCAGAACGAAAACTATTGAAGCCATTGGAGGAAGTTCAGCTATGGCTTTCAACAGCGGGACCTATGATAACATGATAACGGAGGCAGAAAAGTTGATTGAAGATGGCCATGAACAAAAGAATAACTTGTGTCTCGGCGGCTGTGCTTCCAAGAGTTGCCTGTCTAGCTACAAGTATGGTAAAAAAGTGAACAAAATGCTTCAAGAAATAATTGATCTTAAGAGGGAAGGAGCTTTTGAGAAAGTAGCAGAGGATCCGTCCCCAGCTCCGGTGGTAGTAAGAACTGAAGAGCAGGCGGTTGCTCTAGAATCCACAATCCAGAAGGTATGGAGTTGTATTGTAGAAACAAATGTGGGGATCATTGGTCTCTATGGCTTGGGGGGCGTTGGCAAGACAACACTCTTGACCAAACTCAGCAACAAGTTCAGCACCACACCAAATGATTTTGAAGTTATCTGGGCGGTGGTGTCTAAAGATTACGATGTTGGAAAGATTCAAGATAGGATTGGTGACAATATTGGTTTTCCACAATCCTGGAAGAATAAAAGTGTTGAACAGAAAGCCATAGATATCTATGGGATCTTGAGTAACAAGAGATTTGTTGTATTATTGGATGATTTATGGAAGAAGGTGGATTTGAACCAAGTTGGGATACCAGAACCAAGCCAAACAAAGAGTTCCAAACTTATTTTTACTACTCGATCTTTGGATGTATGTCGCTACATGGAAGCTAAAACGAAAATCAAAGTGGAGTGACTGGAACCGGAGAAGGCTTGGGAATTGTTCCAAGACAAGGTTGGAGATGAAGCTCTCAACAGCCATCCAGATATTCCAAACCTAGCTAAACAAGTAGCTGAAAGGTGCGGTGGGTTGCCTCTTGCACTAATTACAATCGGTCGTGCCATGGCTTGCAAGACAACACTTGGGGAATGGAATTATGCAATTGAGATGTTGAAGCGATGTGCATCGCCACAAATGGAAGATGAGGTATTTTCACTTTTAAAATTCAGTTATGATAATTTGCCTAATGCCACAATGAGAAGTTGCTTCCTATATTGTTGTCTGCATCCTGAAGATTGTTGTATTCCCAAAAAGAGATTAGTGGAATATTGGTTTTGTGAAGGGCTATTGATTGAATTTGATAGAATTAGTGAAGCTCAAATGCAAAGTGACCACATTATCAACTTTCTTCTGAATGCTTGTTTATTGGAAAATGGTGGTGAAATACATGGAGAAGAATGTGTAAAGATGCATGATGTGATCCGTGACATGGCTTTATGGATTACACGCAATTCTGAAGCAACAGAGAATAACTTTTTTGTAAAAGCAGGGGCTCAGTTATATGAGGAACCACATGTTAAGGCATGGGAAAGTGTAAAAAGCATGTCATTGATGACAAATAAGATTGAAGTTCTCAAAGAAACACCCAAATGCGCTAACCTTCGAACCTTGTTTCTTAGCCAAAATGAGTTGCAAGTGATCAGCGATGGTTTCTTCCAATTTATGCCTCATCTGACTGTTTTGGATTTATCAAGAAACCTTAGATTACGAGTGCTGCCTGAGGGAATTTCACTATTGGTTTGTCTAGAATGTCTTGACCTATCATTTACTGGTATATCAGAGTTGCCAATAGGGTTGAAATCGTTGACAAAACTAAAAATGTTGGACTTGAGTTATATGCACAATCTCAGAAAAATCCCACAACATTTGATATCTAGTTTTCACAAGTTGCAAATATTCAGAATGTGGTGGTCGGGATACGGAGATCATCCTAATGAAGACAATGTTTTGTATGGTGGCAATGAAAAGCTTATAGTGGAGTTGAAAAGTTTGCAACGTTTGAGTATAATAAGGATACAGAAAAGGCAAGCTTTGTCTAGAAAGATTCCTAAGCCTTAAGCTTTCACACATTGAGCACAGTTCAAATTTTCTACTATGACCAATTGAGAGATATGACCTGACTGATTTTTGTTCCAAATCTAAAGACTCTTTGGATAGCTGGGTGTGCAAAAATGGTAGAAATATTGAGTGAGAGAAAACTTGGTGAAGTTGCAGGTGTGACTGGAATTCCGTACTCTAAATCAGTTCTGAAGCTTGAAACACTTGAATTATTTGGTCTACCGAAATTGAGGAGCATATATTGGGATGCTCTACCCTTCCCATATTTGAAACTTATTCGTATAAATGGCAACCAAGAATTGAAGAAGCTTCCTCTCAACTCAGACAGTGCAAAAGGGAATCTGCTCACCGTTCAGGGAAGAAAAGATCGGTGGGCAAGAGTAGAATGGGAAAATGAAGCCGCTCAAGATGCTTTTCTTCCTTATTTCAAGTCTCTTCCTGTATGAAATGTAGAAAAACGTAAAAATTGCAAAAGTGGTTCATTGTTGTGTGATGTTTGAATTTTGAGAAAATAACTCTACTTATTTAGTTGCAGTTTGCAAATCATTTTAGACTTACATGTATATATTTTCTATTTTTAAATTATATCACTTTTAATGTATTAATATTTAATAATTTTTGTATGTTTTACATCATAATATTATGATTATTAGATATTTAATTTTATGTGATATAAACTACATAATATATAAAAATAAAACAATATTATAATTTAAGTAACTGATGTTGGAGCCAAAAGTTGATCATTTTTTTTTGTTTAAACCAAATTTTCGGGATTTTTACTTTTGACTAAGCTTTCTCAGCTTTTAATTTTAAACGAATATCTTGACACTTGAATAGATTTCACTATCATCGTTGTTTTTATGCCCATTCAAATGGAATCTTAATTAGTCGAATAGAAACTGCACCTAAGGTTATTAAACTATTACTAAGTTTGTGTTTTGGTCTTTGAATTCGAATGAAATATATATATTATTGTTATATTGATATTGTTTTTGTTTTCATATATCTCAATTGATCAAATTCGAAGCAATTGCCCTCTTTTGATAACTGCCCGAAAGAACCGCTTCAAATAATAAAGATTGTTCTATTCAGATTTTGAGACGAATGAGCGCCCTGTCTATATCAAGATCGCAATCAAACATGTCGAAAATTTTCATGGGTTATCTAAACTATATATAGTCTAGAGTCCAGCAATAATTGAAAAAAATTAGGAAAAATATTATCTTGATAAAAATGAGTGACAAAAAAAAGAGAAAAGTTATCATTACGTTTATCATTATGTTATAAGAAAGAAATCCACTTGTTTAGTTCTTTAGTTCTTAAGGAGCACAAAAGAAAGGATAAAAGGGGAGGGGCCGATTGAGAAAAGAAAAGTAGAGAAAATTTACAAGATATGATCTATCTGTATCTAACGTATCAATTCCAAATATTACAAATAAAAAGCGAAAGTCTTTATTTCGATTTGATATATGAGATGAATCCAGTATTTCGATTTCTTGCTTATTTTGTTCATATTCAAAAAGTTACAAAATGATCACTAAATTGTTCAAAAGTTTTCATTTAAATCATTAAACTACTCGAAAATTTTTATTTAAGTCATTGGTTGTTAAGTTGTTTTTTTTCTAAGTCCAGCTAGCAAGCTTCAAGCAATGATTCCACGCTTGATACGATGTATCAACACCCATTGACCAATAGAAGAATATGCCTTAAATCCAAATCAATTTGATCGTCAATGTCGGAGACCGGAAAAGAAAGTTGTTTAAATTTTTTTCGTAGATTCGTGCGTTTAAAACTATTTCATTAAAAAAATATTGAATTGTAGAAGAAAAAGGAAAAAAAAGCTTTTGATTGGTGCAGGCGGTGTGAACCGACAAGGTCATACAACAATGAGTTTAACAATCCAATGACTCAAATGAAAATTTTCAAATAATTTAATGATCATTATGTAACTTTTTGAAGTTGAGTAAATTTACTAGTAGTTTAGTAATTGTGGTTTCAATTCAATCATGTACAGACAAATAAATGATGATTTACACCATGAGCCACTCAACTAATTAAATTAAAAATGAATTTTTACAATTATTCTTGAATATCTTTCGAATTGAACCATTATTATCATATGAACAACATTCAACAATGAAGTCAAGGCAAAGCTAGGAACTTTTTAAGGACCGAATATTAGTTATGGAATTCTCCAAAACTGCAAGCAACTTAAAGGCATGGGATTTGGCATCATCCACACTTGTAGCACTCATCATCTCCCTCACAAACAAGTCCACCCATTCAGCACCAGCACCATCAGCAGGCATATTTTCAGAGGCTGATTGATTCTGAATAGTCACAGCAGCAGCAGGAGCAGCTTCTCCATTATTAGTTAATATACCTGCAATTTCAATGCAGATGCGAGATTCCCTTTACAAAATGAGAACTGTCCAGCTTAAACAGATGGCATATCACACAAAGCTTAAACATAGAATAATTGATGTTGTGGTATCAGCCTTCAATGTAGTCAATGTTGTTGATTCTAACCACAATACAATATTGGAACTTGGAAGCATAAAGCTAGGGACATGGACACAGGATGTCAAAATTAAAATGAAGATTTGTCACTTGATAATGGTTCTGATGAGTTGAAAGAAGAAATGGCAACTAGCGGTAGAAGATTTAGTTTTGCGTTTATTGATTTGCAAAGCATATTCATCAATTAGATGCGTAATGTAAACATTTCCAGCTCATCATAGAAACGCATTTGCAAATCAACCATCAATCAACAATTAAACTATTAAGTAAAAAAATTTTGATCAGAAACTCAGCTGACAATGCTAAACTTAAATGAATATAATTGCAAAAAATAGGGGTATACCCTGCTCAGCAGTTGTGCCCAGTTCCTCAACAGGACAAGTCTTTTCCCCTCTAGCCTCTGCTGCTCCTAAGCAAAGATCCTCCAGCCTCTTGATGGCAGTGTCTATATCATTGCCACATTCTAATAGCGCTTGCTCCTGAAGCAGAAACGAATAATTGCTAATTATAATGGAAGAAATGGATGAATCACTATTTCAATAGCCAATAATAATCCCTCGATCAACAATGCAACAATAAAACCAAAGAGTTTAAAAGCTATGCATGCAACAGAAAGAAGACAGCTATGCATGCAACAGAAAGAAGACAAAAAAGCTAAATCTTATTTACAGTAATGTAACTAAAAAAGAAAACCCTACACAAAGATTTGATTAATGATAATCATATAAGTAAGCAACTATATGCTCCAACTTAATCTAGAACTTGCAAAAATAGGACAGGAATACAAGCCAACATCAGAGATTTTCAATTAGCCAGCCCCTTTCATGGCCTAAATCCACACAATTACAATTGTTAGAATATCAAATGAAGACTAAACATTTAGTTTTCTTTTCACTCTAACAAGCAATACTTAACGTTGCATTATATCATGTTATAATCACATTCGTTTTACACAAGAAGTACATATGGATCAAAGCATTTTTGCACAAGAACATTAGAACCAAACCCAAATTTCACCACATGACAATACAACTTCTTCCCATGAAAACCCAACATTTCTGTCAAAACCCTTGAAGAGGAAAGGAAAGGTGTAATTATCAAGCTTAACACTCAGTTTTAACTTTTAACACTTTGAAATCCCATATTTTGGACAATCTATCCTACAGTAACCTTGGGTCATTGTGTTCCCAAGGAAGACAGTTTTCGGTTTGGGAATTTGATCGAACAGTTTGAGTACATGGCCCATGTCACCAAGTTCATACATACAAGAGGAAATAACTGTGTAAAAGCAAAATGGGTGGTCTTGTTAGGGCTCGGCAGTGGATTTGCCTGAGTTGGTCCATGGATTTGCTGTGCATGAGACTACTAAACATTAAAGTTCAGTAAATAAAAATATGAAGCTCAGAAGCGCCGTTGATATCGTCTTGAAATCAGACGAATGCGAAGAACCCAACTCCGCTAGAGAGCAGCTATCTTCACAGCTTCTTTGAAGATTGCACCAGCCGGGAATCGAACCCGGGTCTGTACCGTGGCAGGGTACTATTCTACCACTAGACCACTGGTGCTTGTTGACAATACCGAGAAATATAAAACATAGGTTGCGTTTATTAAAATAAAATTCAATATTACACGGACGTTGTTTATTATTTGTTGATCGAGATAATTAGGTAAATGAAGTAACATCTTTGAGTGTTGAAGGGAATTTCATAATGTGATGGAAGAAAGCAAAATATGGGAAAAAGAGTTTGTAACCAAAAAATAAAAGGTAAAAAACAAAAAAGAGAAAGCATGTAACTAATTAATGTAATTAATTGAGTGAATAATTAGATTTGTTAATGGATTTAACAATAAGTTTAAACGATTCATGCGATTGAGGTTGGCCATCAATTTGAGCATGGTTCTACTACTTCGCAAGCTACTGAAGAATGAAATCGTGGAAGGTGCTTCGAAGGTTATTCACTTAATAAGAGTTAGCTAAGGGTTATTTTTGTAGTTAATTTACCATTATAGAAGGGCTAATGATCTGAGACTGTTCCTCGATCACTATAACCGACTCATTGATTGGAGGAGAAAATTCATTTTTCAAAATTAGGTCAAAGCCAAAGTCAAAATCACGCCTGAAGCTAGAGTTTCTAGTCATATTTCTTTATTCAAATTTAATTTCAGTTTGCTTATTTTTTTCATTTTTCTATTATTTATTACATTCAGATTTAATCCCTTTTGTGTTTCATATAATTGGCATAAATTGTGGGTACGAAATTTGCCTATGACATATTATTGTTACAATGAATTATAGATTGAAATGGATCAGTCCTTATAGGATCAACTCTACTTCCTATGATCCAATTTTTTGCTCTATTTAAGTGTGAAATTTATTTTCGGTGGATTCGGCATCATCAAAATTGCTTTTCTTTCTCTCTTCTCAAAAAATAAAGAAAAAAAAAGCAGCACTAATTGTTCCGTCTAAGGTTATGAGTAAAATCTTAAGAACTATGATCGATTAAGTAACTGAAGAGGGGTGCTTGAGTTTTCAAGCCATTCACGTCAAACTCTAGTGCACTAAATCCTTTACCTTCACCTACAATAAGAACTCATTCAACATCAAATTTAAGTTCTTCAAACACCTTAGCTTCCTCAACATCAATACCTGCTATTAATTCACTCGACTCAAAATTCAAACTCAATAGCAACACCTATCTTTCCTTCATCTATATCTCACTAATAGTTGGAAGGGGAGGCAAATTGACATTGATAATGCCTTTTAAAATCGTGATTTAAGGGAACAGGTGTATACGATGCAAGTTCTTAGGTTTGAGAAGACATGGCAGTGGTGGACAATTGGTTGTCGGTTACATAAAGGCTTTATATGGTCTAAATCAAGCCTCAAAACCGTGGTTTGAAAAACTCAAATTGTACCTTGTTAGTTTGGGATTTTTACAGTGTAAAGCTGATGTACCTTTATTTATTCCAAGGAAAGAATAAAGAAGAGCATACTTCCTGGTATATGCAGATGACATTGTCATCACAGGGGATGATCATGCTGAAATTGGAATCATTGGCCTTTCAACTTAATGTACGGTTCTGTTTAAAGGACCTTGGAGAAATAAGTTCCTTATCTTGAAGCATAGACACAAAGTTTTAGTGGGAAGATGTTGCACAAAAAGAAATACATTATTGAGCTGCTTTAAGATGCAGGAATGGAGAATTGCAAGTCAATGCCTACTCCTATGGTTAGTTCACCAGGGCTGTTAACCATTGATGGCAGCTTATTGGAAGACCCTAGCATAGTTGGGAGCTACTCGACCAGAAATCACATACAGTGTGAATAAGGTTAGTCAATACATGAACCAATATTGTACATCACATTGTGTAGCAGCGAAGAGGATCTTGAGATATTGTAAGGGTACTATATATCAAGGGTTATTGTTCAAGCATTCTCAATCTACGAGCAAGTGGCATATTAGATGCTGATTAGGGATAATAGGTCCACTTCAGGATAAATAATCTTTCTTGGAGGTAATCCTATTTCATGGTGCTTAAGGAAACAACCTATAGTTGCTTCATCTACAGCTAAGGTATGATATAAGAGTGTAGCTAATACTATTTTGGAGTTGGTTTGGATTAAGCCACTCTTAGCAGAACTTGGAGTTGATCTTGAAACAGTTCCTGTACTATTGTGTGACAATACAAGTGTGGTTGCTATGTCTAGTAATCCTGTGTTATATGCCAGATCAAAGCAAGTGGAGCTTCAGTTACATTTTGTTTGAGATCATGTGGCAGATCGGAAGTTCGAGGTTAATAGTATGCCAACAAGTGAGCGGATTGCTGACATATTGACAGAACCATTGACTGAAGGTGTCTTTTCTTATTTACGAAAGAAACTTGGATTGATGACACACATACTACTAAAGATTGATATTTTTCAAGAATCAGCACGTGTTATATATGCTGAAGAGTCTTATCCATGTTACAATTAAGTTGCCAGTAACTGAAGTAATTAGTTAGTAAAGTAATTTCGTATGACACCCTACACCCAACCTAGTCACCGATTCTGAATGCATGATATCACATTAAGTTGCCGAACAACTCAAAACAAAATTTCACTTCCAATACTAAGCAACTTGGCATTCAAACAAAATAAATCCCTTACAAATGCAATAATACAAATAAAACATGTTTAATGAATGCCAAATGATATTATTCGATACATTTAGAGATTAAAAGTAATCAAACTTGGAGTTAAGAATCGAACCTAAACTCAATGCCAAAATCCATCAGTGTCTCTCGAGACATATGCAAGGTTATTTACATAAACTAACACTTATACAAATGCATATCAATCTAATAAAAAAGCATTAAAATTTATCAATTAAGACATTATAGGTCCATACCACGAAAACATACCAAAAGAATCAAAGTATCCATTAGGTCACAAAACTCAACCTATCAAAACTATCAAATGTGCACCGAGTCTTGAGACTCAACCTAGGTACATGCCAATAATTAAATACATACATATAAAAGGGTATAAACTAAATCCAGTTGAGCTAAGCCACTGACTTTGGATGCTTTACGACTTTGATCTACTAAATCCTGTTAAAACTTTAAACTGTAAATCAAGCAAGAAACATAAAAGCTAAAGGGTAACACTACCTTACATATCTTCTACGGAACACCATAAAAAGTTGATATTAGAATTGTTTTTTGGGTACACACTATAAATTGAACTTGCTTACAAGCCTCGTCATACAGAAATGGGAAGTCCATAAGAAATTAGTAGCAATAGGAGACCAAATCAATATATATTACTGCTACGCACTAATAACAACTTACACACAATCGAGTGGCTTCCTGAAATTAAAGTTGAAGGCTGGTTATAGCTACTCAATCAAATGTTGTCTTTGTTCCATTCCCATCCACTGGCAAGAGGACCCCGATAGAGGATGAATATTGTTGAAACTGCAGTCAAATTAACATTTTCAGTTCATGAGGTTAGATTCAAGCCTTATATCAACTAAAACAAATGAAATTTCAAATATACAATGAACTCAGCATAAGACAACACAGACGAACACAGCTCAACAACAGCAGCAGAAGTAGTAATAACAACAACAAGGCATTATAATTCTTGACGGCCAGATATTGCAATCTTACATCCTCCATAGCTTGAAAGAATATTTACTAATAGTTCTTTATTTTTTCTGATAATTATCAAATAATAATTCTATTCTAACTAAATTGAGCTCTTCTAATAGTCCCAGTTCAACAAGATTTTTACCGGTTGAATGAACCAAAGAACAAATATTCAGTTTTTTTGAAGAGCACACATGTAAAGACAGATTCAAGGTTAACATAAGCGATACAGTACCTGTTTTACAATCTCTTCACACTTACTAATCAATTGCTGAACTTTAGCAGCTCCAGATTCTCTTACCATACTGGTCTTTAATGTGATGGAGTCCACCTAATAAGTTTAAGAAATACAAATGGGGAGTTGTTGAGCAACTTCTGGTTGAAAGTAGAGACAATTTGGTACCATGGAATAAAAAGACATGTCGATTACCTCTGCTACCACATCTTCAACCTTCTTCTGCCTTGCTTCCAGCTCACACCGCTTAGACAACACCTCCGACTTCACACTGTTCAAATGTTTGGTAGATTCCTCAAACTTGAGATCTCTTTCTTTTTGTAACTGCCTTTTGTGTTCTTCCAATTGTCCAACTGGTAAAATAATAAAGATAAAAGATTTAAGCACCTACATAGTGGTTTAAATTTTAAAACAGACAATAATACAACATAGCTGGAATGAGAACCTGCCTTTTCCTTGCCGTTCAATCAGTTTAGCTTCAAGTGACTTGTCTAACACAACATCATCACTTAGCTTAGCTTTCAAACCCTTGCATTCTTTTTCAACTGATTTTGCAGAGTTCACCTATTAAAATGAACAATGCTATAAACAAGGTATTTAGCTTATTAAGTGGTTCTCAAGCAAAGTAAAAAGGCTAGCATTCAAAAATCAAAACTTTTCCTTTTAGGAAATAAGTTATTCACTAATTTAAGGTAAAGGAGCAATAAGAGTTGCAACTTTATTAAAAGCTAAAACTGATTTTTTTTTTCTTTTTCTGAGAAGGGGGTGGGAGAGGATTTTGTTCCAAAAGACAAGCCATAGAAAACTTAATAGTGGAGGCCAAAGACATTGCTACTCAGTTTTAGAGAAAAGGCACAAAAAGGGAACTGGCCCACTGTCTGTGTACCTGTTCATGTATAGCTTGCATCAAGGCAAAGTGCTTCGACATTTTCTTTAGAGCCTGTAGCAACACCCAATATCAATAATAAGTTATCCGTCACTTTCTACCATATGAAGTTTATAATGCGTTTATGTCAACTAGATGCCCATGCACTTTAATGCTTTTCCAGAAACCTTTCTGAATATCTTTCTAGTTGGCTCTTCTGATGTATAATTAACTAGTAATGTTTCATTTCTTTCTGCTATTTGAGATATTTTGCCACCTTTGTTTGATAAAAATGTAGTCTTTCTTCCCATCGCGTTAACCAATTATTGTTGAAATGTGAAGGAAAAAGTGCTTACTTTGATTGCTAATAGATACACAAAAGTTCAGATTTAACAGTATGAAAGAATATAGAAGCAAGCTTCCTAAGGGAAAATAGCCCGATGATAGATCAATCTGGTCATAACTCAAATGCATGCATGTGAACATGCTTTCATCCCTGCTCATATTATTTGTCTAAAGCTCCCAACAGAATCCAATCTTATGATTCTGGATTTGTCCAACAGAACAGGATACAAAAGAGAGAGTGAAGCAAGAAGTTCACTGATAACATATGATTGAACACAATGAGGGCGGAGATACAAACAGAAAGACAACAGGATCTTGCACAAAAGGCGAGGTGTGCAATTTTTAACTCTTACATGAAACAGATAAATGTGCATTCTTCTAATAATAAGAATAATAAATTATGAACATTCTCGTGATGCATTCTGTCATATGTAGGAATGCATTTAATTAAATGAAATCATGCAAGCTAAACTCTCATCCACTCAGTTTTCAGATGAATGATGATAAGTCTGACAATGACACCTGATACCATGGTTTATGACAATGGGCATACCTTGCTGTAGACCTCAACAGTGGCAGTTTTCTCCTGAAAAGACTGCATAGCCGACCTCTCAGCATACTTTGCCTCATCTCGAGATAATTTCTTCTCCTCTAAAGCTCTCTTTTTGGCAACATAAAAGTAAAGAAAGAAACACGGAGAATAATGTTTTAGTGCAAAAGTGCAGTCATACCATCCACAAAGCAGTGAATAACAAGCTAACTAACCTACATTAAATACTCCAATCAACATGACAATTTACCAAAGAAAAGTGATTAGCACTATATTTACTTTTCATATAAATGCTAAAGGAAAACAACTTTAAATACTGCATGATGATTATGGCGCTTGCCACATGCCTGTAAGATCTAAAAACAAAGTTGAATCAAAACTGAAACTTTAGATACTAGAAAAATGTACAAGTATAGACACCTCTACTTGAAAGGATGTGATAAGAATTGAAAGGTGCCAAATCGGATATGCAACTACTCCATGGTTCTAACAAAGATGAAAATAATGATTAAATAAATAGTGTGAGGGATGAAAGTAACTAGCAATAACAGGGCATGAGAAAAAGCCGCCTACAACCAGAAAAGGAAAAGAAAATCACATAAAGTTTTAGATGTGCATGTAAGGTTAGATGACAACAATACTATAGTAATATAAAGGTGGTTTCAAGCTTGATAGCAAACACATAAATCAGGGTACATATGCTAGCAGGATAATTAGGTCCTCAGTGGAACATGATTCTATTTTATGTTATCTATCAAAGTTAGATGCCCTAGTCATGCATGCCAGATACAATTTTTGGTCAAAAAAATTAGGACGGCTATGTATAATGTGTCTCGGTGTAGGCTAGAATTTCCCAAATCCTGTGACTAAAAGTGTAATTGCACAATACCACTGGTAGAAAAATAAATAACCATATATAAAAACACAAACCACAAAAAAATAAACTCATACGAGAATCCCATTTGGAGTAGCATCATTAGCATATATACTTGGTTTATGAGAATCAATCACAGCAATGCTTTACTTAACTGAGCCATAATCACCTAAGTTAAACTTAATAAGAAGGAATATGCACCTGTAGTTTATCTGGTGACTGAACTATTTTTGATCGCAGATTTGCATTTTCTTGGACACTTTGAACCAGGTCAAACTCAGCCTTAGAAATCTGTAAAGAAGACGCTTGTCATAAAAAGCAATAATAAATAGCACTAACGCTTAAAGAGGGGATAATGCACGTATAAAGCCAAAATCACATTGAACCTAAAAATTTGAAACAGTTACTGAAAAAGGGAATCTACATTAGGATCAAATCGTGGTCTAATTATTAAAAGAAGGAAGATCCTCCACACAAGTGACGAATATGATGTATCTCACCATTTTAATAGGAACCCACTACAATGAAAAAATCCTTCAGGTTCAAAGACTTGGTTTACTCAGGTGAAAATACATTGACAACACAAAGCACAAAATCTTTAGTTAACCATAATTCAGAGACACAGATGACAGATCTAAATCTAAGCACATAATATGGTCAAAAACTTTTGAGTATAAGTATTTTCTTAAATGTCAACTTGAAAAACATATATAGGTTAACTCTCCTCTCAAAGTTGAACACTTGTCACCATGTCTACGTCAGTGAAATAAAGCTTTTGTAAGGAGTGCTAACATTCTAACCTTCTCATCCATTTGCCCAGTCTTCTCCTTCAAATTCCGAAAAGAAGTTCTCAGTGACATCTGGTTACTGTTGAGGCCAGCAATCATCTCACGCAATTCTTTAACTTTTGATTCTATCTCTTGAACTAGTGGAAACTCCCTTTCTCTTGCTTCACTGTAACCTGCAATCTCCTCATTCAACTGCATGGCAGAGATATGGTGAAAACTGATCTTTATGCTAAAGTGTCGCATGTCATTCTGCAAATACCTGAGAAATCTTAGCCTCCCACTCCTTCCGTTGATCATCTAGAAGGGCCAGTTCCTCTACAATTGGTCTTAGAAGATTCATTTTTGTTTCTCTGAGATGGAAATCAACAAACAGAATACCTTAATGCATGCAAGGCTGGAAAAGATTGGAAAACTGATTAAAGGAAATTTACCGTGGAAATTTACCGTGAACCAGAATTTCTAATAAAAGGCCATCAGAAAAGAAGACTAATCTGAGAAAATTGGGATTAAATATATCTGTATATTGCGTGGTTTAAAAACCATGCAAGGTAAATTACTACTTCGAACATCATGCCTAACATCATCATTTCTCTTATAGCAGAATGATATATCAATCATCCCAGAAAACCACAACGTGACACATCATATAGGCTTTCCTATGCCAATTACAAGGATTCAGAAGTTAATAAAACATTTCAAATTATTGAAAATTATAAAACCATTTATGTTCTATGCTGACATAGCAAATTTAAATAAACATTTCACATCCAAACTACTTGAACCTACAACTGAACTGATTAAAGAGGGCTATATAACAATTTCTTGTTTCTAAACCCAACCACTAAATGAGGCAACTAAAACTGAAGCAAATCAAAACCAAAACTTTTCAAGCCAGGCAATGCGTACTTATAAAGACAAAAATTGAGGATTCCGCTGAGGAAATGCTCGGTCCGACGCGGATCAGGTTTGATCAAATCCCTAAGGTTAAATTGCATCGGACAATTAAGAGAAGCCATCACCTCTCGTAACCTGCAATACAAATTCATAACCTGGAATGACCCGATTAGAAGATCCGGGTTCTCAATTTGCTCCAATGCTGAAAACTCAACTTGCCCTTGGTCTTCCCTGCAAAAAGTAAATAATATTATAAAAAAATATCAAAAGAAAAAGAAGAAAGGAAATTGGTTTTATGGGGGGAAGGAGCGGACTCGTTGAGAGCGTCGAGGTAGATAAGGAGGCGCGTGTAAAGATTAGAGACGAAGTCGGGTTTGATATTCTTGAAATCGTTGTCAGTGACGGCTGCGATCTGTGACTCCGCCAGAATTGAAATTATGTCACTACGTGAGAGTATAGGGTAATCGAAAGACGACATTTCCTGGGTTCGAATTCGAGTGGTTGGTTGCCGAGAAAGTGAAGGGTAGAGGACAAAATAAAAACTGGAAAAAATAAATAAAACAAGGTGAACTAAACGGTGAGTAAGAACGATCTCTTGCTCCCACACACTGCCGCTGACATCCTTTGCTAAATCAAACAAAAAACAGTATCTCGTTGTCGCTATCAGTCTCCATCCCTCACTCCCTTGCTATTTTAATTTAGAAACCGAAAATTCGAATTTTGGACTGAAATTTTCTGTTTGGTTGATGAGAAACTGATGGGATTCAAATTCGGACTTAGGCTTGGCTTAGACTGTGGACTGGTTGGAGAAGAAAGGAAATGGAATTAAACCGTGTTGTTTTTGTTTTTCATTTTTGGTATTTTTTTTGAAAATGTGTGGGTTGGCGCGTTGCTGCTCAAAATTTTTTATATATGGTTAAACTATCAAATTAGTCACTTTTATTTGCTTAAAGTTATATTTTAGCCACTTATATTTAAAATGTTACGTTTTAATCACTGAGTCTTACTGCTAATGGTGTAACAGTAAAATAATGCAACGCATTAAATCATTATTTTAAACAAAAATTTTAAGTTAAATTCTACAATTAATCCCTATATTTTTTATTTTAAGCTTTTTTATGTTCTTTTAATTTTTTCTTTATTTTCTATTTTCTTCTATTTCTTCCTCTATTCTCCACCACTAATTTTTCTATATTTTCCATTTCATAACAAACATAGAAAAACCATGGTAAAAGTATTAGTTCATTTTTTATTAAATAAAATATTGCACATTAATCATATTTTTTAACTAAACCATTATTATCCTTACTTATGCATATGGATTTGTTCGAGGTACAATCACTTGTTCGAATTTATATTTGAAATATATTTATTAAAGAACTTTTCTTTTGATAATTCGGAATTTATACTGTCATATATCTAAATACGCATTAGACACGAACTCGTAATATTTCTAAAATGGGAAGCCAAAAGCAAGAAGAAATTATAGGAACAATTAAATGTAATCATAAAACTTCAATTAGATTCTTTTGGTTAAACAACATTAACATGAGGCTTCCTCAATTTATCTCATAAATGAACCAATTATTGTTTCATTAAAGGGGAAAAAAATTATTTTATCAACAACCCAAATCTAGTATAACTATTAGATACAATTATATATTTTAAAATTCTTTAACATACCTAAAATATCATATATTATATAAATATAATCGAACCTAAATATAAAACATAAATATTTTAACAAAAACGAAGAGTATTGACCCTCTTACTCGTTGCATTAAGAAAATAAGAACAATCTCCTTGATCCAAGTTTCCAATATGCGTAAAATCAATTGCTTGAAGTTAAGGTGTTAAGTTCCTATTAATTTGCCAGCTAAACAAAGTAAATTAAGGACCCATTCTCTTCTTCTTCTTTTTTTAAGTGTATATCTTCCAATAAATGGTCCATAGATAGTTGGACAAAATATTGCTAATTATCTGAACAAAGGTTTGGTACGGTTATCATCATTTGATGACAAAATTAGCATACAATCAGGATACGATTATAATCAGGAAAAAAGAAAAAAAAATGCAGTTCAAGGTTGCTTGAAAAATAATCAGCATAAATTACACTCAAGATCACCAAACTATTAGTAAATTTATGTTTTAATTTCCTAACTTCAAAAAATTATAAATAACTATTAATCTATTTAAACTATTTTAAAGGTTTTCTTTAAGTCACTGGAATGTTAATTTTTTTCTAAAAAATATCTGGTTAGAAAATTTCATGTGATAATTCAGCAATCAGTACAAAAGATTAGTACCAATAAACGAGTAGAATAACATCTAGTCAATTTGATGGCCAATGTCAGAGATGGAAGAATAAAGCTTTTGGTTTTTTGCAGAATGCTGCTTTTGATTTTGTTGATGAGATCATTTAGGTAAATGAAGAGAAGCAAGATTTGGGGGAATGAAAGAGTTTGAAAAAGAAAGTGAAAGGGACAGGAATTCTAAGGACTAATGATATACCGTATCCGAGTAAAATGAGAATACATTTCTGGATATGGACTAAAATGGTGATTTTTAAAACAATTACAATGGTTGGTAATTTCTGGATATACAAAAGTAATATTAGCATTCAATTGAATCACTTTGAAATATTAAAAATGATAGTAGTCCTTTAACAAACCGAAGAGGGAGGTTCTAAATCAAACAAACACCTTATTACTAAGCATATATCAACTCAAAGCAAAAAACAGATTATGAAAAAAGCATTGTTGTGCTAATTATACCAGTCACAACTTACTACCTTAAACCACTTCATCTTTTTGTTCTTTAGAAGACATCCGGGTTGAACCGTCCTGGGATCGAGTTGCTTTCTTGTGCCTGTCTCAAATGCATCATCAATGCATAGTTATTTACCTGTCAAGTAATACAAGCGAAATATAGAGATGAGTTCCTTAAGATCAACACAGTATTACGGGCAACATTTTATTGATTGAAGAGATCTAAAAGATTTTGATTCTGACCTCCAAAGTTCGCATCTGTTCCTGGTATTGAGACACCAATTGCTTTAAATGTTCTAACTCTTGGTTTTTATCTTGATACTCCTTTTGTCGTTCATGTTGGATTGCCACTGCACGTTTGAGGACTATATTTTCTTGAATCATCGCTTCAATTTGTCCCTTTAACATGAGATTTTCCTGGAAAAAAGAACAGAAATGAGTAAACAAAGTTATTACTTATTTTTAACAACTTCAGTTCGGTACTAAAAGGAAATTTTATTATAAGCCTGCGTTGATTTCATGGATGTGGAAAACCTATGTTGCTTGAACTCGGGTGTCTAACATCTGACACTCATATGTTCAATTCAACGACCGATTAAATGGGCCTGCTCTGCACTCGACATGACCAAAAGACCCACGAGGTTACACCTATTCACAATCACCAACAACACCACGCACATGTCTGACACATTGATGTAAAGGCAGGCTGACCTTAGCATCATAATCACACACATTTCATTGCAGATCATATTGATTCCTATTACTCTCGATCATGTTCATGTCAATAACCAACATTGAGTGTCCATATAGCATTTTGTCTAAAAGTTGCTTCATGCGTTTGCAGACCTCTGGCTAGTCCAGAACAGAATGATAGATAGAGATCCAAAGATGGTTAAGAGATAACACCTTTTGAAAATTTTGTACCGTCTCTTCTGCAACACATTTACTTATGGAATTCTCCAAAACTGCAAGCAATTTAGAGACATGGGATTTGGCATCATCCACACTTGTAGCACTCATCATCTCCCTCACAAACAAGTCCACCCATTCAGCACCATCAGCAGGCATATTTTCAGAGGCTGATGGATTCTGAATAGTCACAGCAGCAGCAGCAGCAGCAGCAGCTTCTCCATTATTAGTCAATATACCTGCTAATGCAGATGTGAGATTCCATTTACAAAGTGATGACTGTCCAGCTTAAATAGATGGCATATCACACACAGCACAACAATTAACATAGAATAATTGATGTTGTGGTATCAGCCTTCAATGTAGTACATGTTGTCGATTATAACCACAATACAATATTGGAACTTGGATGCATAAAGCTAAGGACTCGGACATAGGATGTCAAAATTAAAATGAAGATTTGTCACTTGATTCAATTTATTGATTCTGATAAGAGTTGAAGACTTAATTTTGCATTTATTGATTTGTACAGCATATTCATCAATTAGATGCATAATATAACATTTCCAGTTCATCATAGAAACGCTTTTGCAAACCAACCATTAAACTACAAGTAAAAATAATATTGATCGGAAACTCAGCTGGCAATGCTAAAATTAAATGAATATAATTGCAAAAAAAGGGGGTATACCCTGCTCAGCAGTTGTGCCCAGTTCCTCAACGGTACAAGTCTTTCCCCCTCTAGCCTCTGCTGCTCCTAAGCAAAGATCCTCCAGCTTCTTGATGGCAGTGTCTATATCATTGCCACATTCTAATAGCGCTTGCTCCAGAAGCTGAAACGAATAATTGCTAATTATAATGGAATAAATGGATGAATCACTATTTCAACAACCAATAACAATCCCTCGATCAACAATGGAACAATAAAACCAAACCGTTTAAAAGCTATGTAACAGAAAGAAGACAAAAAATCTAAATCCTTTACTCTGTAAAATAAGTAAAACATCATATACAATTTTATTTACAGTCATGGAACTAATAAAGAAAACCCTACTCAAAGAATTGATTAATGATAATCTTACAAGTAACCAACTATATGCTCCAACTTAATCTAGGACCGGAATACATGCCAACATCAGAGATTTTCAATTAGCAGCCCCTTTCATGGCCTAAATCCGCACAATTATAATTGTTAGACTATCAAATGAAGACGAAACTTACTTTTTTTCCTTTAAAACACAATAGGAAACAATTATAAAATCTAATTGGATGAGTTTAAACAAGAAATGACAACTAAAGCAAGAAATCAAGAAACAGTTATACCTTATTCACAGATTTCTGAAATCAATTTTGTTAAATACGATAAGGAATATACTTAACGAATACAAATACAAAATTAACTAAAAAAGGCGATATACCTGGGGGTCCATGTGAGGGAAGATAGACTGGAGGTGATTGAGAGCAGATGGCGACGGAGACAAACGAACAGAAGAAGGAGACGACGGCGAGCAGCGCCGAAGCTTCTTAGAGGAAGAAGCCGATGGCGGTGACGGGATATCTTCGAAGAACGATCTCTTGCTCCCGCACACTGCCGCAGACATCCTTCGCTAAATCAAATAAAAAACAGTATCTCCTTATCGCTATCAGTCTCAATCCCTCACTCCCCTTCTATTTTAACTTAGAAAACGACAATTCGAATTTTAGACTGAAATTTTCTGTTTGGTTGATGAGAAACTGATGGGATTCAAATTCGGACTTAGGTTTGGCTTAAAATGTGAGGGGTTTCTTTATATAGTGGTTGTGGACTGGTTGGAGAAGAAAGGGAATAGATTGAAACGGTGCGGTTTTTGTTTTTCATTTTTGGTAATTTTTTTTTTTAAAATGTGGGTAACGGGCGCGTGGAATAGATTCCAAAGGAGCTGCGGGTTGGCGCGTTGCTGCTCCCAAATTTTATATATAGATATTATACAAATATATTACATTATATTGAGTTATAAATATTTATAAAATTTTACAAATTTATTATATAAATAATTAAAATTTTATATTTATACTAAAATCGAATATTCTATTTAAAAATAATTTTAAATATAAATTAATTCAATATAAATTTTAATTTTCTATGTGTCAAATTTTAATGGAAGGAGTTTTAAAGTTGATAAAATCTTTTAATTTTATTTATAAATATGATTATAAATAACTTTAATTAACTAAATATTTTAATAAGATCATAATTAAATAAAATTTTTAAATAATAAAAGTGCATTTGTAAAATCTATAATTAAACAGTAATATAAAATGTATTTAAATTCCTTTTATATATTATCTATGTTTATATTTTAATAATGTTGAATTCATTAATGCATGTAAATATTCAACCGAATATTTTTACCCTATCAATTTAAAATACGACAAATTTTATTTTAAATATAAAACAAATAATTAAAACTTTTAATTTACATAAATGGAGAATATTCAATTAAAAAGGAAATTGATTCACTTAAGTCGATAAAATTAATTAAATCGGATTTAAATTAATTTAAATATTTGTATAATTTATATATTTATATATTTGTATTATTATTTCCTTACTTTTTAATGATTTTTCCTATCTATTTTTATATATTTATGGATTTTAAAAAATTAGTTAAAACCAGAATGGGCATATTGAAAATGCCTATACAAGCAAGCAATCTCAATGTCATCCCATTTTCAAACACATTCAGACTTCGTCACATATATTTACACACCTTTGTCTGCTACTTATTCACAACCTTATTTATATGTGCTTTGTTTCATCTTAGATTAACACTTCTTCCTTAATTTACTTGGTGGTGGAACTAGCATCTCTAAATATCCTCCTCCATCCCGACTTCCGGTCACCACTGTCTTGGCTATTCGGCCGGTTTTTCTTCAGTCGTGCGCTTATCCCGCGCCCCATCAATATAGTGAGCTTCATGGCTGTAAATAAACCAAAGGCAATTGCCAGTGGTCTCACTGCCCAATGGAAATCCTCAACATGATGGTATTTCTCGACTATACCAGGACAAGTATCGAAGGACACCGATTCCACTTCGTTGGGGTCGGCTAGGAATCTGTTGGGTTCGTTTCCGAGAACAAATCTACCTGGAAACTCTACAACGAGGCACCCGTTTGGAAGTATTTCTGAAATTCTTCCACTGCACCATGTTCCTCCACTCTTCCGTGGCCATTCGAACCGAGGAGTAACCACATTTGGTTTGAGCCGCACAAACTGCCCGACATAGTAAGGTTCAGCCATTTGAAGCTGATAAGCCTTGCCTACCCAGAGAGTCTCTAATCCTAAAAATCCCACTGAGACGGCTCCGTCGCGCTGCACAGCATGTAGTATTCCCACAGGAGAATGGGAATTGGTTTCTTGTTTCAAGCGGACCCAGTCACCAACAGCAAAACCAAATGTGACCCTCTCGAGTGTTGACTCCTGGACTCGGAGAGCATTGTGCATTCCGGGAACTTTCACCAGAGCAAAGCTATTCTTATCAGCATCACCATCTAAACCAACAATAGTTCCTTCCCGAACATCCACGGTATGAGGTCTGCGGGCATTCAGAGGGCTTCTTGACCGAACTGTATCGCCCACTTGAAGATGATCCTTGGAGAGATACCAAGTGGTGTAACCATTACCAACTGATTTTTCTTTGATTGGTCGGCTTCCGAGGCCAACCCATCCTCCATCACCATGAATAGCATTTTGTGAGCTGCAAATCGAGCCTCAAAATATCAGTGGTTAAAATATGCTATTCTCATGAAAATATAATAAACCGTTGAATCTAAAAGAAAGGTGAAAAGCACATACCTTTCAAAGACAAGTAAAAGGTCTGAAACCAACGGTCTATTTCTAAGATCGTACTCAAAGCAACCATTGATAACATGTTCAACAGCTGGAGGCAAGCCACTCGGTACATGTGGTTTTTCTTTCCTAACCACAACCGAGTGATAAATTTCTTCAGACGATTTCCCAAACCATGGCTGAACACCGGTCAACATTTCCACTACACTACACCCAAATCCCCAAACATCGGTCTCCAAAGATAAAGGACCTCGTACTTCAGGATCCCACTGTTCTGGAGCCATGTAGTTAGGAGTTCCAAGCCTAAGTGCCATATCAGAGTCGGAGAACGGAATCCCGAGAAGTAGATAAGGGATTCCAAAATCTCCAAGAACTAATTGATCATGATCACTTATAAGGAAATTGGAAGGCTTCATATTGAGAACCAACAACCCTATTGAGTGTAACTGGATGAGCCCTTTTGCTAATTGGCTCCCATACCTGTAAATATCAAGGAGCTCGATTTAATGGCACTCCGTGCTTCACAGCGTAGAAATATGTATAACAATTTATTACCTTAAGACATCAGGCAGTGAGAGCTTGCCTCCTTTTGATTGAGCCATTTGATCACCCACAGATCCTTCATAAAATCTCATAGCAATGGAAATCTGTAAAATCAAATACTGTGTTAGAATGAACATACATATATACATACATACATACATACATACATACATATACATATGTGTGTGTGTGTGTATGCAAAGGTCACCTTTCCATTTACAACAGAGACACCATGCAACCAACAAACACCAGGGAGCTCTCTACACTTCAAGAACAACTTTTCAAACTTATCAATGAACTTTTGCATATGTTCTTGCTTCAATGGATGCAACATCTTAACTGCAACTTCATGATATTCTTGAAAATCAAAACCTGATTGATGGTGAGTAGCTAGCCAAATGTCGCCAAAAGGTCCTCGACCGATCCTATGCTTCAGTTTCAATGAGGAAGGGTCAATCCATGGTGCAGTTTGAGTTGGTGTAGCCACAACAGTCCTAAGCAGGTCAGGGTCCCCTTCAAAAAGTTCATACTCAAAGGAAGGGACCTGCTTGGGTGCTTTTATCTGTTGAGGCATTCCTCCTACACAACATGGTATAAGAAAAAGTAAAGAACATAGTTTTTCTTTGTACTACCCGCACACCAATAGTAGGAGCAAACCACTGCCACGCACACATCCATGACCAATAACCAAAGGCCAAACATGGGGTCGGTATACTTTTCTGAAGTGTTGCAATAAGTACAACAAATCTGAGTAACCACATGTATCAAACTAATATAAACAGACTTGTTTGAGTAACCGCAAGTAGAAGTAAACCATTACAAACCGACTAAGAATTGATACAATCCGGACTAAAGCCAATAAAATAAACTGGACAAACTAGACTAAAGCCCACACATGATGAGCCTCAAAGACCTATACATATAATTGTGCATGATTGGTCTCGAATCTGGATACTCATGACCTAAAGAACTTAATGCACCATTGGCATATATTTTAGGAGCTTTAATACTATGTTACCCAATTTGATGCCCTAAATCCATTTGATAATAAAAAAGCTAGGAATAGAAAACAAATAAACCTCCTTTCTTCTTCATAATCATTTCTTTAAGATTATGATTTGCTCATGCTCTTACTAAAAGTTTAGTACAAAGAAAATCAAAGGCAGCTAAGTGATTAACAATCAATGAAACCAATTTGTAGGAAAGAAAACAAACTATTATATTTTCTTTAATCATCTCCTCCTTATTTTAACTCTCAAGGGAATACCAATTCAACAAATTAAGCATATCAAATGTATATGTGTATATAGTGTGTGTATATATATATATAAACTCAAAATCCAGTTTTTGATGTTATAGCGATACATAACAAAATTATCTATTGCCTAGAAATCCAAAATATAAATTGGTAGAAACCCATTACAAAAAATTAAATCCCTTCTCCGATTTTTTTTATTCCCTGGAAATTAAGAGTTCAAATTTGAAGAGGAAAAAATGGTTTTTCCCTACAGTTTCAAACGTGAATGAAATATATAGTCAAAAAAACTTGCAGAACCCAAAAGAATAAATCATTTTGATAATAACCCATTTCAAGAAATTAAGTATTTTCCCCAGATTTTGATTCCCTGGAAACAAACAGTCCAAAATTATAAACATAAAAAAGTTCTATTTCCTACAGTTTATCAGGAAACAAACCTCACAAGCAACAAAATGGAAGATAAAAAGGGCTGTTGAGGCTTCCCCAAAGCGAAATCGGAACTTCAATAGCTGAAACAAAAATAAAGAATTTTTTTAAAGTAGAATTGAAGTTAAAGGAAATTGACAAATTTGATTCCTAGTTCAAAAAATATAAAAAGAGGAGAGAGGTTTGGTTACTCTGTTACTGCTGGAAACATGGAATATTGAGTGCTGCGAGGATCATCTGCTTGCCACGTCATTTGGATCTTTTAAAGATGAACCTTCTTGTGCCACGTGAGTAACACTGTGCCTCCATTGAAAGATACGTGGAAGTTACAGTAACACTTCATTTTCCTATGTATATATATATATATATTTGTTTTAGTATTTATTTTGTTTTCTTAGTATTTATCATCATTTTCCAAATTTCTGGGCTTTTTGCTCAAAACATGGATCAAGTTGGCTCTTTTTAGGGTTTAATTTTTCATTTTGTATTGATTGTGTTTTAGCAAGCTTGAGTATTTTTTATTTTTATTTTTATTTTAAATCAAATTTAAAAGTAAAATTAATCAAATTTAAACTTTTCTTAATTATCCAAACTGTCAAAAGTTACGGTTAACACAATTTTGTTTTATTAGGGTTATTTTGAATTTACGCTACACCTAATATAAAAAATAATAAATATAAAATTAAATATTATAACGATATTATAATATAAAATAAAAAAAATTAAAGTCACCACACTATAAATAAAACTCCATCTAAAGGGACTTTAATATTCTTTTAGTCTTTACTACAGACAACCTAAGATCTATCTTGATAATTGGTAATATATTGGATTTATTCAATAAAATGTTAGGCGATAATTGAGGAGATAAGGAGAAAGTAAAATTCGATTTGATTATAAAAAATTGAAAAAAAATTAAATTTTTAGTTAATTAAATCGAGTTATTTAAATTATTTGAGTTGATTCGAATTTCAAGTTCAAGTCAAGTTGAATTTTATAATTCAAATAACTCGAATAATTTAAATAACAGATTGGTATAAATAAAATGATATGAGTGGTATGGGGGAGCCCTATAATTTTGTCTATTTATATGATATGAGTATTATTCATTGATGTGACGTATTAGGTAAGTCTCATGCATGTTAACATATTTTCTACTCTAGATTTAACACGTGTCTATGCGGTCCCATGCGAGCTCGATAAAATCTAGCCCAAGCCCATTCAAGTTTTGAGCTGGTGATAGAAAGTACCATAACAAGTTCTTTCCCAAATTCTGTTAACATAACATCCCTAAGCTCTAAAAGCATCTTCCTAGCCCAGCTGTGCTTAGGTAGAGACTGTACTTGCTAAATATTTGCACCCTTGAGAACATATAAATCAGACCAAACCACCCAAAGAGAACCAGCCTTGATTAGGATAAGCCACAAACATCTCATCATGCAAGCTTTGTTCCAAACCGAAAGGTTCTTGAGACCAAAAGCCAAACTAGCTTTGGCACCCTTAGCAGAAAGCTATACCCTTTCCAAAGAGAAGAATTACACAGCTTATTAACTTTAGAGGGAAGAAGAAAAACATGGTACCATAATTTTTGCATACTAAACAGAACATATTGAATAAGTTGGAACCCAATTAAGAGTGTTCTAATCTTCAGCCCAATAATCTCCTTGAGTGAAAAAAAATTTCGAGGAAATCGAGTTCACAAGTCCTATTTTATTATTCAATTTGAATTTTTATTTAATCAAGTCGAGTGAAATAAAATTTTAGTCGAATCGAATAGAGTGAAATTATTTGAGTTAAATTAAAAAAATTAAACATTTCAAATAAAAATATTATTACGGTATAACTAATTTCAAGACAGAGAAAAGCACTCTATTGAACATGACAAAAGCTTGACAAAACTTCTTGGCATAGAGTGGTATGGGGGAGCCCTACAATTTCAAGACATGCATCCATCACATGGTTGGCAATCCAAGACAGATTGCCTACAAAAAACTCAGAATTCCGGAATGAGGCATTCAGGATGAGTTTAGATATCATTTATTTGCTTCTTGTTCTTTGTCTAAACTGCTTTGGGTGAGAATTTTGCTGGCATGTGGAGAGTTTTTGTGGCATGAATCTTGGGCTGATGTGTTGAACTGGGTTATGAAGTATGGGAAAGGGAAGTCCCCAAAAGGCAAGTTGTTGTTTGTCAATTGTATTATATTTATGTTAATTCTCAAAATTTATGCATTTTATCAATTTGGTTTTAATTAAATAAATTTAGTTCAAAACATTTACATATTTGGTCACTCCAGTCCCGATTTAACAAATTTAACACACAGTATTTATACAATCTGTCAATATTTACACAAAATATAGGGATAAATCTCAAAAAGCACATATGAACTTTAATCCAACATATAATATCATAAACAAACTTTGATTTGGTGCAATTCTATATATACAACTTTAATTTTGATTTAATTTTCACATAACACTTACAACATTATTTATACAACACTATTTTCGTTAAAATTACGTGGAAATTGTTGGTTGACATTTTATTAAACTAAAAAGAATAAGTTTTAATGTTTCCACATAAAATATAAAAATATATTTTCGCATAAATTTAAATTATTTTTCCACTACTATAATGATAAAAAATAGTACCACATAAATAATAGTGTTAATAAAATGAGAAAATTTAATCAAAATAAAAATATCACATTTATAATTGTACTAAATCAATGTTACTCTATAATATTATACATTTGATCAAAATTTACATATAATTTTGAGATTTATTCTCAAAATATATAAAGATCGAGGACTAAACTTATTATACCGGTCAAAATTATGTATAATTAACAGAAAACATTTGTCTTTAGTTATCAATTCTCGAATTAATAGAAATTAAATTACTCTATTTTTTTTTTAAGGGATCACTTTGGAAATTGACAGAAATTATAGAAAAAAGACAATAAAAAAGTTGGATTTTGATGGTCTCATTTCAAATGCTTATCTCACAAAGCAATAATCATTGTAACTCAAAATGTCTGTCAAAAAGCATCAGTTAAAACTGAAGACCAAACATGAAACAACCTAAACATGATCCTCTACCACTCATAAAAAAAACATGCTTTCCATATTACAACATGCCCCAATTTTGCTGCCAATCCTAATAATAAACAGCCATTGCCAATACAAAAACAAAAAAAAGCAAATTACACATACAATTTCACATCTAAATACTTCGGTTTTGTCCACAGCATCACCCGTCTTCAGTCTTTTCCTGCTCGGAATCCTTCGCCGGTTTCAAATCCTTCTCTTCCTTAATTATGTCTGAGTTCTCTTCGGCAGCTGTTATCCCGTCATCGTCGCAAACAGTTTGCAGAGTCTTAAATAGTTCATTGTTTTCTAGTTCAGTTAATTTCTCTTTGGACTCACCTTTGAGTAGCTCGAGGACTTCAAGCATGGTAGGTCTTTTGTCTGGCCGATTATCGGCACAAACAAGTGCGACAAGGATGATCCTTTTTAACTCCTCTTCCACATACTTCCCGTTCAGTTTCGGGTCTGCCATTTCATCGAACTTCCCTTCACAAGCTAATGGCAGTGCCCATTCGGAAATCGATCGCTTCACTGTTCTATTCACTTTCTCGAGGGGTTTCTTGCCACTTGCAAGCTCTAGCAATAGAATACCAAAGCTGTACACATCGCAACTCTCCGAGGCTTTTCCTAACATAGCATATTCAGGAGCAAGATAGCCAAGGGTACCCTTGACTCGAGTAGTGACATGAGTTGCACCGTCCGGGATAAACTTAGCAAACCCAAAATCAGCAACTTGAGGCTGGAATTCTGAATCCAGTAACACGTTGCTAGCTTTGATGTCTCTATGGATTATGTGTGGGGTCGAATGGTGATGAAGATAGCTGACGCAATCAATTGAACGAGGTTGAGGTTAACATTCATGTCAGAACAAGTTATAATACAGAATAAAATCAGGTCCAACACTTACGCAATTCCCTCAGCAGAGCCAATAGCAATGTTCATCCTTCGGGTCCAATCAAGAAGACATTCCGATGAATGGTGTCCATGAAGATGTGAAAGCAAGCTCAAATTCGGCATGTAGTCGTATACAATCAGACGTTCTTGACCTTCAGCACAGTATCCACGTAAACTCAGCAGATTCTTGTGTCGGACTCTCGCCAATATCTCGACCTCAACGGAAAATTCCACTTCGGCTTTGTTGCTCCACACTTTCAATCTCTTAACTGCTATCTGCAAGTACATAATTTCAAGGTAAGAACGAGCGGGGGCAAAGCTAGATTGGAGCAGGCAGGGGCCTTGGCCCCCCAAACATGAAAAATTGCCCCTTCAGTTCCTTGAGTATTTTCCAAATTTTAAGTTAATTTAATAGTAAAATTAAATTTCGGCCCTTCCTAAAATTTAAATTAAATTATGCCCTCCCGGAAACAAAAATAGCTTATAGTTTAATCGCTTAAAAATTGTAAATTTTACATCCATACAATGACAAACTTACATTTTTAGCTCACTCAAAAATTTATAATTCAAATTCGGTCCCTCTAAAAAATTTTGGCTTCACCCCTAAGAACAAGGACGAAATCAAAATAAAGGTATCATCCAAATGGCTATTTACGGATGCCATGCAAATAGAGACACTCCTACAAGCATGAATGTGTTTAGAGAAAGATCAATGCTATTTTGAAAACCTAAAATTCCATCAAATACTGAGGAGACCGTGCGATGATTTATGACACGCATTCAACAATTTTTATTTTCCAAGTGAACTACTTGAAAACCCAATTCATTAATACTACCTCAAACCAGAGAAAAGAATAGTACAACAACATAGATTGATAGACTGCCATTTCAACTTTCAAATTGTAAACAGACGAGTCCAGCAAAGTCCAGTACCCACCAACCAAAGATCAGTCATTATAGCATGATATTTAACACCGCCATCAATGCAAATCCCATCCTAGAGAAGTTGAAATCGTATTTTCAACGAAGAACTCAATATTGCAACATATAAGGTATAACAGATGCTCCTTTATGCTACTATATCAGTTCTTACAAATTGTAAACTAGATTCAGAACTAAAGATCAGTGCCCGAAAGAACAGCGGCCATTACCGCAATTTTTTCAGATCAACAATCTATTAAGTCAAATTCCAAAACCAATACATAAACATATCATGCATAAGGAAAATTTTATTCATATACCTGTGATCCATCCCATAGCTGACCCCAGTAAACACTTCCAAATCCGCCTTCTCCAAGCTTGTTATCATAATTAAAATTATTGGTAGCTGAATGCAATTCTTTCAACGAAAAAATCCGCCATGTCGGTTGCTTCTTTCCTTTCTCCTTCTTCCTGCAGAATCAATATGAGGTTGAAACCCAAACGGCGGACCCACGGAAACATCATTAAGGTAGCTTTGGAGATAATGACATTCATGATTTTTCTTAAATTCACAGTTACATCAGATGCGAATTTGAAATACATGTTCGATCTTAACTAATTTATTCATGATGTATGCATTTCATTCTTACGATTTACCATTCAAATCCATAATTTCAGTCAAACTCAAAAGACACCTTTCTCATGAGATTAAGAACAATATATCCTGGTTAATTTTACTCCTAAATATGAACATTTAAGCTTAAATAAGTATTTTTCTTTCTCAAATTACAGTTCCAAAAGGGGGAAAATTCAAAACTTTAGGTTACCTTCTTCTTCTTCAACAAAAGGAAATGAAAATCTAATCAGTACCCAGAAAATATTTTCCAAAAACTAAAAAAAACCCAGATTTCTTAAACCTTTACAAACCCTAAAAAGGAATCTAAAACCAAAATTCACTAAAAGAAAACACCTTCCGAAGGAAATAAAAATCTCCAAAAAGAAAACGATAAAACAATGATAATAGATAGTAAATTAATAATAAACTTACCGATCCACACCTTTCCCACAACAAATCATAGAACAAAACGCCATTATCAAACCCAAGATCCCAAACCCTTTCTTAAATCCCTTTTTCACTTTCAAAGACTTGGGTTTTTTTTCTTCTCTTGTTAGTTTAACTCTCAACTTCTTCACTTTCTAAGCAACAGATTCTGAATAGATGCTAAACATAACGCTTTTGAGCAGTGAATTGCTACAGAAGAACATGGTTTTCTTTTTGGGGTTTTGTTAAATTATTATTTCTTTTTTTTGGGGGGGAGGGGTGAGGGATTTGCTTTTGCTTAAAAGAGAATGTTGCAGCAGTTTTCAGTTAAAGTGAAAAAGGGGATGATGAAGAAGAAATGAAAAGGAAGAAGAAGAAGAGTATAAGGGAAGGATTGTCTCTTTGGTTTTGCTTTATGAGATTGGATGCTGTTGGTGCTACAGCAATGGCTGGTTTGTTAATGGGGGGTGGAGCTGGTTTTCTCTTTTTCAATTTTCAAATATCAACATTGCACCCACTTGGTCCCATTTTCCAACTATTTTTCATTTTTTTAACAATTTTCATAGATTCATGTTTCCATAGTTTCTCCAATGGGAAAATATGGAAAGGACATTCAAATTTGATTAGCTTTATGATTACTCAATGTAATATAAAATATTTAAATTTTGAAATAAGATAAATTAAATTTTGATTAAAATTACTACTACATTAATTTGGAAGAATCACTTGACTTTTAGAAATTTTTAATAATTTTTAATAAAAATAAAACACCTAAAAATTCAAAGAAAAAAATTAAATTTTATAATTTGAATATCATTAACGAGGCCGGATTAGTCATATATGTCATTTTTTTTCTTTAATTGGTCAAATAGGTTAATTTGGGAGAGTGAGTATGAAAAGTGTGTCTAACTGGACGCGTTTTTTATATAATTGTCAACAAAAGTTCGTCCACTTTCTGCACAGTTATCAGAAAGCTTGTCTAGTTGGATGAGCTTTTATTGGCATGTCAGGGAAAGTACGCTTGTTGGATGCGTTTTCTTTAAAAATTTCAAAAAACGCTTCTAGTTGGATGCATTTTTCTAACATGTCAACAAAAGCTCGTCTAGAAATAGATTTACTATAAAATAAATTATTTTTTATTTTTATGTTTTATTAATAAGGTTTTATTTTTTCTAAAAATTATATTAATATAAAATAAATAATTAATACACTTTTTTTTGCTTCTTTCAACATAAAATAAAAAGACATCAATTATATTTTTATTTTAATTTCTTTATTTTACTTTCCATAACAAATTGTCAAATAACTTCTCATTGAGTCCTTGACTTATCGTTATCCTTACAAATTAATCATCAATTGACGAGCCATTAAAGTTTTAGTGAAGAACTTATATTTGATTGGGGCTATATTTCTTTTTCTTAACGACCAAAAACAATAAAATGGGGACTCGAATTATCTATAATCTCTCTCCAACACATAAATAGGAGAATAATGCACTACAATATGCTCGAACTTACGTCCTCTTGCATTGACAAATTCAAACTACCTATAGTTCCTCTCCAATCCATAAATAGGAGAATAATGTGCTACAACGCGCTCGAACCCATGTCCTCTTACATTAACAACAATATTTATATCAATCGAATTAAAACTCAATTGGAAATAAAATTTTCTTAACTAACACCTATAGTGACCAAAGATATAAATGTTTGAAATAAACAATAGGATAAGGCCTTTTTATTAATAATAATTAATTATTGTATATATTTATATTTTATATATTAAAAATTAAAAACAACATATGGGGCAGGTCACAATCACATATGAAACAGGTAATTGCCACGCATGAGATTAATATAATTTAACATATTGGCTGATTTCACTGACAGCCACATCTGAATTGTTATAATCCGCAGCAATTTCTCTTTTTACTTAACAAGCAAGAACTTTAGTGTGTTACACAAATAAAAATAAGTTATATTCATAGGCAAATTTAAAGAGAGGCCGGAAGTAGCTCGACTCTTTAAAATGAAAAATTTTTATTTAAAATTTTTAAAATTTTAAATTAATAAATATAAAATTACACGTTGACTCTCTTGAAATGATAAAAATTTGATTTAATTTTTTAAAATTATAAATATCTAGACTATTAAAATTGTGAAATTGTATTTTACTACCATAAAAATTATAATTTAATTTCGAGCTCTTCGTTGCCTCTGGTTATACTATTTGAATATATTTTAGTTTTTTAAATTTAAAAATTAATAAAAATATAAATATTGTAGGATTTGAACTCGAACTAATTACATTAGTAAAACTTTTAAAGTAACACTTAACTAAAATTTTATTTTATTATTTTTATTCATTTTAATTTTATTATATACACTTTCTTATATCCTATATCTATACTTATTATTATTTAAGCTCCTAACCGAGTTGGTGTCATCCTTAACCGAGTCACCAATTCAACTAGAGAAATTATGAAAATATCATTCCGTAATTAAAATAAGTTATATTATTCAAGAGTATTTTAATCTTTTATTTAAAAACCAATAAAAATATATTTATAGTGAGATTTGAACCAAACCAATTGCTTTAGTAAAATTTTTAATTTACTACTCAACTAAAATATTAATTTAATAGTTTTATATTTTTAATTTTATTATGCACATTTTATTATTTCTATCAATTATATATCTATACTATTATTTAAATTTTATTTATTGTCTGTTATTTTTAAACACATATTTATATTTTATATTTATGATTTCCTCCATACGGATACGCATGTGTTAAGATTTTTAATTAGTATTAAAAGAATATTTGTAGTTTTTTTTTTTTGTAATATCTAAATAACAATGCTAAATTGTACTCAAATTTGAATGTAATAATATCGTGTCGGATATTCTATCAAAATATTTAAATCTAAATTTATTATCAGAGAAAGAACTGGAAAAAACAAATTTAGGTAATAAATTTGGATATTTAAATTTAGGAAATATATGCTCTTTTTAACTCATTATATTTAGGTACTATTAGATTGCACCAAAATTATTATGTAAAATAAATAAAATTTTAGTTGAAATGATAAAGTTAAAATATTAAAGACTATAGTATTTTGGGTTTGAGTCTCGTCGAGAACATTTTTTTCTTTATATCTTACATTATCTAAAACCCTTATAGTAATATTTGTTATTTTTATAAAATGAAGGGGTTTTAGTAATTATTGAATTAAGTTAGGATTCGGTTGATGGATGACAACAACTTAATTAACCTTTTAAGTATAGTGTAGATAGATAATATCAAATTTTAAATATTATCAGTTAAACTACTATGGAGGTCCCTGTATTAAGAGTCGAGTTGTATTTTGCCCCCTCTATTCAAAAAATAGACAAACTAGTCTGTTACATTAGATTAAAGAGCAGTTTGGTCATTTCTTTTAAAAATTTCATCTATTTGTATTGTTAAAAACTGACGTGATTGACGAAATAACCATATCGTAACCCATAGCATGCTATGTATACCTCATGTTGACGTACATGAACAAATTTTTAATAACAAAAATGGATAAAAATTTTAACAAAATGATCCATTTGCTCTACAAGCTAATGTATTAATTTATCCATTTTTGAGTAGAAAAGGTAAAATGCAATCTAACTACGAGTACAAGAGCCTCTATGGTACTTTTACCAATATTATTCAAATCCATAATATATAAATATTATACTAATGAAACATTGACACTATTAGCAAATGTTTAGACTTTAGGTCTTGAGTATTTAAATTTGAGTTTCGTCATATACAATTGCATATTTGTGGCTCTTCAATCTCATCATGTAAATCATGCATTTTTTGATTATTCGTTTGTCGGTACATATTACTTATTTAATTATACTTTATAATTACTCAATATATATCCATACTTATACTTACATTGTGTTTCTACATATAAAAAAATTTCTTTAAACATTCATGTTTGTATCTGATAGATCAGAATATAAAACATCAAACATGGTAGGAATTTTTTGGATTGTTAGCTAAGCTAAGCTAAGCAAAGCATTAATGGAACACAAGAAGATAAAAAGAATAATTAAAAAAAACTTTTTCTTTTTGACATAATAAAAACTTTAATATTAAAAAATGGTGTTTAGGATTACATTAGATTAGGTTGGAGGGCTGTGCATGTGATTACAACTAACATTGAAATCAACATATCCTAATTCCAATCATTCAATTTAAAACATTATTGAAAGTTGCATCAATCTTGTACCCTCCTATACAATAATTTATATATACACACATACATAATTTAAGAATATTTTATTCTAAAACTTTTAAATAAAAATAATATAGATTTGAATTTATATTTTTAATTATTATAATAATATTAATTAAATCGAATTCAATTAATAATTTAATTCATTAATTAATATTAAATTTCAATTCAATTAATTCAGTTCGAGTCAGTGTTTGATACCTTAATGTAACATATTATTCTTCTACATTACAAGCCAATTTACTTTAGTTGGTAGGCCTACCAATGATTGATGCAAGAAAATGATGCAATAACTTACTATATATTTCAATTATACAAGTATACAGGAGATGGATATGAATATATTTAATTTTTGGGTTAATAGAATTTTGGTCCCTAAATTTTGTAATTAGGTCTAGTTTGTATATGTATTTTATTTGTTCATTTTAGTACCAAATTTTGACAATTAAGTTCATTTTGGTATATAAACTTAGATTTAATCAAGATTTGATGATATGATACAATCTCAAAGTGTCAAATTATCAAAATTTTATATTTTATTTTTCAAGTTTAAGGATCAAAATGAATTTAGTTGTCAAGTTTAAGTACCAAAGTAGATTGAAAAAAAGTATAATTACTAAAATAAACCTAGTTCTTAGGTCTGGAGACCAAAAATTACATTAACTCTTTAATCTCTTAAAATTCATCCTATCATAAGATACGTTGAACGCAAATATCAACGCAAAGATTATTTAAAAAATATATAATATTAAAGAGAAAATATTTGGTACATTGGAGTTTGTAGACTCCACAAGCAAGGTTAAGACTTAACGAGCGTCTTATAGAGATATATTAAAATATTAAAAAATCTTTTAAAGAAAAGAGAAGTATATATAACAATTTTTTAAGGCTACTTGTTTGTACCTGTTAGAATTAAGTGACCCAAATTCTTATTTAAATAAAATACGATGGAAAATAAAATAAAAGTAAAATCCATATAGAACTAGACTTCTTTTATTTTATTTTAGAATAAGGTTTTTAAACCTTATTAAACTCCATCTATTTTATATTGATTAGGATAAGGTGTTTCAATACTACTAGAATATGGCTTTGCAAGCCTATAAATAGACATAGTCTATTCCTCTTGTATTTGAGTAAAAATTTTTCGACATAGTGAATTTTCTTCTCCTCTGCCCGTGGTTTTTTTTTTCCCGAAAGGGTTTCCACGTAAAATTTATGTGTTCTTTATTTTTATTTATTTTATTCTATTTTATTTTTCACAAATTGGTATCAGAGCTTCCGAGTTATTCATCTCGATCACGGTAATGGCGTCTTTGAAGTATGAAATTCCGCTGTTGGATCGCAACACCAGATTTGCGTTGTGGCAAATTAAGATGCAAGCAGTTCTTGCACAGATGGATCTAGAGGATGCCCGCTAGGATAGATAAGATGCCTTCGACATTAACAGATGAAGAGAAGAAGCGTAAGGATCGAAAGGCATTAACACAATTACATCTCGCATTTGTCCAACGAAATTTTGCAGGATGTGATGAAAGAGAAAAGCGCCACGCATTATGGAAGAGGCTAGAACAAATATGTATGTCGAAAACTCTAACAAGCAAGTTGCATATGAAGCGGCGTCTTTATGCTCATCGTTTGGAGGAAGGTGCGTCGTACACGAACACTTAATGGTGTTTAAAGAAATTCTCTCAAACTTGGAGGCCATGGAGGTTCAAGATGATAAGGAAGATCTAGGGTTGATTCTACTTTGTTCGTTGCCCCGTCTTATTCAACCTTTAGAGACACGATTTTATATAGCGCGAGTCTCTCACAGTTGATGAGGTTTATGATTCTTTAACCTCGTATGATAAGATGAAGCATCTTGTGGTTAAACCCAACTCTCGGGAGAGGGTCTCATTGTTCGTGGGAGACAAGACCGGAATGTTGATGATGATCGTGGTAGAACACAGGAACGGAATCCTCGTGGTAAATCTAAGGGTAGATCGAAATCTTCAAACAGAGGTAAAACTTGCAACTTCTGCAAGAAGAAAGGGCACATTAAATCTGAGTGCTATAAGCTACAAAATAAGATTAAAAGGAGGCTGCGAATCAAAAGGAAAACAAACCAGAAAATTCGGTGGCGATGTTGTAGAAGACTACAATGATGGTGAACTTCTAGTTGCTTCTATCAATGATTCTAAAGTAAGCGAGGAGTGGATACTTGATTCAGGCTGCACCTTCCACATGAGTCCCAATCGGGATTGGTTTACAACTTATGAAACAGTATCTGAAGGTGTTGTTTTGATGGGAAATAATGCTTCATGTAAAATCGCAGGTGTTGGAACAATTAAAGTTAAGATGTTTGATGGAGTTGTCGAACACTTAGTGACGTCACGGCATGTTCCGAATTGAAAAGAAATTTAATTTCGTTGAGTACTCTTGATTCAAAAGATGCATGTATACACACATTGAAAGTGGGGTTTTAAAGATTTCAAAGGGTCCTTGTTGTGATGAAAGGGCAAAGAAAGATTGCCAAGTTATATGTTTTCTGTGGTTCTATCATTATGGTGATGCAATTGTCGCTTCCTCTTCCTTGTCGATGATGATATTACTAAACTTTGGCATATGCGCCTAGGGCATATGAGTGAGAATGGCATGGCGAATTAAGCAAAGAGGACTTCTTAATGGGCAAGGAATTTGCAAACCTGAATTTCTGTGAGCACTTGTGTTTTGGGAAGCAAAGAGAGTTCGATTCACTAGAGGAATCCATAACACGAAGGAAACATTGGAGTATATCCATTCGATCGTGGGGCCGTCAGAGTGCCTTCGAGAGGTGGAGCTAATTATATGCTAACCTTTATTGATGATTTTTCCGAAAAGTTTGGGCGTTCTTCACGAAGCGTAAAAGCGATGTGTTTTCCACATTTAAGTCTTGGAAAATTATGATTGAAAAACAGACGGAAAAGCAGATAAAATACCTCCGTCATGCACAATGGCTTAGAGTTACGCTCGATGAGTTTAATAGATTGTGCAAGTCGAAGGGATCATGAGACACTTGACGATTCGTCATACTCCACAACAAAGCGGCGTTGCGAACGAATGAACGAACGATCATGGAGAAGGTTCGATGTATGTTGTCAAATGCCAACTTACAAGTCATTTTGGGCGTAGCGACCTCATCTGCATGTTTTTGATCAACCGATCTCCATCCGCTGCCATTGAGAAAAGACTCCACAAGAGGTATGGTCCGTAATCCTGCTAATTATTACGATTTAAAGATTTTTGGGTGTCCTGCGTATGCTTATGTTGATAATGGAAAATTGGAACGAGATATATTAAATGCGTTTTCTTGGTTATAAAGCTGGTGTAAAAGGCTATAAGTTATGGTGTCCTGAAAATAGAAAAGTTGTGATTAGCAGAGATGTTGTTTTTGATGAAACTGCTATGCTACCTAACTTATCTCTTAAAGACTCTTCCAATAAAGAAAACCAAAAGCAGGTGGAGCATCAGATTAATACAGAATCAACTCCTCAAGCCAGTACAAAAATTGAGAATAGAGTTGCTTCTTCACCGCAATACTCTATCGCCAAAAACAGGACAAGAAGAGAAATTAAACCTCCAAAGAAGTATGCCGAGGTTGATCTAGTTGCTTATGCTTTAAATGTGGCTGAAGATATAGATGCGAATCAAGAGCCATTTAATTATTCGAGGCGATTAGCTGTTGAAGACTCAGAAAAGTGGATGTTTGCTATGCAAGAGGAGATGGAATCACTCCACAAAAACAGAACATGGGATCTTGTAAAACTTCCTAAAGGTAAAAAGGGCATTCGTTGTAAATGGGTGTTTAAAAGAAAGAAGGGACTCAGGAGTTGAAGAACCCGGATATAAAGCAAGGCTTGTTGCAAAGGGTTACTGATCAAATTCCAGAGTGGACTTCAGATGTGTTCTCTCCGGTTGTTAAGCATAGTTCGATTCGAGCTTTGCTTGGTATTGTTGCCATGCATGATTTGGAGCTTGAGCGGTTAGATGTAAAAGCGCATTTTTGCATGGAGAACTTGAGGAAGATATTTACATGCAACAACCGGAGGGTTTTATAGTCTCGAAAAAGAGGACTATGTTTGCTTGCTGAAAAAGTCCCTTTACGGTTTGAAACAATCACCAAGACAATGGTACAAGAGGTTTGATTCCTTTATGACTTCTCATGATTTCAAAAGAAGTAGTTTTGACAGTTGTGTCTACTTTAAGAAAAAAAGTGATGGTTCTTTTGTGTATCTACTTCTTTATGTTGATGACATGTTGATAGCAAAGAAAAGATAAAAGAGAGATAAGAAAGGTTAAAGCCCAACTAAGTGAAGAATTTGAGATGAAAGATTTAGGACCAGCAAAGAAGATACTTGGTATGGAGATTCTCGAGATAGAAAAGCAAGTAAATTGTACCTAAGTCGGAAGGGTACATTGAGAAAGTTCTTTTGGGTTCAATATGCAGAGTGCTAAGCTCGTTAGTACTCCTTTAGCGACCCATTTCGACTTTCATCGGCCTTATCTCCTCAATCGATAATGAGATTGAGTACATGTCACATGTTCCATACTCTAGTGCGATGAGGATCTCTCATGTATGCTATGGTTTGTTCACGTCCGATTTATCATATGCGATCGGTGCAGTTAGCGAGATACATGGCGAATCTCGGTAAAGAACACCGGAAAGCGATTCGATGGATTTTAAGATACTTACGAGGCACTACTAATGTTTGCTTACAGTTTGGAAGAACTAAAGATGGAGTTATAGGGTATGTTGATGCTGATTTTCTTTGGAGACCTTGATAGAAGAAGATCTCTCACGAGTTACGTCTTTACAATCGGAGGTTGTGCAATTAGTTGGAAAGCCACTTTGCAAACTACGATCGCTTTGTCTACCACTGAAGTGAGTACATGGCGATTCATGAGGCTTGTAAAGAAGCTATTTGGTTGAAGGGACTATTTAGTGAACTCAATGAAGACCTTCAAATCAAGACAAGATTTTGTGACAATCAGAGTGCCATCTTTCTTACAAAAGATCAAATGTTTCATGAGAGAACAAAACACATTGATATTCGGTATCATTTTGTTCGTGATAATATTGCTCGTGATGATATTGTTGTGAGCAAAATTAGCACTCATGAAAATCCTGCAGATATGATGACTAAGTCACTTCCTATAACCAAGTTTGAGCATTGCTTAGACTTGGTTGGTGTTCATTTGTTGAAGTTAAACCCTTAAGGGGTTTTTTGGAAGAGGTGAAGAACTTGTTTATTGAAAGTTCGCGATGAAGAACTTGTTCATTGAGAATTTGTGTCAAGGTGGAGATTGTTAGAATTAAGTGACCCAAATTCTTATTTAAATAAAATACGATGGAAAATAAAATAAAAGTAAAATCCATATAGAACTAGACTTCTTTTATTTTATTTTAGAATAAGGTTTTAAACCTTATTAAACTCCATCTATTTTATATTGATTAGGATAAGGTGTTTCAATCCTACTAGAATATGGCTTTGCAAGCCTATAAATAGACATAGTCTATTCCTCTTGTATTTGAGTAAAAATTTTTCGACATAGTGAATTTTCTTCTCCTCTGCCCGTGGTTTTTTTTTCCCGAAAGGGTTTCCACGTAAAATTTATGTGTTCTTTATTTTTATTTATTTTATTCTATTTTATTTTTCACTATACCAAATTCTCGTCCATGTTAAAAATACTATTTCGAAATTTGATTTCTAGATTAATCGATTAAAAACTACACGCAAGGTCGCTAAACTATTAGTATGTTTAACTTTTAGTCACCCAATTTTAAAAAGTTGTAAAATGGCCATTAAACTATTTGAAAGTTTTCATTTTAAGTCACTGATTGTTAAAATTGCAGTTGTATGGCCTTCTTAGTTTGCACAGCTTACATAAATTGAAAGCTCTTCTTCTCCTTCTCTTCCATAATTCGATTTTATTTTATGAAACAACTTTGAACTTTACGAATTTGCAAACTAAAATCCAAAAGGCTTTATCCTTCAATAATTGACATTGACCGTCAGATTGGATCTAAGGAATATTCTTCTAATTGTCAATGGGTATTGATGCTCCGTACTAATCGTCGAATCATTGCCTGGAGCTCTTTAGCCAGACTTTTTAAAGAAAAAAAATTAACAACCCAATGACTTAAATAAAAACTTTCAAATATTTCGGTAAATGAAAACTTTTGTAATAGTTCAATGATCATTTTATAACCTTTTGAAGTTAGATAACCAAAACATAAACTTATTAATAGCTTAATGACCTTAAGTGTAATTTATCCTAAATTATTTTTCAAATAACCCAGAACTACTTTTTTTTTCCTGATTATAATCATGTCCACTAATTGCATGCTAATTTTGTCATGAAATGATGATAATCATACCAAACTTTTGTTCATATAATTAGCAATATGTGGTCCAACTATCTATGGACCATTTATTGGAAGATATACACTTAAAAAAAAAAAAAAGAAGAAAGGGTCCTTAATTTAATTTGTTTAGCTGGCCATATAGATGATTAACACCTTAACTTCAAGCAATTGATTTTATGCATATTGGAAATTTGGATCAAGGAGGTTGTTCTTATTATCTTAATGCAACAAGCAAGAGGACATTTTTCTTTTAAAAATATTTGTGTTAATTAGTGGTCGAGAGTTTAATTCTTATTTTGGGTATAGAGTAATTTTAAAACTCGTGGTCAACATTTACCCACTTAATGGACCTACCAAATGCAAAAGATTAATTACTAGACTTACCCTAATAGATAACTTAAAAAGTAAAAAATAAAAATATATCTAAGTAGTTGAAAAAAATTACAATGTGTAGTATTTTATTTAAAAAAAACTGAATCAATTTAAACTGAATCCCTTAAATTTGATTTATCATTTTTCCCTCAATAAAAGTAAATTTATCGTTTAGTATTTCAAGCTATATTCATTAATTTAAATATAAAATACTTATCTCATAGTATACGAATTAAAAACTAATTACAAAGAGTTAAATAAAATAAATTTGAGTTTAATTAGGATATTTGCAATAAATCGAGAATCGAGCAAAATCAAATATACTTAAAATGATAACTGAACCAAAATTTATCTAAATTTAATAAAACCCAATCAAACTCTCTTGATAGATGAAAAATAAATCTTAATATTTTATAAAAGTGAATATTTAGTACATTAATAATGTATCTTTTATTCCACAAATCACTTTAAAATTAATATTTACTAGGTTAACCTCTTACTCGTAGAATTTTAATATTTTTCCTTTTATAATATATATTTATAAAAAAGCATGGATGGTCTACTGAAGTAGACAAATAGTGCTTCCCTACAACCATTCCATTTATTTATTACAAATAAATATTCGGGATATTTACGTTTTATAATAAGATTGTGAAAATGTAAGAATACAAATAGTATATTACAGTATTTTAATTAATTTATTTGGCTAGAATGTAAATTTAGCTGTTTGGTCGATGAAATACAAAATTATGTAAAATAAATTATAATAAATATAATTCATTTAATATTTATTAATCTAAACTTCATAAAATTATGATAAATTATTATAATTACCTTTGGAAGCAATCACACCTACGTTTTAACGTGTTTTGTTCAATTTCAAGATTCGATCACATCACAAATGGTGTTTGGATGACACCTACAGTAACCCAATTAACTTGCGGCTGCTTCAGTAGCCCACTGGTGATTTTTTGTCCAATGAAGATTTGGAAGATCACAAAAGCATGCTCGGATATTTTACATTGGCTCCATAATATTTTCATGGTCTCAACATGTGAAATAAAATACATAGCTCTTATAACATGCACTTGTCAAGTAATTTGGTCGAAGAATAATTTGAACCAATTATCTATTATACAAAAAAATCAGATTACAATTTATGTAATAAATTCACAATATTTTTTGCGAAAAATTCGATGTTCCTTAATCGAAGCAAACACATAAATAATCCAAGCCACGAATGATGAAACTCTCTAAAACAATTCGGATTGAGCAGCAATTGCCCATAATTCTGGTAAATGAAATGTGAAACAAAGGAAACAAATGAGAAGTGGGTGCAAAGTGAATTGCGTTAGAAAAAAAAAGTTAGGTAAAGTGGAAAAGTCAAAGAAAAATGAAGTTAAAAAAGATGGGGTTTCAACAGATTGAGGTGGAAGGCGAATGTTGCACAGTTATGAAGAGGATGCACATGAATTAAAGTTACAGATGGAGTTTCAACCATTAGAGCTTTCGTAACCAATTTTTAAAAAAAAACGGGTATCGACTTGGAGAAAAAACGAAAACGGGAGTTGCCACCAATCTTTTTAGGTGTGATTGGATCATCTTGTAAAAGTGGTTGTTTTTAATGAATGGTTTGATTTATTTAAACAATAATTTTGGTCCCCGTAAATCAAGAAAACAGGTTCGGGAGTCGGTTACGCACGAGGAAGGATTAGCACCCTCGTAGCGCCCAAAAATTGATACCTAGTTGATTAATTAATATCTTAGTGTCGAAAATGGAAAGCTTGAAAGACATTGAAATACGATCCCTCTTCGTAAAAATGCTAATTTGAAAATGACCGAATAAATTAAAACAAATGTTAAAGACTCTCTCATCTCGAAGTAATAAAATGTCAAAGTTAGGACACGACATTTCAAACTTTGAGAATGAGCTTGCCTTTATTTAAAATTCATATATTCTAAAAATTTTTAAAAGGCTGTTCGGTTATTTAGGATAAACAAGAAAAGTCGAAACCCAGTAAGTTAGGGCACGTTTTCTCGAATTTCCTAATACCAAATATTACCTTTATTTTTAAACAAATTCTTATTTCGAGGTGACAAAATGTCGTACCCAGTAAGTTAGGGCACAACACCTCGTACTTCCGAAAATAAGTGTTTTTTTCGTATTGCGATTTAAGAGGATTATATCGTTATTTAGATTTAAACAAGGAAAACCGAAACCCAGTAAGTTAGGGCACAATTTTCTCGAATTATCTAAATACGAAACTTGTTTTATTTTAAAAAAACGCGATTATGTGCGTCGAGTAAAAGACCAATGTAATCATAATCGCATGGTGAAATAAGAAACAAGTTGCAGTATTAACATGCATAATAATAACAAAGGTGGTGATATAAACAACAATTATAATGACAAAATAATATGGATTTGCAAATATATTGAGACATATAAGAATAAACGAATAAACATAATGAAATAATGATAATGAGAACAAAACGAAATAAAAATACAACGATAAAGGAAATAACAAAGCAAATTATAGTATAAATTGGATTTTAAATCGGAGGTAAGCAAATAAACATATGAGTAAGTAAACAAACTTATAATAAATAAAAACATAAAATAGTAATAAATGGTATTAACAAAATACATATAGATATAATTACAATAACTATAATGGTAATAAAAATAAAAATAATAGTAATAATAGCACGTTAAGTTGTAACAGTAAAATAATAAAAATTGTGATAAGAAAAACATGATAGTGAAATAATAATAGTAATAATGTTAATAAAGATACAAAATGATAATAAGTAAAAATGCCAATGAAGATAATAAAAAAAAAGCAATAGTAGAATAGTAATGTTCATGCGTAAATATAAAGATAGGTATAATACATAAAATATAAACATAAATATAAAGAGAGAAATAAAATTTGATAAGACGAATATAAATTAAGATATAATAGCAATAATAGCAATAATAATAAATATTGATAATAAACAATAATAAAAGGAATAAAATAATAGTAATAATAAGAATATTTAATAATAGTAATAATAACAACAATATAATATATACATGAAAATAATTGATAATAGCGCAAATAATAACAAAATAAAGAAATTAACTAATTTAACAGTAAAATAGTTAAATAATAAAAGGGATTAAATTGAGGACTGAAACAAATTATTAAGTACAAATTTAGATAAACAAAAAATGATTGCAAACTGAATTAAAAGTGGAAGGACTTATTTGGCAAATAACCCACTATAGCAAAAAAGCGCGGATCTCAGGTAAGGCGGGTCGGGTCGCACGGGTATGACCATTGCTCCGGCGAGGTTTCAGTCCGGTCGCCACTATGGACCACCGCCGTCGCCGCCGTCGCCGGCCACCGCGTAAAAGGTACGCTTTTTTTTATATTTTTTTTAAATATTTTTTTTGATATAATCTAATATATTGTATAGGAAAAGATATATTCAAAAATAGAAAAAAAAAAAGAAGAAGAAAAAAAGAAAAGAAAACCTTAGCCCGATTTTGAACCTCCTTTCTATTTCAATTGCTTTCGTTGTTCTTTTTGCTTTGAATTGCTGTTGTTTTTATTCAATGTCCCTCCTTTATATTGATGAAGAAAAAAAAGGGTCCTTTTACATTGTGTTTTGATGGCTTTTATAGCCTTGTTACATGATTTATTTTATATTATCTTTCTTTTCTCTTCCTTTTGTAAGTGCAAGTGGAGTGGTGGCACAGTGGTGTAGGTGGCCAAGGTGGGTGGCCAACAAGGGTGGTGGAGTAGGTGGGATTAAGGTTTTCTTTTTCTGATTTTTTTTTTGGTTGGGTTAGTGTTTTGGGCTAAGTTTTGGGCTAAGGGTTTTGGGTTTGTATTAGGTTTTAATTGGGTAGTTGGGTTATGTTTATTTGGGCCCAAAATTGGGCTTGTACAGCTGCCCCTCTTTGCTTGTTGTCGTGTAACGAGAACAGAGCAAAGACTTAAGAAAAGCCAATTTTGCCCGGGCTCACTGTGTCTGGACTTGTTTAGTGCTCATTTTCTCCAGGTAGCTTTATTCCAATCTTGTTGCTTCGCTTCACTTCACTGCTCTACTGTAACTTCAAGAAGGTAAGGTTTGTTTTCATCTGCTCCACTGCAACTCCATGGAGATAAGACACGTGACTTTAATCAATTCCACTGAAACTTCAAGGAGATCTGCTATAGCTTCGATTAATCTACTGAAACTTCAAGGAAATCTGCTGTGGCTTTTAGCTGTTCCAACGCCATTTCAGGGAGAAGATATTTGATTTTCAACTGTTACCCTACCGCTAGGGGTTAAGGCTTGTCATCATTGATCTGCTTCCCTACCGCTAGGGGTTTAGATCGTAAACTCAACTGTTACCCTACCGCTTAGGGGTTTAAGGTTTGAAAATTTGGTTTGTTACCCTATTACTTAGGGCAATAATATCTATAAACTTCAGCTTGTTATCCTACTGCTTAGGGGGTTAAAGCTTGATGGTTTGAATCTGCTTCACTGTATTCAAGGAGGCAAAATTCGATGTATTTGATCTGCTCCACTGCAACTTCAGGGAGGCAAGATCTGTGATTTTTAGCCTATTACCCTACTGCTTAGGGGGTTAAGGCTCGTCTTCTTTAATCTGTTTCCCTACTGCTTAGGGTGATAAGATCAGCAAATTCAGCTTGTTACCCTACTGCTTAGGGGTTAAAGCCCTTTGAATTCAATCTGTTACCCTACTGCTTAGGGGTTTAAGGTTTGTACATTTAGTCTGCTCCACTGCGACTTCAAGGAGATAAGACCTGTAACTTCAGTCTGCTTCACTGAGGCTTTAGGAAGACAGGATTCGCTGGATTTGATCTGTTCCACTGCAACTTCAAGGAGACGAGATTTGTAATTTTTAGCCTATTACCCTACTGTTTAGGGGGTTAAGGTCTGGTGAATTCACTGATTCTAGGAACATGACTTGTAGAATCAGTTCTATGTATTTATGCTTATGCCAACGAATTAGGACATGGCGAAGTCATGACATGAAGAGGTGAGGGAGGTACATTAATCTTGTCTCCATAGATTTGGCACTTATGACATCTTTTGGCGTAATTAATACAGTCTCCTTCCATGGTAGACCAATAATATCCAAACCTCATAATTTGCCTGGCCATTGTAAACCCATTAGCATGTGTCCCACAGACGCCCTCATGGACTTCCTCTAAGATTTTCTTAGCCTCTATAGCATCTACACATCTCAACAGTATTTGATCCTTCCTTCTTTTGTATAGGATCTCCCCATCTAAGACATAGTCATGGGCCAGTCTTCTCAACGTTCTTTTGTCATTCTCGGTAGCTTGGTCGGGGTACTCACGATTCTTCACATATCGCAGGATATCGTGGTACCAAGGGTGATCATCAATTTCTTCTTCTTCTTCGAGGTTGTAACAATGAGCCGGAGCTTCATAAATGCTCATTTGGATTGGTTTCACATCCTTTGGTTGGTTCACCTTGATCATAGAGGCTAAAGTTGCTAGGGCGTCAACCATCTGATTTTCTTCTCGTGGGAGGTAGTAGAAGACAATATCATCAAACTCTTTAATTAACTCAAAGATCAACCTCCGGTAATTGATCAATTTGGGGTCTCTTATCTCCTATTCACCTTTGAGTTGATAAATCACTAGGGCAGAATCTCCATATACCTCTAACACCTTGATTTTACGTTCTATAGCTGCACGTATTCCCATGATGCATACTTCGTATTTTGCCATATTGTTCGTGCAGTCAAAATCCAATTTACTAGTGAAGGGACAATGATCTCTGTTCGGGGATACGAAGACTGCCCCGATTTCATTGCCCACGGCATTTGATGCTCTGTCAAAGTTTAACTTCCAAGGATGACCTTCTTGAGGGTCTTCTTCAGTGGTTGCTATGTACATTAGATCTTCATTTGGGAAGTCAAAGTTTAGAGGCTCGTAGTCCTTTAAGGCTGTGCTGGCTAGGAAATCTGCTATCGCACTCCCCTTTACGGCCTTCTAGTTCACATAGACTATATCGAATTCAGAAAGTAGAATTTGCCATCGGGCCATCCTCCCGTTCAAAGCAGTCGACTCCATTAAGTACTTCAGAGGGTCCATTTTAGAGATTAGCCAAGTTATGTGATACAACATGTATTGTCTCAGTCTTCGGGTTGTCCAGATTAAGGCACAACACAACTTTTCAATGAACGAATATCTCGTCTCGCACTCAGTGAACTTTTTACTGAGGTAATATATCGCCCTTTCTTTCCTTCCTGATTCATCGTGTTGGCCAAGCACGTATCCCATAGAATTTTCAAATACCGTCAAATCTGATGTCGTTGGTTTATCTGGACTAGGTGGTGTCAACACTCGGGTATTAGACAAATATTGCTTAACCTTGTCAAAGGTCTTCTAGCATTCCTCGTCCCAAACACCAGGGTTGTGTTTCTTAAGGAGACGGAATATGGGGTCACATTTCTCGGTTAGTTGTGAAATAAACCGAGCGATGTAATTTAATCTTCCTAGGAATCCCCGAACTTCCTTTTGAGTACGCGGCGGAGGTAACTCTTGTATGGCTTTGACTTTATCTGGGTCAATCTCAATCCTTTTTTTACCGACTACGAATCCAAGTAGTTTTCGGACTGCCCCGAAGGTACACTTCGCTGGATTGAGTTTCAGCTGGAATTTCCTCAACCTAAAAAATAATTTCCTCAAGACTTGCACATGCTCTTCTTCAGTTCGAGATTTGGCGATCATGTCATTGACATAAACTTCAATTTCTTTATGCATCATATCATGGAATAGGGTTACCATAGCTTTCTGATATGTTGCTCCCGCATTTTTCTATCCGAACGGCATCACCTTATAGCAAAAAATTCCCCACATAGTCACGAATGTGGTTTTATTCATGTCTTCAGAATGCATCTTGATCTGATTGTACCCCGAGAAACCATCCATGAAGGAGAAGAGTGAGTAGCCTGCCGTGTTATCCACTAAGATGTCAGTATGAGGCAACGGGAAATTATCCTTTGGGCTAGCTTTTTTTAAGTCTCTGTAGTCTACACACATTCGTACCTTTCCATCTTTTTTAGAGACGGGGACGATGTTGGCTACCCATTCTGAGTACTTAACTACTTGTAAGAAGCCTGCTTCAAATTGTTTCTTAACCTCCTCTTTTATTTTCAACAAAACATCGGGCAGCATCCTTCGAAGCTTTTGCTAAACTGGCTTGCATTTTTCTTTAATGGGGAGCCTGTGTACCACAATGTCAGTACTTAGCCCAGGCATATATTGATATGACCATGCGAAGACATCCTTGAACTATTGGAGTAACCTAATAAAGTCCCGCTTTGTCTCTGTGGTAATGCAAGCTCCGATCTTTACTTCTTTCCTTTCCAGTTCATCTCCCAAGTTCACGATTTCTACGGTCTCTTTGTGGGGTAGAATCTGTTTCTCCTCGTGTTCTACCATCCTTAACAAATCAGGGGATAAGTTACAGTCTCCGCCATCCTCAAAGTCTTGAGATCCTTCTAGACACATATCCCGCTCAAAAGGAGACTCTGAATGAGTAACAACATCTCTCACATCATTGATATCTGGAGACCTGTTGTAGGTGCGAAGGAAGATACAAAGAACAAAAGAATCTAAGAACAAAGAGATGTATGGTATGATCATGAATGAAATAATATTTGCATGGAATAAGTCAAAAGGATACAATTTATTGAAATAACGATTTCGAACATAAGCCTATTTCACAAAAGGACACTTCTTACTCCTAGGCCTAGAGAAATAAGTGTGTTTTGGACATTACTCTGAGTTAGTTCTAAAGACTACAGAAATCTCCTCCACAGTCCAATTATTCAGAACGCTTCCCGGCTCATAGGGGCGAATGCCCGACAGATTCTCTACCCCAGTTCCTTTTTCATACGTGGCGTTGATATCCAAACTCTCCATCATTACTTCTAAGATTTCCTTTCCCGACGTCTTCCACTTGAAGTGAATGACCCCTCCAGACACAAAAGTCTTCGATATATGGGGGAGGATCATTGGTTCCCATTCGATTTCTCCCCCGCTCAATCGCGCTCTCCTTCTTTCTTGCTTCTTCTCAAGTTCTTTCTTTCTTTGTTTCATGTCGGCTTAAACCCTAACCCAAAACGGTCTTGTTTGTCCTTCATCATTGGTACATTAATCCTTCCCTGGAGGTATCTCCCGAGTCCTCTTCCGGGTAGAGCCTCTTTTCCAATAGTTAGCCGCAGTCCCATTCTTGTAGTCTCAGATAACCTGGGTATTGGAATCTTATTTCCTTCGGTGATGAACGTTGCGTTCACAAACTCCAAAGATCGAAAAGAGCACTCGATTACTTCATCATTTGCCTCGAGATATTGGGCGTCACTGGTTATTGTCGCGATGATATCCTCTTCAGCATTGATCGTCACTAACCGACCTTCAGTCACTAATTTCAACTTTTGGTGTAGTGATGAAGGGACTGTCCCTGCTGAGTGTATCCATGGTCTCCCCAATAGGCAATTATACGAAGGCTTAATATCCATGACCAAGAAATATACCTTATACGTGCTCGACCTGATTAAGAGGGGTACTTCAATTCTCCCCATTACCTTCCTTTCCGTGCCATCAAATGCTCTCACTACACTTTGGCATGTCTTCATATGGGAACCATCCACTGGCAACCTATTCAGCGTAGATAGGGGTAGGACATTCAGTGCGGACCCATTGTCGATCAATACCCCCGGTAATGTGTACCCTTTACAGCAAGTCGTGATGTGTAAAGCTTTAGTTAATCCTCGGCCCCTTGGCGGTACCTAATCGTCATTGAAGAATATGAAGTTGTTGGCACTTATATTGTTGACTAAGCGGTCCAGTTTGTTTACAGAGATATCATTAGCAACATAAATTTCATTCAGCACCTTCATCAATGCGCTGCGATGGGTTTCGGAGCTTAAAAGCAAGGCCAGTATTGATATACGCGCTGGCTGTTTGTGCAACTGTTCACGACACTATATTCGCTGTGCTTTAGAAATTTTAAGAATTCCTTGGCTTCTTTGTCAGTCACTGATTCATTAACAGTTGGTTCAGGCCCCGCCGGCTTCTCTTTCTTTTGCTTAATTGCTAATGATTTTTCTTTAACCTGTTCAACTTTTGTACTTGGAGTATAACGTCTTCCGCTGCGCGTATAAAAACCCTCATCTTGAACTTCCTCTGATGCATTAATCGGGGTCTTCTCTCCCTGGAATGTCACATTGCAGCTATAGTTCCACGGTACCCTTTTGCTATCCTTGTAAGGGAAAGCAACGGGCTTATGGATCACGACCTTTGGCGCAACTTGTGCCCCAGCTTCATTCTTTCACAGACGTGATATGATAACCAATGGGTGGTTGGCTTTGTAAACACCCTTCATCGATCCTTCTTCGGAGGCACACACATCTGTTTCTTCCGGGCTTCCGACATATTTGAAGAATTCCAGCTCCTTATTATCCATCAATCATTGTAACAAAGCCCTGAATTCGCTGCATTTCTGAATCTCGTGATCCTCTTGATCATGGAACTCGTAATAATTCTCCGTTTCTCGAGGTCTGACCCTTGAATTTTGTGTTATCAACCCTCTTTCCACCATTTTCTTCCAAACTTCCTTCAATGAGGTATTCACTTCTGCAATACTCATCATAATTTCTTTCCCCGAACTCTTGATTATCACATTTATTCCCTTATCCCCGAACTCTGTATTGGATGCATCATCAAATTTCACAATCCCCATGTTGATGAGTCTTTCAACCAATTTCTTGAAAGTGGTGCAGTTTTCTATCGAGTGTCCTGTGGCTCCCCCATGGTATTTGCATTGGGCATTTGTGTCATACCATTTGGGGTATGGAGGTTGTATTGGCTTCAGATAGAAAGGAGGCACGACATGTGTATCAAATAAACTCTGGTATAACTCCTTGTTCGTTATTGGAATGGGCGAAAATTGAAGTTATCGACCTTGGTTATCGACCTTGGTTGGCTTACGGTGATCGGTTTCGAATATGAGCTCATATTATTCACCTCGTACTCTTTCCTTCTCGGTGCTGACCTCTTAGCGTTTTCCCCAGCCTCTATTTTCCCACATCTTGTGGCATTTTCTATCATTTCTCCAGACATTACTATGTCTGAAAAACTCTTGGTGGCGCTACCCAGCATGTGGTTAATAAAAGATGCTTTTAGGGTATTGATGAAGAGCATAGTGGTTTCCTTTTCCAATAGAGGGGGTTGGACCTGTGTGGCCACTTCTCTCCATCGCTGGACGTACTGTTGAAAGCTCTCATTATGCTTTTTCTCCATATTCTGTAAAGTGATTCTATCAGGGGCTATGTCTGCCACATGACCGTACAGCTTCATGAAGGCTTGTGCTAAATCTTTCCATGAACTGATCTGGGCGCGACTCAGTTGGTTGTACCATCTAAAAGTGGCCCGAACCAGACTTTCTTGGAAGTAGTGAATTAATAGTTGGTCATTGTTGACATGACCTGCCATTCGTCTGCAGAACATAGTGATGTGAGCTTCGGGACAGCTAGTCCCGTTGTATTTCTCAAATTCCGGAGTTTTGAACTTGGAAGGGAGTACCAGCTCCGGAACCAAACTTAATTCCTTAGCATCGATTCCACCACGATAGTCGGTGCTTTCTATTTCTTTAAATTTTTCTTCCAACCATCTACACCTTTCTTCAAGCTCTCTCGGGAGTTCTACCCTTGTCTTTTCTACTTCTGTTACTTCATCAAGATTGAGGACCACAGGATTAGTTGGGTTGTCCCCCGGATTAGAGCCCGAGCCGGTCTGATAATTCATCGGTGCTGAAACACCGGCCTGAAATGGTTGAGGCCTAATTGTGACCGATGGCCTTCTTGGGTATATGTCAGGTTGTGTCTGAACGTCCGCTGGGGCAAAACTTGGAGGGTAGGTAGGATCTTCATTATCTTTTCCCGCATTGATCAAAGGGCTTTTCCCTTTTTCTAATCCGCCAGCCAATAGACGAGTTAATTGGTCCATCATGCTTTTTTGGGACTCCAATATATGGTCCCTTATATCTTGCTGGATTTTGGCAAGCTGTTCTTGTATACGTGTTTGTAATTGATCCTGCATCTCTTTTTGCATTTGTTCCAATCTCTCTAACCTTTGATCCATTGCTCTTGTTTTTCCCCTCGTATCGTAACGATGTTCCAGAGTAACTGCCATGATTTTTAGGGTTTTTTTTTTTAGTTTTAGTGCTTGTGATGCAATGCCAATGCATGAATGTAATGAATGCAAAAAAGCGTTGATTCTAATTCGATTTCATTAGAGTAACTTTTCTAGAAAACAAGTTTCTTTACATAAAATAGATTACATATAAGGCTTGGCCCTAATACTTAAGGCCTTGACCTGTTTAAGGAGCCAAGCTAGCTTTCGGCCTCGGTCCGATTCTGACCCGTATTTTAAACTCAGCACATCGGCTTGTACTGCTAATGTTTGGAAGTGGTCAGCCACTTCTCGCACTTGAGTCAAAGCTTCGCCCATGACATAGTCCCTGCTCCTGACTTGGTCTTGAAATTGATGAAGTTGCTCCTTCCATCGCTCATTATTTACTTCGAGAAGTTCTATCTGAAGTTCACGATTTTGCAGCACTGTTTTGAGTTCTTCTATATTCTCTTTTAATTCTTCGATTCTGTTCTGACTAGCTTTCAACTTGATTGCAGAGTTACGCGAGCAATACTGATACAATGACCTCTCTAACTCTGATACCTGGGTCTTTAACCCTTCTTTCTCATTCTGGCTTTCTACCAAACTTCTTTTCAGACCACCTTCTCGAGCTTGAGCATCGCGAAATTTTTCTTCCCACTGGTTGGCTTTGCTTTGTTCTTCTTTAACTTCATGTCGCCACTGTTTGGATGTTTTTCCTAACCCAGCAGTTCTCATCGATCTGCGCAGCTTCTTATAGTCCTTTTTCAAACTGTCCAAGTCCTCTTCAGCCTTGTTTTTCCCTTTTCTGAGTTTTTCAGCTTTTAGTTTCTGGACATCAACATCTAACCTTAACTACATCTTTTCTTCTTCCAACTGCTCGATCCTTTTTTCTAGCTCCAGACTCTTTCTCTCAAAATCTTGCCTGATGATTTCTAGCTTAGAGGGGATTACTTTCAAGTGCTCTTCTATCGACTGAGGATTCCCTTGATCTGATGTAGGGATGTTGTCGTTAAGTCTCTGATTCCACCATCGGTCGTACTCAGGAGTAGTCATGGGATTGGCAACAATTTTTTTCATTCTACGAGTCTGGTTCCAAGCATTTGATATATCACAAACTTTCTTTTTGTAATTATTCCCTTCGAATACGAACTCGCACTGGGCTAACCCGTATGTTGGTAGTGTAAATTGTCTGGATCTGTACTGTCGCAATGCAAGCAGAGGAGTATACCCGACAGCTCCCCATACTCCTAATAAGGGAACCCAATCGAAGTCTCCACATCGGTATAATATTTTATCAGGAACCATCCACGGGGCTCTCCATTCAACATCTTCTTCTTGCAAATTTTGGAGAACAATCATCCAATTTTCTTCTGTAACATTATCTAGCCTCGGTGTAGCCACTAACTCTTTCAGTGGAGAGTAATTTTCAGAGAAGATACAATACAAGACCTTTTCCACTTTCCAAAAATGGCTGTGGAACTAAGATAGCAAGAGCTGTACGCATCCAATAAATCTCTCTTCACCCGCTCTTCTACAAGCATTCAATGATCTGAAAGTTTCAGCCAAGATTGCGGGTATAGGTGTGGTTCCTTTACCAAGCCTATAAAAAAGGTTGGCAATAGCCTCGTCTACGTGCTCCAAAGCTTTGGGGAAGATGACCAGTCCATAAATACTCAAGGCGAAGACATCTACCCTTTTCTTCACATCGGGGTGCGCTAAGATTAGCTCCCTCAGGTTCCTCCAAGGAATAGGAATGCATTTACCATATCCTTTTTGTTTGATCCGAGTTGTCACCCACTGTTCGCTCATCCCTGTTATGTTCATCAACTTTTTTGAAAATGCTGGGACGTTAGCAGGTCTGGCATAAATTCTGTCAATCTGAATCTTTGGGCAACGGAGTAAGGTCGTGTATTCTTCTATAGTAGGTACCAAATCTACTTTCCCGAAAGTGAAGCAACTGTAAGCAGAATTCCAATATTGGGCAAGGGCTCGAAACAGGTGTTCATCTACCTTGACATCGAGCAGATAAGGTAAATCACCGTAATGACAATAGAATAGTTGTTTGACCTCGTCATCCCACTGTCCCCAAATTTCTTTCATCTCTTGGAGATTATTCTGAGTTACACTGATCCGAGTAAAGTTCCATAACTCTGACACGTACCCCCAGGTAAGACTGTCACCTTAATTTTGTTGTGTTGTCTCAGCCCATATCCGGACAGCCTCGTTGTCTTCTACTTTATCAAAAAACCCTATTTCCATGATAAGCTATCTATTTAGGAACCGAATGCGAATCAACACCTTTTATGATGAAAATGCCATGCAAATAAAATAAAAGTAAAATAAAGCAAGTCAGTAATTTATACACAGTTTAAAGCAAACAAAGAATTATATAGCACCTGCTTGGGTACCCAGTAGGGTTTCGGAGTGGCTCTACCTAGGGTGGGTTCTTGAGGCTCGCTACATGGGGCTTGGTTCTAGAGTAAGGGTACCTGAACCAGTAGATTCCTTGATCTTCACCCATTATAGGCTCATACAGACCGAGTTCAGGGGAATACATTTCCCTATGGCTGCACGGAGATGAAAATCTCACGAAGACATAGGTACAGATGTATCCCGAAAGCGATCCACTATCCTGCACAGAGGTGAAAACCTCACGAAGGAGTAGTTTCTCACTCCCACTTAAAGGGGTGTGACCACAGTGGTCATGCAATGCAATGTGCGAGGATATATGCATAAAAAAAAACTCGAAGCGATTAAAGAAAATAAGAATAAAATGATGAAAATCGCAAGAAAAACGGGTGAAATGCAATGAAAGAATCGTATATCAAAATCAAATTTTCAATTCTCGAAAAAAAGACAAAAGTTAATCAACTTGTGGCTTGACTCTCATATTTTGTCCCCAAAGAAGTCGCTAAGTCGTCAGTAACCAATTTTTTAAAAAAAACGGGTATCGACTTGGAGAAAAAACGAAAACAGGAGTCACCACCAATCTTTTTAGGTGTGATTGGATCACCTTGTAAAAGTGGTTGTTTTTAATGAATGGTTTGATTTATTTAAACAATGATTTTGGTCCCCGTAAATCAAGAAAATAGGTTCGGGAGTCAGTTACACACGAGGAAGGATTAGCACCCTCGTAGCGCCCAAAAATTGGTACCTAGTTGATTAATTAATATCTTAGTGTCGAAAATGGAAAGCTTGAAAGACATTGAAATACGATCCCTCTTCGTAAAAATGCTAATTTGAAAATAACCGAATAAATTAAAACAAATGTTAAAGACTCTCTCATCTCAAAGTAATAAAATGTCACGCTCAGTAAGTTAGGACATGACATTTCAAACTTTGAGAATGAGCTTGCCTTTATTTAAAATTCATATATTCTAAAATTTTTTAAAAGGCTATTCGGTTATTTAGGATAAACAAGAAAAGTCGAAACCCAGTAGGTTAGGGCACGTTTTCTCGAATTTCCTAATACCAAATATTACCTTTATTTTTAAACAAATTCTTATTTCGAGGTGACAAAATGTCTTACCCAGTAAGTTAGGGCACAACACCTCGTACTTTCGAAAATAAGTGTTTTTTTCGGATTGCGATTTAAGAGGATTATATCGTTATTTAGATTTAAGCGAGGAAAACCGAAACCCGTGAAGTTAGGCGCAATTTTCTCGAATCGTCTAAATCTGAAACTTGTTTTATTTTAAAAAACGCGATTATGTGCGTCGAGTAAAAGACCAATGTAATCATAATCGCATGGTGAAATAAGAAACAAGTTGCGTATTAACATGCATAATAATAACAAAGGTGGTGATATAAACAACAATTATAATGACAAAATAATATGGATTTGCGAGATATATTGAGACATATAAGAATAAACGAATAAACATAATGAAATAATGATAATGAGAACAAAACGAAATAAAAATACAACGATAAAGGAAATAACAAAGCAAATTATAGTATAAATTGGATTTTAAATCGGGGTAAGCAAATAAGCATATTAGTAAGTAAACAAACTTATAATAAATAAAAAACATAAAATAGTAATAAATGGTATTAACAAAATACATATAGATAATTACAATAACAATAATGGTAATAAAAATTAAAAATAATAGTAATAATAGCACGTTAAGTTGTAACAGTAAAATAATAAAATTGTGATAAGAAAAACATGATAGTGAAATAATAATAGTAATAATGTTAACAAAGATACAAAATGATAATAAGTAAAAATGCCAATGAAGATAATAAAAAAAACAGACAATAGTAGAATAGTAATGTTCATGCGTGAATATAAAGATAGGTATAATACATAAAATATAAACTTAAATATAAAGAGAGAAATAAAATTAGATAAGACGAATATAAATTAAGATATAATAGCAATAATAGCAATAATAATAAATATTGATAATAAACAATAATAAAAGGAATAAAAATAATAGTAATAATAAGAATATTTAATAATAGTAATAATAACAACAATATAATATATACATGAAAAATACTGATAATAACGCAAATAATAACAAAAATAATGAAATTAACTAATTTAACAGTGAAATAGTTAAATAATAAAAAGGGATTAGATTGAGGACTGAAACAAATTATTAAGTACAAATTTAGATAAACAAAAAATAATTGCAAACTGAATTAAAAGTGGAAGGACTTATTTGGCAAATAACCCACTATAGCAAAAACGCGCGGATCTCAGGTAAGGCGGGTCGGGTCGCACGGGTATGGCTAATTGGGAAGGACCTTATGTGGTAAAGAAAGCCTTTTCTGGAGGAGCATTGATATTGGCTGAAATGGATGGCAAGACCTTACCCAATCCCATGAATTCGGACTCGGTTAAGAAATACTTTGCCTAAAAAAAAAAAAAGGGAGCGACCAGGGTGAAAACTCACAAAGAGCACCTTGAGACCAAAGTGATTTTGAATTGAGAACCTGTAAAGGGCGATTCAAATATTGATCAAAGGTGGGGCATGCGATGGTCTTATGATACCTAAAATTAACAAGGAGGAGAGATGTTACAAGAGTACTCTAGATCACCTAAACACATATTGGGCAAAAAGGAGTCCTCAAGAAGTCAGTACAGAGAAGCTCACGTTACGATATCTAGGGCACCTATTCCCTTCCTATTCATTTTGTATTCTAGCAATGTTTGTTGACTGTGATGAATCTATTCCCTTCAAATTTTGTTTCTGATAAATTTCAAATCTTTTTCAAGCATTTTGCATCGAAATGATGATTAATGGACTAAAAGCCATTTTCACAAAAAGAGGTCTGCATATTGCTCTGAAAGTTTCTAAAATAGTACAGGAATCTAAAACAGGACTATTATTTAGAACTAACCAAACTGAAAGATTGGAAGCACATGAGAAGAAAGAGTTTAAATTGAGACTGCCTCTTTGGGTTTTCCGTTCAAAATTTGAGCTAAACAAGAAGACAGGGTACCATTTCAGTGAAAGAACCTTGATGAACAAAGGGCAATGGCAACCTAAACATTAAAAGGGATTCTCGCTCACAAGATGTTGCACCTATACATCCATAGATTATTCATAACGCATTTTAATAGGAGCATTTGATTCATTTTGATCATAGCATCCTAATTCGTTGGCATAAGCATAAATACATAGAACTGATTCTACAAGTCATGTTCCTAGAATCAGTGAATTCACCAGACCTTAACCCCCTAAACAGTAGGGTAATAGGCTGAAAATTACAAATCTCGTCTCCCTGAAGTTGCAGTGGAACAGATCAAATCCAGCGAATCCTGTCTTCCTGAAGCCTCAGTGAAGCAGACTGAAGTTACAAGTCTTATCTCCTTGAAGTTGCAGTGGAGCAGACTAAATGTACAGACCTTAAAACCCTAAGCAATAGGGTAACAGATTGAATTCAAAGGGCTTTAACCCCTAAGCAGTAGGGTAACAAGCCGAATTTGCTGATCTTATCACCCTAAGCAGTAGGGAAACAGATCCAAGAAGATGGGCCTTAACCCCCTAAGCAGTAGGGTAATAGGCTGAAAATCACAGATCTTGCCTCCCTGAAGTTACAGTGGAGCAGATCAAATACATCGAATTTTACCTCCTCGAATGCAGTGAAGCAGATTCAAACCACCAAGCTTTAACCCCCTAAGAAGTAGGGTAACAAGCTGAAGTTTATAGATATTATTGCCCTAAGTAATAGGGTAACAAACCAAATTTTCAAACCTTAAACCCCTAAGCAGTAGGGTAACAGGTTGAGTTTACAGATCTAAACCCCTAAGCAGTAGGGAAACAGATCAATAATGACAAGCCTTAACCCCCTAAGCAGTAGGGTAACAGGTTGAAAATCAAATATCTTCTCCCTGAAATGGCGTTGGAGCAGGTAAAAGCCACAGCAAATTTCCTTGAAGTTTCAGTGGATTAATCGAAGCTACAGCAGATCTCCTTGAAGTTTCAATGGAATTGATTGAAGTCACGTGTCTTATCTCCATGGAGTTGCAGTGGAGCAGATAAAAACAAACCTTACCTTCTTGAAGTTGCAGTAGAGCAGTGAAGCGAAGCGAAGTAACAAGATTGGAATAAAGCTACCTGGAGAAAAGGAGCACTAAACAAGTCCAGACACAGTGAGACCGGGCAAAATTGGTCTTTCTTAAGTCTTTGCTCTGTTCTCGTTACACGACAACAAGCAAAGTTGGGCAGCTGTACAAGCCCAATTTTGGGCCCAAATAAACATAACCCAACTACCCAATTAAAACCCAATCCAAACCCAAAACCCTTAGCCCAAAACTGAGCCCAAAATGCTAACCCAACCAAAAAAAAAATCAAAAAAAGAAAACCCTAATCCCACCTACTCCACCACCCTTGTTGGCCATCCACCTTGGCCACCTACACCACTATGCCACCACTCCACTTGCACTTACAAAAGGAAGAGAAAAGAAAGATAATATAAAATAAATCATGTAACAAGGCTATAAAAGCCATCAAAACACAATGTAAAAGGACCTTTTTTTTTTTGTTCATCAATACAAAGGAGGGACATTGAATAAAAACAGCAGCAATTCAAAGCAAAAAGAACAACGAAAGCAATTGAAATAGAAATGAGGTTCAAAATCGGGCTAAAGTTTTCTTTTCTTTTCTTCTTCTTCTTTTTTTTTTCTATTTTTAAATCTATCTTTTCCTATAAAATATATTAAATTATATCAAAAAAATATTTTAAAAAAATATAAAAAAGCGTACCTTTTATATTTTAAGCCATGCATGATGACAGTGACAACGGCGGCGACAGCGGTGGTCCACGGTGGCGACCGGACTGAAACCTCGCCGGAGCAATGGCCATACCCGTGCGACCCGACCCGCCTTACCTGAGATCCGCGCGTTTTTGCTATAGTGGGTTATTTGCCAAATAAGTCCTTCCACTTTTAATTCAGTTTGCAATCATTTTTTGTTTATCTAAATTTGTACTTAATAATTTGTTTCAGTCCTCAATTTAATCCCTTGTTATTATTTAACTATTTTACTGTTAAATTAGTTAATTTCATTATTTTTGTTATTATTTGCGCTATTATTAGTATTTTTCATGTATATATTATATTGTTGTTATTATTACTATTATTAAATATTCTTATTATTACTATTATTTTATTCCTTTTATTATTGTTTATTATCAATATTTATTATTATTGCTATTATTGCTATTATATCTTAATTTATATTCGTCTTATCAAATTTTATTTCTCTCTTTATATTTATGTTTATATTTTATGTATTATACCTATCTTTATATTTACGCATGAACATTACTATTCTACTATTGCTTTTTTTTTATTATCTTCATTGGCATTTTTACTTATTATCATTTTGTATCTTTATTAACATTATTACTATTATTATTTCACTATCATGTTTTTCTTATCACAATTTTTATTATTTTTTGTTACAACTTAACGTGCTATTATTACTATTATTTTTATTTTTATTACCATTATTGTTATTGTAATTATATCTATATGTATTTTGTTAATACCATTTATTACTATTTTATGTTTTTATTTATTATAAGTTTGTTTACTTACTCATATGTTTATTTGCTTACCTCCGATTTAAAATCCAATTTATACTATAATTTGCTTTGTTATTTCCTTTATCGTTGTATTTTTATTTCGTTTTGTTCTCATTATCATTATTTCATTATGTTTATTCGTTTATTATTATATGTCTCAATATATCTGCAAATCCATATTATTTTGTCATTATAATTGTTGTTTATATCACCACCTTTGTTATTATTATGCATGTTAATACTGCAACTTGTTTCTTATTTCACCATGCGATTATGATTACATTGGTCTTTTACTCGACGCACATAATCGCGTTTTTTTAAAATAAAACAAGTTTCGTATTTAGATAATTCGAGAAAATTGTGCCCTAACTTACTGGGTTTCGGTTTTCCTCGTTTAAATCTAAATAACGATATAATCCTCTTAAATCGCAATACGAAAAAAACACTTATTTTCGGAAGTACGAGGTGTTGTGCCCTAACTTACTGGGTACGACATTTTGTCACCTTGAAATAAGAATTTGTTTAAAAATAAAGGTAATATTTGGTATTAGGAAATTCGAGAAAACGTGCCCTAACTTACTGGGTTTCGACTTTTCTTGTTTATCCTAAATAACCGAACAACCTTTTAAAAATTTTTAGAATATATGAATTTTAAATAAAGGCAAGCTCATTCTCAAAGTTTGAAATGTCGTGTCCTAACTTTGACATTTTATTACTTCGAGATGAGAGAGTCTTTAACATTTGTTTTAATTTATTCGGTCATTTTCAAATTAGCCCAAAACTTAGCCCAAAACACTAACCCAACCAAAAAAAAAAATCAAAAAAAGAAAACCCTAATCCCACCTACTCCACCACCCTTTTTGGCCACCCACCTTGGCCACCTACTCCGCCACCCTTGTTGGCCACCCACCTTGGCCACCTACACCACTATGCCACCACTCCACTTGCACTTACAAAAGGAAGAGAAAAGAAAGATAATATAAAATAAATCATGTAACAAGGCTATAAAAGCCATCAAAACACAATGTAAAATGACCCTTTTTTTTTTTTTTCAAAATCGGGCTAAGGTTTTCTTTTCTTTTCTTCTTCTTCTTCTTTTTTTCTATTTTTGAATCTATCTTTTCCTATAAAATATATTAGAATATATCAAAAAAAATTTAAAAAAAAATATAAAAAAGCGTACCTTTTATATTTGTAGCCCGATTTTGAACCTCCTTTCTATTTCAATTACTTTCGTTGTTCTTTTTGCTTTGAATTGCTGCTGTTTTTATTCAATGTCCCTCCTTTGTATTGATGAAGAAAAAAAAGGGTCCTTTTACATTGTGTTTTGATGGCTTTTATAGCCTTGTTACATGATTTATTTTATATTATCTTTCTTTTCTCTTCCTTTTGTAAGTGCAAGTGGAGTGGTGGCACAGTGGTGTAGGTGGCCAAGGTGGGTGGCCAACAAGGGTGGTGGAGTAGGTGGGATTAAAGTTTTCTTTTTCTGATTTTTTTTTTGGTTGGGTTAGTGTTTTGGGCTAAGTTTTGGGCTAAGGGTTTTGGGTTTGTATTGGGTTTTAATTGGGTAGTTGGGTTATGTTTATTTGGGCCCAAAATTGGGCTTGTACAGCTGCCCATCTTTGCTTGTTGTCGTGTGACGAGAACAGAGCAAAGACTTAAGAAAGACCAATTTTGCCCGGTCTCACTGTGTCTGGACTTGTTTAGTGCTCCTTTTCTCCAGGTAGCTTTATTCCAATCTTGTTGCTTTGCTTCGCTTCACTGCTCTACGGCAACTTCAAGAAGGTAAGGTTTGTTTTGATCTGCTCCACTGCAACTCCATGGAGATAAGACACGTGACTTCAATCAATTCCACTGAAACTTCAAGGAGATCTGCTGTAGCTTCGATTAATCTATTGAAACTTCAAAGAAATCTGCTGTGGCTTTTAGCTACTCCAACGCCATTTCAGGGAGAAGATATTTGATTTTCAACCTGTTACCCTACTGCTTAGGGGGTTAAGGCTTGTCATCATTGATCTGTTTCCCTACTGCTCAGGGGTTTAGATCTGTAAACTAACCTGTTACCCTACTGCTTAGGGGTTTAAGGTTTGAAAATTTGGTCTGTTACCCTATTACTTAGGGCAATAATATCTATAAACTTCAGCTTGTTACCCTACTGCTTAGAGGGTTAAAGCTTGGTGGTTTGAGTCTGCTTCACTGCATTCGAGGAGGCAAAATTCGATGTATTTGATCTGCTCCACTGCAACTTCAGGGAGGCAAGATCTGTGATTTTCAGCCTATTACCCTACTGCTTAGGGGGTTAAGGCCCATCTTCTTTGATCTGTTTCCCTACTGCTTAGGGTGATAAGATCAGCAAATTCGGCTTGTTACCCTACTGCTTAGGGGTTAAAGCCCTTTGAATTCAATCTGTTACCCTACTGCTTAGGGGTTTAAGGTCTGTACATTTAGTCTGCTCCACTGCGACTTCAAGGAGATAAGACTTGTAACTTCAGTCTGCTTCACTGAGGCTTTAGGAAGACAGGATTCACTGGATTTGATCTGTTCCATTGCAACATCAGGGAGACGAGATTTGTAATTTTCAGCTTATTACCCTACTGTTTAGGGGGTTAAGGTCTGGTGAATTCACTGATTCTAGGAACATGACTTATAGAATCAGTTCTATGTATTTATGCTTATGCCAACGAATCAGGATGCTATGATCAAAATAAATCAAATGCTCCTAATAAAATGCGTTATGAATAATCTATGAACATATAGGTGCAACATGTTGTGAGCGAGAATCCCTTTTAATGTTTAGGTTGCCATTGCTCTTTGTTCATTAAGGTTCTTTCACTGAAATGGTACCCTGTCTTCTTGTTTAGCTCAAATTTTGTACAGAAAACCCGAAGAGGTAGTCTCAATTTAAACTCTTTCTTCTCATGTGCTTCCAATCTTTGAGTTTGGTTAGTTCTAAATAATAGTCCTGTTTTAGATTCCTGTACTATTTTAGAAACTTTCAGAGCAATATGCAGAACTCTTTTTGTGAAAATGGCTTTTAGTCCATTAATCATCATTTCAATGCAAAATGCTTGAAAAAGATTTAAAATTTATCAGAAACAAAATTTGAAGAGAATAGATTCATCACGGTCAACAAACATTGCTAGAATACAAAATGAATAGGAAGGGAATAGGTGCCCCAGATATCGCAATGTGAGCTTCTCTTTACTGGCTTCTTGAGGACTCCTTTTTGCCCAATATGTGTTTAGGGGATCTAGAGTACTCTTGTAACATCTCTCCTCCTTGTTAATTTTAGGTATCATAAGACCATCGCATGCCCCACATTTTATCAATATTTGAATCGCCCTTTACAGGTTCTCAATTTAAAATCCCTTTGGTCTAAAGGTGCTCTTTGCGAGTTTTCACTCTGGCCTCTCCCTTTTTTTTTTTAGGCAAAGCATTTCTTAACCGAGTCTAAATTCATGGGATTGGGTAAGGTCTTGCCATCCATTTCAGCCAATATCAATGCTCCTCCAGAAAAGGCTTTCTTTACCATATAAGGTCCTTCCCAATTAGGCATCCATTTTCCTCTGAAATCCTTTTGTATGGGCAGGATCTTTTTCAATACTAGGTCTCCCTCGTGGAATTCTCTGGGACGAACCTTTTTGTTTTAAGCTTGCATCATTCGCTTTTGGTGCATCTGACCAAGACGGATAGCCCTTAGCCTTTTTTCTTCAATCAAATTCAACTGATCATATCGGGACTGAATCCATTCTGCTTCATCTAACTTTACTTCTAACAAAACTCTGAGGGAGGGAATCTCGACCTCGATAGGTAAAACCGATTCCATTTCATAGACCAATGAGAAAGGCGTTGCCCCGGTAGAAGTCCTGATAGACGTTCGATAAGCATAGAGGTCGAATGGCAATTTCTTGTGCCAGTCTTTATAAGTTTCAGTCATTTTCCCCACGATCTTTTTAATGTTTTTATTAGCTGCCTCAACTGCACCGTTTATTTTTGGGCGATACTGCGATGAGTTGTGGTGTCTGATCTTGAACTGACTGCAGACTTCTGCTATCATGCTATTGTTTAAATTTAATGCGTTGTCAGATATGATCCTTTTACGGCATTCCATATCGACAAATAATTTCTTTTTTTAGGAACTTGCTAACTGCCGATTTTGTAACATTGGCATATGAAGCGGCTTCCACCCATTTGGTGAAATAATTGATGACCACAAAGATGAAACGATGCCCATTTGAAGCTTTTGGTGAAATTGGCCCAATCACATCCATTCCCCACATCGAGAAAGGCCATGGCGAAGTCATTATATGCAGAGGTGAGGGAGGTACATTAATCTTGTCTCCATAGATTTGGCACTTATGACATCTTTTGGCGTAATTAATACAGTCTCCTTCCATGGTAGACCAATAATATCCAAACCTCATAATTTGCCTGGCCATTGTAAACCCATTAGCATGTGTCCCACAGACGCCCTAATGGATTTCCTCTAAGATTTTCTTAGCCTCTATAGCATCTACACATCTCAACAGTATTTGATCTTTCCTTCTTTTGTATAGGATCTCCCCATCTAAGACATAGTCATGGGCCAGTCTTCTCAACGTTCTTTTGTCATTCTAGGTAGCTTGGTCAGGGTACTCACGATTCTTCACATATCGCAGGATATCGTGGTACCAAGGGTGATCATCAATTTCTTCTTCTTCTTCGAGGTTGTAACAATGAGCCGGAGCTTCATAAATGCTCATTTGGATTGGTTTCACATCCTCTGGTTGGTTCACCTTGATCATAGAGGCTAAAGTTGTTAGGGCGTCAGCCATTTGATTTTCTTCTCGTGGGAGGTAGTAGAAGACAATATCATCAAACTCTTTGTTTAACTCAAAGATCAACCTCCGGTAATTGATCAATTTGGGGTCTCTTGTCTCCCATTCACCTTTGAGTTGATAAATCACTAGGGCAGAATCTCCATATACCTCTAACACCTTGATTTTACGTTCTATGGCTGCACATATTCGCATGATGCATGCTTCGTATTCTGCCATATTGTTCGTGCAGTCAAAATCCAATTTACTAGTGAAGAGATAATGATCTCCGTTCGGGGATACCAGGACTGCCCTGATTCCATTGCCCACGGCATTTGATGCTCTGTCAAAGTTTAGCTTTTAAGGATGACCTTCTTGAGGGTCTTCTTCAGTGGTTGCTATGTACATTAGATCTTCATTTGGGAAGTCAAAGTTTAGAGGCTCGTAGTCCTTTAGGGCTGTGCTGGCTAGGAAATCTGCTATCGCACTCCCCTTTACGGCCTTCTGGTTCACATAGACTATATCGAATTCAGAAAGTAGAATTTGTCATCGGGCCATCCTCCCGTTCAAAGCAGTCGACTCCATCAAGTACTTCAGAGGGTCCATTTTAGAGATTAGCCAAGTTATGTGATACAACATGTATTGTCTCAGTCTTCGGGTTGTCCAGATTAAGGCACAACACAACTTTTCAATGAACGAATATCTCGTCTCGCACTCAGTGAACTTTTTACTGAGGTAATATATCGCCCTTTCTTTCCTTCCCGATTCATCGTGTTGGCCAAGCACGTATCCCATAGAATTTTCAAATACCGTCAAATACAGTATCAGTGGTTTATCTGGACTAGGTGGTGTCAACACTGGGGTATTAGACAAATATTGCTTAACCTTGTCAAGGTCTTCTAGCATTCCTCGTCCCAAACACCAGGGTTGTGTTTCTTAAGGAGACGGAATATGGGGTCACATTTCTCGGTTAGTTGTGAAATAAACCGCGCGATATAATTTAATCTTCTTAGGAATCCCCGAACTTCCTTTTGAGTACGCGATGGAGGTAACTCTTGTATGGCTTTGACTTTATCTAGGTCAATCTCAATCCTTTTTTCACTGACTACGAATCCAAGTAGTTTTCCAGACCTGGCCCCGAAGGTACACTTCGCTGGATTGAGTTTCAGCTGGAATTTCCTCAACCTAAAAAATAATTTCCTCAAGACTTGCACATGCTCTTCTTCAGTTCGAGATTTGGCGATCATGTCGTCGACATAAACTTCAATTTCTTTATGCATCATATCATGGAATAGGGTTACCATAGTTTTCTGATATGTTGCTCCTGCATTTTTCAATCCGAACGGCATCACCTTATAGCAAAAGGTTCCCCACATAGTCACGAATGTGGTTTTATTCATGTCTTCAGGATGCATCTTGATCTGATTGTACCCCGAGAAACCATCCATGAAGGAAAAGAGTGAGTAGCCTGCCGTGTTATCCACTAAGGTGTCAATATGAGGCAACGGGAAATTATCCTTTGGGCTAGCTTTGTTTAAGTCTCTGTAGTCTACACACATTTGTATCTTTCCATCGTTTTTAGGGACGGAGACGATGTTGGCTACCCATTCCGAGTACTTAACTACTTGTAAGAAGCCTGCTTCAAATTGTTTCTTAACCTCCTCTTTTATTTTCAACAAAACTTTGGGCCGCATCCTTCGAAGCTTTTGCTGAACTGGCTTGCATTTTTCTTTGATGGGGAGCCTGTGTACCACAATGTCAGTACTTAGCCCAGGTATATCTTGATATGACCATGCGAAGATATCCTTGAACTATTGGAGTAACTCAATAAGGTCCCGCTTTGTCTCTGTGGTAATGCAAGCTCCGATCTTTACTTCTTTCCTTTCCAGTTCATCTCCCAAGTTCACGATTTCTACGGTCTCTTTGTGGGGTAAAATCTGTTTCTCCTCGTGTTCTACCATCCTTAACAAATCAGGGGATAAGTTACAGTCTCCGCCATCCTCAAAGTCCTGAGATCCTTCTAGACACATATCCCTCTCAAAAGGAGACTCTGAATGAGTAACAACGTCACTCACATCATTGATATCTGGAGACCTATTGTAGGTGCGAAGGAAGATACAAAGAACAAAAGAATCTAAGAATAAAGAGATGTATGGTATGATCATGAATGAAAGAATATTTGCATGGAATAAGTCAAAAGGATACATTTTATTGAAATAACGATTCCGAACATAAGCCTATTTCACAAAAGGACACTTCTTACTCCTAGGCCTAGAGAAATAAGTGTGTTTTGGACATTACTCTGAGTTAGTTCTAAAGACTACAGAAATCTCCTCCACAGTCCAATTATTCAGAACGCTTCCCGGCTCATAGGGGTGAATGCCCGAAAGATTCTCTACCCGAGTTCCTTAGTCATACGTGGCGTTGATGTCCAAACTCTCCATCATTCCTTCTAAGATTTCCTTTCCCGACGTCTTCCAAATGAAGTGAATGACCCCTCCAGACACAAAAGTCTTCGATATATGGGGGAGGATCATTGGTTCCCATTCGATTTCTCCCCCGCTCTATCGCGCTCTCCTTCTTTCTTGCTTCTTCTCAAATTCCTTCTTTCTTTGTTTCATGTCCGGCTTAAACCCTAACCCAAAACGGTCTTGTTTGTCCTTCATCATTGGTACATTAATCCTTCCCTGGAGGTATCTCTCGAGTCCTCTTCCGGGTAGAGCCTCTTTTCCAATAGTTAGCCGCAGTCCCATTCTTGTAGTCTCAGATAACCTGGGTATTGGAATCTTATTTCCTTCGGTGATGAACGTCGCGTTCACAAACTCCAAAGATCGAAAAGAGCACTCGATTGCTTCATCATTTGCCTCGAGATATGGGGCGTCACTGGTTATTGTCGCGATGATGTCCTCTTCAGCATTGATCGTCACTAACCGACCTTCAGTCATTAATTTCAACTTTTGGTGTAGCGATGAAGGGACTGCCCCTGCCGAGTGTATCCATGGTCTCCCCAATAGGCAATTATACGAGGGCTTAATGTCCATGACCAAAAAATATACCTCATACGTGCTCGGCCCGATTAAGAGGAGTACTTCAATTCTCCCCATTACCTTCCTTTCCGTGCCATCAAATGCTCTCACTACACTTTGGCATGTCTTCATATGGGAACCATCCACTGGCAACCTATTCAGCGTAGATAGGGGTAGGACATTCAGTGCAGACCCATTGTCGATCAATACCCCTGGTAATGTGTACCCTTTACAGCGAGTCGTGATGTGTAAAGCTTTAATTAAGCATCGGCCCCCTAGCGGTACCTCATCCTCATTGAAGAATATGAAGTTGTTGGCACTTATATTGTTGACTAAGCGGTCCAGTTTGTTTACAGAGATATCATTAGCAACATAAGTTTCATTCAACACCTTCATCAATGCGCTGCGATGGGTTTCGGAGCTTAAAAGCAAGGCCAGTATCGATATACGCGCTGGCTGTTTGTGCAACTATTCACGACACTATATTCGCTGTGCTTTAGAAATTTTAAGAATTCCTTGGCTTCTTTGTCAGTCACTGATTCATTAAAAGTTGGTTCAGGCCCCACCGGCTTCTCTTTCTTTTGCTCAATTGCTAATGATTTTTCTTTAACCTATTCAACGTTTGTACTTGGAGTATAACGTCTTCCGTTGCGCATATAAAAACCCTCGTCTTGAACTTCCTCTGATGCATTAATCGGGGTCTTCTCTCCCTGGAATGTCACATTGCAGCTATAGTTCCATGGTACCCTTTTGCTATCCTTGTAAGGGAAAGCAACGGACTTATGGATCACGACCTTTGGCGCAACTTGTGCCCCAGCTTCATTCATTCTCGGACGTGATATGATAACCACTGGGTGGTTGGCTTTGTAAACACCCTTCATCGATCCTTCTTCGAAGGCACACACATCTGTTTCTTCCGGGCTCCCGACATATTTGAAGAATTCCAGCTCCTTATTATCCATCAATCCTTGTAACAAAGCCCTGAATTTGCTGCATTTCTGAATCTCGTGATCCTCTTGATCATGGAATTCTTAATAATTCTCCGTTTCTCGAGGTCTGACCCCTGAATTTTGTGCTATCAACCCTCTTTCCACCATTTTCTTCCAAACTTCCTTCAATGAGGTATTCACTTCTGTAATACTCATCTTAATTTCTTTCCCCGAACTCTTGATTATCACATTTATTCCCTTATCCCCATGGTTAGGTAATGGGTTTTCTGTATTGGATACATCATCAAATTTCACAATCCCCATGTTGATGAGTCTTTCAACCAATTTCTTGAAAGTGGTGCAGTTTTTTATCGAGTGTCCTGTGGCTCCCGCATGGTATTTGCATTGGGCATTTGTGTCATACCATTTGGGGTATGGAGGTTGCATTGGCTTCAGATAGAAAGGAGACACAACATGTGCATCAAATAAACTCTGGTATAACTCCTTGTACGTCATTGGAATGGGCGAAAATTGAAGTTTCTCCCTATTTTGTTTTGTGTTGGGCTCTGGTCTGGGTGGGCTCTGCTGTCCAGTAGTTATCGACCTTGGTTGGCTTACGGTGATCGGTTTCGAATATGAGCTAAGAGTAAGCTCGATTTAGCTCAGGCAAGTTGGATTGAGCTCGAATAAGCTGGATTTGAACTGGACGAAGCTCGTGGAGCTGGAAACGAGCTGGGATCAGCTTGCCAACATGACAATGCTCAGCTTGACAGACTTGCTCAATAAAGTTCACAGGGCATGCTCGTATCATCCCCCCTCATTTAGGTGACTTGTCCTCAAGTCGAGCTGTTTGTCCATGGGAGAACTTTGACTCGTGCATGGTTTTTCTCGGTCAAATGGTATGGAAGATGTCACACAAACCTGAAAAAGTCTCACCACTTTTAGAAAAGAGAAACTCAAAGAAGTTAGAGACACATGATAATCAAAATTCAAGGAAAACGCACTCAACTGATCATATACCCAGAATCTTAATTGTGCAAAACAGGCATACGTAAATTTATCAAAAAGTCTTGTTAAGCCGTCTTTACAAACATGTGAACTTTACCTGAATCAAGGGGTAATTAGTCATGAACATTTGTAAAGATTCAAATACGTTAATCCACAACCAAAACTTTTCAATATGTTTATTCAAAAATAAAAATTCATGGGAATGTACACGCAAAGTGTACCATGGCCAATTGGAAACTAACTCACTCTTTCGTTTATTAACAACATGATTTGTGTAATCACTTTCCAACACAAATGGATCACTACTAGGCCAAAGACAACAATCAATCACAACAAGGTACAAACAATTTCCAAACATCAAACCATCAAAAAGATTTTCAACAATATTCGAATAGAGTAAACGTATTTAAAAATTTTCGTAAACTTTACCTTGTCGATTTTGAAGAGAAAAAAACTTATGATCGGTTTTACCTTTTTCAAACAAGATGAATCTTCTCTCTTCGGACAGACAATGTAAAACAAACCTTTTATCTCGATCAACTTAGGTTGGTGACGAAGCACCATGACAGCTCGTGCTTTTTAAAGGGTTACATTCACAAAAATGTAAAAGGTTAGTTTCAATAGGAGGTATGGACTGAAAAGAAAAAAATAAATCATCGTTGAAATTTGATTCAAGTCCCAAAGCATAAGTCAATCTTACCTTCTCAAAATGGAACGAAAATTTCAAATGTGGCCAAACAAGGTGATTAGTAAACGAATCAAAATTGAAACCTAAATCATTGAATTTCACCTTCTTATCAAAAGTTCGAACATCAAGCAAACATAATTTGAATGCAAATGATGCAAAGTGCTTAATGTTTCCATAAAATGAATTCATGTAGCAAATACCAGGCTTGAGCACACGAACTTGGTCATTTGATTTAGCAGGCAACATGTTAAATAAGGAAAATATAATCAACTCATCGCATGATTCAAATTTCACTCGTTCAATTAGACTTGAAAAATTGGCACAACCAAGCATATTCATTTTATCACCAAAGAAACGATGCAACATGTTATCATGCAACTAAATCAAAGGAAACTTAAACATGCAAATACTTGAACAATCTTGCATCGTAATTTCTACTCGAACAGTTAGATCAACGCATGGAAATCTCGCACAAAATTTCAGAGATTTATCTTGAAGAATAAAGTCAAACAGATCAATTATTTCATGCAAAAATCTTTTAACGCATATATCGAACAAAGAAGTTGTGATCATGCAACCTTTCAGAAATTCAAATCCATCACAAATCATTTGAATAGGCACGTTTAAACAGAAAGACGAATTCATAGAATTTTTATAATCAAACAAATCAAAACGTGAAAAACTGCTATCACACACATTCACAATTTGCACAGGATGAACCAATCCAACTGAATCAACAGAATTGTCGTTATAAAACATGTCATAAGACGGAATCTTCATGACATCTTTTGAAACAACATCGTTAACATTAATATGTGAACAGTAATTAACCAAATCAAAAGATGGAAGATTTTCAAAAATAAGGCCATAAAAATATATATGAGCAACTTTGTATTCAAACGGCCTCGGGTCAATAAATAAGGAATCCTTACCTTTCTTACCTTCAATTGCAAGTGGGTGGCTGTCATTCGCGAACTTACCTTTTTCGAACAACCTAAAACACCTTTCGTTTGGAAGGTAATGTAGATGGAATTGGTTGCACAAACTTCTAGGAACCTGAAAAGTTAACTCACAAGAAGATCGAACAGGTGGGTTAGTAGAAATAATCTTCACTTGCTCACTTGTTTTCTCTCTCGATTCTTTTGTTTCAATTTCTTTCTTTTTAATCTCTTTTTCAATATCTTTTTCAACTTCTTTTCACTCTCAAATTTATTTTCGTTCTCTTTTTCAATCTCATTTTCTTTTTCATTTTCTTTTTGCTTTTCAAAGGCTTTTTGAAAAGCTTTTTCAAGTTCTCTCAAGATTCGCTCATTTTCTCTCTTACTTGCCTCTTGCCTCTCTTTTCTTTTTATTTTGTTTTATTTTTCCTCTTTTGCTTTTTCTTTTCTTTTCTTTGTTTTCTCTTTACAAGAATGTACAAAAGAGTCATGAGAATAGAGATCATGTTCGAAAGGCCAAGAACTATTTGCATGTGAAAAACTTCGTGTAGAACACTCCTTAAATGATTTTTTGAAGTTCGGGAAGAGGTATATCTATCTCTTCAGATTTCATTTTGGACGTCTTCTCGAACGGAGTAAAAATCACAGTCGGCTTCTTGACTTATCGAATTCCTTGACGAAAAAGAATCTCGATAGTAATCTCTTGGTCTTGAAGTCGATGTCGAATAGGAATCATAATGGAACTCTTTTCTCAAGTAATAATTGGGTGTATATCTTCGTGGGGTTCTCGACTCTATGTTTCGCCTTGATGAAACTCGTTCTCGTGGATCTCTTTGTTCCAATCGATCTAATCTCTCATGCAACTTATCGAATTTGGACTTCACCATTCTTTGTATTTCTTGTACCAAGTATTGGTATTCCAATTCGGTGAACTCTTCGTGTGACATGATTTTTGTTGCTGAAAAGAAAATGTTAGATCACAAAACAAAATAAAAAAAATTAAGTACCTCACCACAAACCTCACAATTTCACTCGAAAAGAAGAAGGAAAAGGTGTCACTCCCGCTCGTGTTTACACTCGTTTGGCTTTTACCTCCACTCGAATGATCTCACTCGCTCGTGCCTTTTACCTCTCAATCTTTTCTTTCGCAACTTTGTAGTCGGACTTGCCAAGGCCTTATCGTAGGCTTAGGGGTCGGTTTCAATAGGGTAACAAGGGAGATACGTATAGGTTTAGGGTTGGCTGAAAGAATAGGGAATTGGGAAAAAAAAAGTGTGGTGTGTATGAGGTTAGAATAGAAGATGGATCAGGAATGATATCAAATCAAGGGCTTTGACATTCGAACAACAATCGAATTCCATAAAACACCTTTTTTTTTGAATTTTTTTCGAATTTTTTATATACTTTTTTTATAACTACTTAAAATGATAATTACAACACAATACTCGAATCTCACGAAGTATTTTTTTATATATATATATTTTGAATCTACCTCGGGAATGCTTCGCTTCGAACGTTTAAGCTTCTCGTTTTAGGTAGCTCTGATACCAAATGATACGATCCGCCTCGGGGATGAGTCGAGTCGTATATGAAACGCTCGATCGTCTATGAGAAAGTATCGTTCAATTCGCTTTTGGAATGAAGTTGATAGGAAAATAGGACGGAAGCTATGTATAATGGTTTAATGATGGAGATGGAAGAAAGGGTTCTTAAAAGCAAGCACGAACCAATATTAGAAAATATCGACCCAAATGCTTATAGGCTTTCAAGGTGGAGGATAAAAGTGATAAACCTCGACCTGCTACTTAGCAAAGTAGGAACCTCGGTATAAGGCTGAAAATCACACTCGGTTGAGCGATAAGTTCAAAAGAAGAACAAGGTTGACACCAACTAAGAACTAGATAGGCCAACAAGTCTTCAACGAAATATGGGAGAAAGATCCTCTCCAAAAGAAACAATAAACAAAGTTCAAAAACCTCCTTACAAATGAAAGAAAACAAATATTTATAGGCACATAGATGACCATTCAAATTCGGCATCTAGGTGTTCACACAATAATAAAAACGTTCACACTAATGTATTAAAATAGTTCATAAATTCGGCAGATTCATGCACTAGTTGAATGGACACTTTCTTCCCCCTAAGTGTGTGCATGAATGCTTAGTCATAAAGAAAGGCTTCGAGTGACTTGTATGTGCACCAAAGGTTGCATTCATCTCCTTGGGACGTTTACGCACTTGTATGGAACATGTATCTTCATAATTAAACACTTTAATGGCATGTAGGTTCATAAATGGCAGCATGAACCTAGTAAATTCATTCTCCCCTTTGTGCATATACTAAATTCAATCAATGTGTTGAATTATTGAGTTAATTCCTTCCAACCATCTACACCTTTCTTCAAGCTCTCTTGGGAGTTCTACCCTTGTCTTTTCTACTTCTATTACTTCATCAAGATTGAGGACCACAGGATTAGTTGGGTTATCCCCCGGATTAGAGCCCGAGCCGACCTGATAATTCATCGGTGCTGAAACACCGGCCTGAAATGGTTGAGGCCTAATTGTGACCGATGGCCTTCTTGGGTATATGTCAGGTTGTGTCTGAATGTCCGCTGGGGCAAAACCCGGAGGGTAGGTAGGATCTTCATTATCTTTTCCCGCATTGATCAAAGGGCTTTTCCCTTTTTCTAATCCGCCAGCCAATAGACGAGTTAATTGGTCCATCATGCTTTTCTGGGACTCCAATATATGGTCCCTCATATCTTGCTGGATTTTGGCAAGCTGTTTTTGTATACGTGTTTGTAATTGATCCTGCATCTCTTTTTGCATTTGTTCCGATCTCTCTAACCTTTGATCCATTGCTCTTGTTTTTCCCCTCGTACCGTAACGATGTTCCAGAGTAACTGCCATGATTTTTAGGGTTTTTTTTTAGTTTTAGTGCGTGTGATGCAATACCGATGCATGAATGTAATGAATGCAAAAAAGCATTGATTTCAATTCGATTTCATTAGAGTAACTTTTCTAGAAAACAAGTTTCTTTACATAAAATAGATTACATATAAGGCTTGGCCCTAATACTTAAGGCCTTGACCTGCTTAAGGAGCCAAGCTAGCTTTCGGCCTCGGTCCGATTCTGACTCGTATTTTAAATTCAGCACATCGGCTTGTACTGCTAATGTTTGCAAGTGGTCAGCCACTTCTCGCACTTGAGTCAAAGCTTCGCCCATGACATAGTCCCTGCTCCTGACTTGGTCTTGAGATTGATGAAGTTGCTCCTTCCATCGCTTATTATTTACCTCGAGAAGTTCTATCTGAAGTTCACGATTTTGCAGCACTGTTTTGAGTTCTTCTATATTCTCTTTTAATTTTTCGATTCTGTTCTGACTAGCTTTCAACTTGATTGCAGAGTTACGCGAGCAATACTGATACAATGACCTCTCTAACTCTGATACCCGGGTCTTTAACCCTTCTTTCTCATTCTGGCTTTCTACCAAACTTCTTTTCAGAGCACCTTCTCGAGCTTGAGCATCGCAAAATTTTTCTTCCCACTGGTTGGCTTTGCTTTGTTCTTCTTTAACTTCATGTCGCCACTGTTTGGATGTTTTTCCTAACCCAGCAGTTCTCATCGATCTGCGCAGCTTCTTATAGTCCGTTTTCAAACTGTCCAAGTCCTCTTCAGCCTTGTTTTTCCCTTTTCTGAGTTTTTCAGCTTCTAGTTTCTGGACATCGACATCTAACCCTAACTACATCTTTTCTTCTTCCAACTGCTCGATCCTTTTTTCTAGCTCTAGACTCTTTCTCTCAAAATCTTGCCTGATGATTTCTAGCTCAGAGGGGATTACTTTCAAGTGCTCTTCTATCGACTAAGGATTCCCTTGATCTGATGTAGGGATGTTGTCGTTAAGTCTCTGATTCCACCATCGGTCGTACTCAGGAGTAGTCATGGGATTGGCAGCAAATTTTTTCATTCTACGAGTCTGGTTCCAGGCATTTGATATCTCACAAACTTTTTTTTTGTAATTATTCCCTGTGAATACAAACTCGTACTGGGCTAACCCGTATGTTAGTGGTGTAAATTGTCTGGATCTGTACTGTCGCAATGCAAGCAGAGGAGCATACCCGACAGCTCCCCATACTCCTAACAAAGGAACCCAATCGAAGTCTCCGTATAGGTATAATATTTTATCAGGAACCATCCACGGGGTTCTCCATTCAACATCTTCTTCTTGCAAATTTTGGAGAACAATCATCCAATTTTCTTCTGTAACATTATCTCGCCTCGGTGTAGCCACTAACTCTTTCAGCAGAGAGTAATTTTCAGAGAAGATACAATACGAGACCTTTTCCACTTTCCAAAAATAGTTATGGAACCAAGATAGCAAGAGCTGTACGCATCCAATAAATCTCCCTTCACCCGCTCTTCTACAAGCATTCAATGATCTGAAAGTTTCAGCCAAGATTGCGGGTATAGGTGTGGTTCCTTTACCAAGCCTGTCAAAAAGGTTGGGAACAGCCTCGTCTACGTGCTCCAAAGCTTTGGGGAAGATGACCAGTCCATAAATGCTCAAGGCGAAGACATCTACCCTTTTCTTCACATCGGAGTGCACTAAGATTAGCTCTCTCAGGTTCCTCCAAGGAATAGGAATGCATTTACCATATCCTTTTTGTTTGATCCGAGTTGTCACCCACTGTTCGCTCATCCCTGTTATGTTCATCAACTTTTTGAAAATCTTTGGGACGTTAGCGTGTCCGCATAAATTCGCTAATCAATCTTTGGGTAACGGAGCAAGGTCGTGTATTCTTCTATAGTAGGTACCAAATCTACTTTCCCGAAAGTGAAGCAACTGTAAGCAGAATTCCAATATTGGGCAAGGGCTCGAAACAGGTGTTCATCTACCTTGACATCGAGCAGATAAGGTAAATCACCGTAATGACAATAGAATAGTTGTTTGACCTCGTCATCCCACTGTCCCCAAATTTCTTTCATCTCTCGGAGATTATTCTGAGTTACACTGATCCGAGTAAAGTTCCATAACTCTGACACGTACCCCCCGGTAAGACTATCACCTTTCTCTTGTTGTGTTGTCTCAGCCCATATCCGGACAGCCACGTTGTCCTCTACTTTATCAAAAAACCCCATTTCCATGATAAGCTATCTATTTAGGAACCGAATGCGAATCAATACCTTTTATGATGAAAATGCCATGCAAATACAATAAAAGTAAAACAAAGCAAGTCAGTAATTTATACACAGTTTAAAGCAAATAAAGAATAATATAGCACCTGCTCGGGTACCCACTAGGTTTTCGGAGTGGCTCTACCTAGGGTGGGTTCTTAAGGCTAGCTACATGGGGCTTGGTTCTAGAGTAAGGGTACCTGAACCAGCAGATTCCTTGATCTTCACCCATTATAGGCTCATACAGACCGAGTTCAGTTCAGGGGAATACATTTCCCTATGGCTGCACGGAGATGAAAATCTCACGAAGACATAGGTACAGATGTATCTCGAAAGTGATCCACTATCCTGCACGGAGGTGAAAACCTCACGAAGGAGTAGTTTCTCACTCTCACTTAAAGGGGTGTGACCACAGCGGTCATGCAATGCAATGTGCGAGGATATATGCATAAAAAAAAACTCGAAGCGATTAAAGAAAATAAGAATAAAATGATGAAAACCGCAAGAAAAACGGGTGAAATGCAATGAAAGAATCGTATATCAAAATCAAATTTTCAATTCTCGACAAAAAGACAAAAGTTAATCAACTTGTGGCTTGACTCTCATATTTTGTCCCTAGCGGAGTCGCCAAGCTGTCGTAACCAATTTTTTAAAAAAAACGGGTATCGACTTGGAGAAAAAACGAAAACGGGAGTCACCACCAATCTTTTTAGGTGTGATTGGATCACCTTGTAAAAGTGGTTGTTTTTAATGAATGGTTTGATTTATTTAAACAATGATTTTGGTCCCCGTAAATCAAGAAAATAGGTTCGGGAGTCGGTTACGCACGAGGAAGGATTAGCACCCTCGTAGCGCCCAAAAATTGGTACCTAGTTGATTAATTAATATCTTAGTGTCGAAAATGGAAAGCTTGAAAGACATTAAAATACGATCCCTCTTCGTAAAAATGCTAATTTGAAAATGACCGAATAAATTAAAACAAATGTTAAAGACTCTCTCATCTCGAAGTAATAAAATGTCACGCTCAGTAAGTTAGGACATGACATTTCAAACTTTGAGAATAAGCTTGCCTTTATTTAAAATTCATATATTCTAAAATTTTTTAAAAGGCTGTTCGGTTATTTAGGATAAACAAGAAAAGTCGAAACCCAGTAGGTTAGAGCACGTTTTCGAATTTCCTAATACCAAATATTACCTTTATTTTAAACAAATTCTTATTTCGAGGTGACAAAATGTCGTACCCAGTAAGTTAGGGCACAACACCTCGTGCATTCGAAAATAAGTGTTTTTTCAGATTATGATTTAAGAGGATTATATCGTTATTTAGATTTAAACGAGGAAAACCGAAACTCAGAAGTTAGGCGCAATTTTCTCGAATTGTCTAAATCTGAAACTTGTTTTATTTTAAAAACGCGATTATGTGCGTCGAGTAAAAGACCAATGTAATCATAATCGCATGGTGAAATAAGAAACAAGTTGCAGATTAACATGCATAATAATAACAAAGGTGGTAATATAAACAACAATTATAATGACAAAATAATATGGATTTGCAGATATATTGAGACATATAAGAATAAACGAATAAACATAATGAAATAATGATAATGAGAACAAAACGAGATAAAAATACAACGATAAAGGAAATAACAAAGCAAATTATAGTATAAATTGGATTTTAAATCGGGGTAAACAAATAAGCATATGAGTAAGTAAACAAACTTATAATAAATAAAAAACATAAAATAGTAATAAATGGTATTAACAAAATACATATAGATAATTACAATAACAATAATGGTAATAAAAATAAAAATAATAGTAATAATAGCACGTTAAGTTGTAACAGTAAAATAATAAAAATTGTGATAAGAAAAACATGATAGTGAAATAATAATAGTAATAATGTTAATAAAGATACAAAATGATAATAAGTAAAAATGCCAATGAAGATAATAAAAAAAACAGCAATAGTAGAATAGTAATGTTCATGCGTAAATATAAAGATAGGTATAATACATAAAATATAAACATAAATATAAAGGAGAAATAAAATTAGATAAGACGAATATAAATTAAGATATAATAGCAATAATAGCAGTAATAATAAATATTGATAATAAACAATAATAAAAGGAATAAAATAATAGTAATAATAAGAATATTTAATAATAGTAATAATAACAACAATATAATATATACACGAAAAATAATCGATAATAGCGCAAATAATAACAAAAATAATGAAATTAACTAATTTAACAAGAAAATAGTTAAATAATAAAAAGGGATTAGAATGAGGACTGAAACAAATTATTAAGTACAAATTTAGATAAACAAAAAATGATTGCAAACTGAATTAAAAGTGGAAGGACTTATTTGGCAAATAACCCACTATAGCAAAAACGCGCGGATCTCAGGTAAGGCGGGTCGGGTCGCACGGGTATGGCTAATTGGGAAGGACCTTATCTGGTAAAGAAAGCCTTTTCTGGAGGAGCATTGATATTGGCTGAAATGGATGGCATAACCTTACCCAATCCCATGAATTCAGACTCGGTTAAGAAATACTTTGCCTAAAAAAAAAAAAAAAAGGAGAGGCCAGGGTGAAAACTCGCAAAGAGCACCTTGAGACCAAAGTGATTTTGAATTGAGAACCTGTAAAGGGCAATTCAAATATTGATCAAAGGTGGGGCATGCGATGGTCTTATGATACCTAAAATTAACAAGGAGGAGAGATGTTACAAGAGTACTCTAGATCACCTAAACACATATTAGGCAAAAAGGAGTCCTCAAGAAGTCAGTACAGAGAAGCTCACATTGCGATATCTGGGGCACCTATTCCCTTCCTATTCATTTTGTATTCTAGCAATGTTTGTTGACCGTGATGAATCTATTCCCTTCAAATTTTGTTTCTGATAAATTTCAAATCTTTTTCAAGCATTTTGCATCGAAATGATGATTAATGGACTAAAAGCCATTTTCACAAAAAGAGTTCTGCATATTGCTTTGAAAGTTTCTAAAATAGTATAGGAATCTAAAACAGGACTATTATTTAGAACTAACCAAACTCAAAGATTGGAAGCACATGAGAAGAAAGAGTTTAAATTGAGACTACCTCTTTGGGTTTTCTGTTCAAAATTTGAGCTAAACAAGAAGACAGGGTACCGTTTCAGTGAAAGAACCTTGATGAACAAAGGGCAATGGCAACCTAAA